>NC_050096.1:197610565-197920565 GCF_902167145.1 Zea mays
AATCCTATGATATAGTTTCCTCCCCCTAAATATGTGCATTTTATAAAAATAACACTTTTGTACTCAAATGCCAAAAGCACATATTTGGGTCAAAGTATGGAGACAACTTATATCATACTATTCATGGGGTGCAGTGTGTCATAAAATAAACGTGATGTTCATGACATAGTATGCACTCATCAATTTTCTACATCTTATGTTTTTCTTATGACTTCCCCTTTTGTTAATTATTTCTCCCCTTTTTAAAGTCTTCTAACACTTAGTTATATAAGACTAAAGGTAAGCTTTAATGCAAAATTTCTCCCCCTTTGTCATAAATCTCCAAAAAGGATACAAAGAATATAAAGGGTAGAAATTATGATTAAGCAAGATGGGAACACACTATTATGAAAAGGGTCCTTAGATGGCACAAAGGTAATGGATAAGTGTCATAAGTGATGTACCTTTGCGTTTACCTTTTCAAGGGGTTTCCAGACTTGTGTTGGATTTAGAATTCTTTAGCAAGCTTCTTGTTGGCATAGTTGTGACTTATGTCCAAGATATCAAATGAAGATTGTCCTACTAGATTGAAGGTGAAACTTGATACCTAGAGTCTAGATGTCACCTAGCATTTTCTTATCACAACAAGAGGAAACATGAAAATTGCACAAGTATGGATTATGCAACTAGTGATCATGTGTAACGCCTCAAAATCTTGATTTTGGGTTTAGTATTTTTTTTAATGGAATCAAATTAAAGTATCTTCTAATAAAGGATTATACCTTCCTAAATAAATAGCTAGATGTATAAAATTTTTGGTAATTCAAAGTTTAGATTTAAAAGTTGTAGACTAGAATTCGGATTTGTAACTGAAAAGGGACAACATAAAATCCTCTATTGTTTAATTGACAGATTATCAGTTTATAAAAATTCTTTTAAAATTATTACATTAAAAGTATCTCGTGGTAGAAATTAGACATTGGAGCTTAATTTATATTAGAATAAATGAATAATGAACATTGGATATTGGAATTGACTTTTGATTACACTATATGAGCAATTAATTCTTAAAATACATATTTGTGTGTGCACTACATATTTTGGGAAGTCCCTTGAATTTTTTTCATATGAATTAGTGACCAAACCAGATCTGAAATTTGGATACTTGAACTAAAATAAAATAGAAAATACAAAATAGAAATGAAAGTAGAAATAAATAAAAAAAAGAGAAAAACTCACCCATGCGCTTGGGCCGTTTCTTACCCGGCCGACCCAATTGGGCAATTCACACCGCACAGCCCATCACCCCTCCCTTCCTTTTTCTTTTTCACGTGAGAATGGCAAGTGGGCCCCCCCTGTCAGCTGTTCCTTCTCCCTGGTAACAGACCGCGCGACTCGCTCGCCGTGATCCCCTCTGCGCTAATCGGGAGCTCGTTCGCAAGAATCGCTCGGACTCGTTCCCAGCCCGCGAGAAATGCCTGGCCGCCGCCCTTACCGAATCGCGCTACCCGTCGGCCGCTCCCTGCGGAACAGAAAACCACGAAGTCCACCGAAAGCCATGGTCTTCACCGCGCCGCGAAGCCCGCGTCCCGGGATCCTCTCAAGGCACGACCGGCCGCCCATAAAGGCTCTTCCCGAGACCCGTTCTTCCCCATGCTACCCTCTTGCGCCTGCGCCGAGCTCCCTCCCCAGTGGCCTCCGCTCGGTGCGCCCCTTCTCTGCTCCCTCCTCACGTCTCCGTCCGCCGCCAGTCTGTCCTCGGGTCTTCAGCGAATCAGCTCCTCTGAAGCGCTGCTGGCCGTCACCGGGGATTGTTGGGGTCGATTCGAGTACCGCGGGAGCTTGTGCTCGCCTCGTTCGCGACTAATTGCGCACCGGAGTTCATCTCTGCCGCAAAGCCGCCCCGTGCCGTGGACAACCCGCCTTCGTGCCCGATTCTCGGTAATTTCTCCCCTCATGTGTTCGTTGTTGCCATCTCTTCGAGTAGCAGGGGTCAATTGGGGTTCTGGCCTGACCATTGCGCCGGGTAGGTTTCTTCGACGGGTGCGCCGCCGTTGGGGGAGACGGCGCCGCCGTCGGACTAGTTGGAGGAAGGGAGAAAAGGTGATCACCGTCCGATATAAGTTAACGGCCACGATTAGCCCCATGGATACCGGTTCGATACTTAAGATCTAGGTCGTCGATCTGGCATCCATGGGCTAGGAACGGTTCGGACTTCATAAAATCTAGAGCGCTGCTCGCTGATCCAACGGGTACGATTGCGTACCGGTTCGATAAAGCCAAGATCTAATCCTAGCCTTCGACATTTGATCGGGCGGCCAGTAATGACCAATACCCCTTCGGCCTGACCGATTTGCAAACGAACCCCTGGCTTTCTTAAAAATAAAACCCGCCGTCCACTGTAGGGTTTGGCTGAGTCTGTGGATTACTTATGTTTTTGCCCCTGACTTTCCTGGTAATTGAGGCCCAGTCCAGTGGATAGGAAAATCATAGAAAATGATTTAGAAAATGATTTGTAGTGTAAAAATAAATCCAGAAACTTATTTAATTCATAACTAATTCATTTTAGCTCCTTTTTGAACCATTCCAGTTGCAATAATTTCTTATTAACATTGTCTATCAACTAGTAACATTGTTTAACCATAAAACTTAAATTAAAATTATTCATTTGGATTAATCTATTCTAGATGCTTACTAACTTCAGAAATTCATAACTTAGAATCCGTAACTCCAAAATTAATGATTTCTGTTCCTAGAATCTTATTTTAATGAGTAGATTATTATTATGTATTTTGTTTACATGTTTGGTGTGATGTTAATTTTGCCTATGCCATGTTTGTATTGATACGACTAGCGTGAGGACACGAGTCATCTGAAAATCATCCTGGTACCTGGAATCTCAAGTCCCAGGCAAGTTGTGCCCTTGATCACTTCTTTTACCTACTCATGTTCTGATTAATCATAATGATCTGCATAGGTTAATTTTGATGGGACCCAATAGGTCACCCTAGTTTGTTCATCCTGAATACCTTGTTTACCCCTGAATCACTTGGGTAGTTCTGCTACTGCTTTATATGGTTTTGGGTTAATATTTCATTACATCTATGTTCCAAATATGTTGTTATTCTATTTATGTTCATGACAAGATCATTAAATGTTAAGTGGAACATAGAGCTTAACTTGAGAACCACGTGCCACCACAAGGGTTTAATGGGACGCCCTTGGCTGACTAATTAGGAAAGCTAGTGGAGGACTACCTTACCCGAAAGGGGCAAGGGCAGTAGGGGAGTGGTCAGTGTAGGGAGGCCCTCGGGAGGATTTTGCTACGATGGCGGTCCTGCAAGGGATTCCTGCATTGGAGCTTCCTATAAACTGTAGCGGGTTTTCTGAAGCTAGTGGAACTTTGTAAAGGCCTCGTAGTGTTACCCTGCCTCGCCTCCTCGGTAGAGGTGTATGGGAAGTCGCGATCCCTTGGCAGATGGGTAACATGACTTGTGGGTAAAGGGTACCACCTCTGCAGAGTGTAAAACTGGTATACTAGCCGAGCTCACGGTCATGAGCAGCTCAGGACTCTCTGATGATTAATTTATGGAACTAAATTCAATTTGTCATATGCATTGCATCGCAGATTCGCAGGTGATGATGTTACTTTTGTTCTACTACTTAATTGGGTTGGTATTTACTTATACTTAGTAATTGCTAATAAAACTTTGACCAACTTTAAAAGCAATGCTCAGCTCTAACCATCCTCTTTGGTAAGCCTTACACTTCACGTGAGCTCCCACCTTTGGCGAGTTCATGCACATTATTCCCCACAACTTGTTGAGCGATGAACGTATGTGAGCTCACTCTTGCTGTCTCACACCCCCCCCATAGGTCAAGAACAGGTACCGCAGGATGAGGCGCTTGGAGGATGCTGTGATGAGTTCGTGAGAGGTCTAGGTCGTCGTCTCCCAGTCAACTTTGGGTTGCTGGACCGTTGTCTCCTTATAATGTAATTATTTATTTATTCTGTATAGAACTCCTATTATATAGTAAAGATGTGACATTCGATCCTGTGCCATGATTCATCATATGTGTGAGACTTGGTCCCAGCACACCTGGTGATTATGTTCGCGCCCGGGTTTTGGACCCCTAAAATCCGGGTGTGACAGAAGTGGTATCAGAGGAATGTTGACTGTAGGACGAAACCTAGATAGAACTGGACAACCATTGTCTACTTATCTTTGCTACTCTGATTCTTTCTAAACTTTTCTTAATCTTTTTCTCATCCACTGCCGCTTTACTCTGATTACTCTTACCTTTTCTTTTCTAAAGACAAAAGTGGATTTCACACTTTGAAATCCTGTACCTAAAGTGACCTTTAGAAAAAGGAGACCTACTCGTAGGAACAAAAAAATCAAAACTATTTTAGTAAATGTTGATATGCTTGAATGCTTGTTCTTATGATACTTGTTTGATTTGGATCTTTGATTGAGTGGGATGAGTTGTGGAGTAATGTCCACAATTACATCTGCATATACATATAGGTATAAATATAAATAAATAAAATTCATAAGATAACTAAACAACCTGGTTTATCCTCCATTAAAGTGTATCTATTTTATATAGATCCGTCATCTTAAAAGACTCTCTCTCTTATCTTAATTAGTCCATCTTATCTTATAAGATACTCTCTTATCTTAATAGATTCATCTTATCTTGAAGGATTCATCTTATCCTAACCACTTTACTTATCCCATCTTAATAGATCTAACTGACCTCAAAAGATTCTACCTTATCCTTATGGATTTATCTTGCCCTAATTATCATATTGATCCCACTCTAGAATAACAACCATGATCTAATCCAAATTTGAGTTACTTAAATAAGTTAGACACTGATGGCGACAAAAAAAAAATTAGGCCCTATCTAATCTATTATGATTTAACCTTGTGGGTGATTCTTAATGCTGGTACAAAGGATAAAACCATACTCCTAATTCACTTAAGCCTAAGTTAGTGCCATAGATCAACTCAGCCATACACTCCCAATAAGTTACATAATCCATCTATGTAAACCTATAAAAAAAGTCCTATCCACAGATCCTAGCTATCTTAACTACAGCTCCCTAGCTCAGATGGAGATACCAAGATTGGAGACCGAAGATGATCAACCTCATCAAGAAAGGATAAGCACCAACTCAAGTCTTCAAGGATCAAGCGGGATCACCAAGATGAGTCAAGATCCACAAATCTTGGATGGAGTCTTTCCTTACCGCACTCCTTCTTACCCAAACCTCTCTATGCTTTAAAGACATCTTTTACCATACACAATAAAGTGGATATACATACCCATGCTCTCACAACCACTGTCTAAATAGCATGAAACTTCTTAATTCTTAAACTAATTAGAAGTTAAAGGCTAAACTATAAATAAAGTTTTTTTTACATCCCTTTTCTTACAAATCTCGAGGGCGAGATTATTTTTAAGGGGGGTAGGATTTGTAACGCCTCAAAATCTTGATTTTGGGTTTAGTATTTTTTTTAATGGAATCAAATTAAAGTATCTTCTAATAAAGGATTATACCTTCCTAAATAAATAGCTAGATGTATAAAATTTTTGGTAATTCAAAGTTTAGATTTAAAAGTTGTAGACTAGAATTCGGATTTGTAACTGAAAAGGGACAACATAAAATCCTCTATTGTTTAATTGACAGATTATCAGTTTATAAAAATTCTTTTAAAATTATTACATTAAAAGTATCTCGTGGTAGAAATTAGACATTGGAGCTTAATTTATATTAGAATAAATGAATAATGAACATTGGATATTGGAATTGACTTTTGATTACACTATATGAGCAATTAATTCTTAAAATACATATTTGTGTGTGCACTACATATTTTGGGAAGTCCCTTGAATTTTTTTCATATGAATTAGTGACCAAACCAGATCTGAAATTTGGATACTTGAACTAAAATAAAATAGAAAATACAAAATAGAAATGAAAGTAGAAATAAATAAAAAAAGAGAAAAACTCACCCATGCGCTTGGGCCGTTTCTTACCCGGCCGGCCCAATTGGGCAATTCACACCGCACAGCCCATCACCCCTCCCTTCCTTTTTCTTTTTCACGTGAGAATGGCAAGTGGGCCCCCCCTGTCAGCTGTTCCTTCTCCCTGGTAACAGACCGCGCGACTCGCTCGCCGTGATCCCCTCCGCGCTAATCGGGAGCTCGTTCGCAAGAATCGCTCGGACTCGTTCCCAGCCCGCGAGAAATGCCTGGCCGCCGCCCTTACCGAATCGCGCTACCCGTCGGCCGCTCCCTGCGGAACAGAAAACCACGAAGTCCACCGAAAGCCATGGTCTTCACCGCGCCGCGAAGCCCGCGTCCCGGGATCCTCTCAAGGCACGACCGGCCGCCCATAAAGGCTCTTCCCGAGACCCGTTCTTCCCCATGCTACCCTCTTGCGCCTGCGCCGAGCTCCCTCCCCAGTGGCCTCCGCTCGGTGCGCCCCTTCTCTGCTCCCTCCTCGCGTCTCCGTCCGCCGCCAGTCTGTCCTCGGGTCTTCAGCGAATCAGCTCCTCTAAAGCGCTGCTGGCCGTCACCGGGGATTGTTGGGGTCGATTCGAGTACCGCGGGAGCTTGTGCTCGCCTCGTTCGCGACTAATTGCGCACCGGAGTTCATCTCTGCCGCAAAGCCGCCCCGTGCCGTGGACAACCCGCCTTCGTGCCCGATTCTCGGTAATTTCTCCCCTCATGTGTTCGTTGTTGCCATCTCTTCGAGTAGCAGGGGTCAATTGGGGTTCTGGCCTGACCATTGCGCCGGGTAGGTTTCTTCGACGGGTGCGCCGCCGTTGGGGGAGACGGCGCCGCCGTCGGACTAGTTGGAGGAAGGGAGAAAAGGTGATCACCGTCCGATATAAGTTAACGGCCACGATTAGCCCCATGGATACCGGTTCGATACTTAAGATCTAGGTCGTCGATCTGGCATCCGTGGGCTAGGAACGGTTCGGACTTCATAAAATCTAGAGCGCTGCTCGCTGATCCAACGGGTACGATTGCGTACCGGTTCGATAAAGCCAAGATCTAATCCTAGCCTTCGACATTTGATCGGGCGGCCAGTAATGACCAATACCCCTTCGGCCTGACCGATTTGCAAACGAACCCCTGGCTTTCTTAAAAATAAAACCCGCCGTCCACTGTAGGGTTTGGCTGAGTCTGTGGATTACTTATGTTTTTGCCCCTGACTTTCCTGGTAATTGAGGCCCAGTCCAGTGGATAGGAAAATCATAGAAAATGATTTAGAAAATGATTTGTAGTGTAAAAATAAATCCAGAAACTTATTTAATTCATAACTAATTCATTTTAGCTCCTTTTTGAACCATTCCAGTTGCAATAATTTCTTATTAACATTGTCTATCAACTAGTAACATTGTTTAACCATAAAACTTAAATTAAAATTATTCATTTGGATTAATCTATTCTAGATGCTTACTAACTTCAGAAATTCATAACTTAGAATCCGTAACTCCAAAATTAATGATTTCTGTTCCTAGAATCTTATTTTAATGAGTAGATTATTATTATGTATTTTGTTTACATGTTTGGTGTGATGTTAATTTTGCCTATGCCATGTTTGTATTGATATGACTAGCGTGAGGACACGAGTCATCTGAAAATCATCCTGGTACCTGGAATCTCAAGTCCCAGGCAAGTTGTGCCCTTGATCACTTCTTTTACCTACTCATGTTCTGATTAATCATAGTGATCTGCATAGGTTAATTTTGATGGGACCCAATAGGTCACCCTAGTTTGTTCATCCTGAATACCTTGTTTACCCCTGAATCACTTGGGTAGTTCTGCTACTGCTTTATATGGTTTTGGGTTAATATTTCATTACATCTATGTTCCAAATATGTTGTTATTCTATTTATGTTCATGACAAGATCATTAAATGTTAAGTGGAACATAGAGCTTAACTTGAGAACCACGTGCCACCACAAGGGTTTAATGGGACGCCCTTGGCTGACTAATTAGGAAAGCTAGTGGAGGACTACCTTACCCGAAAGGGGCAAGGGCAGTAGGGGAGTGGTCAGTGTAGGGAGGCCCTCGGGAGGATTTTGCTACGATGGCGGTCCTGCAAGGGATTCCTGCATTGGAGCTTCCTATAAACTGTAGCGGGTTTTCTGAAGCTAGTGGAACTTTGTAAAGGCCTCGTAGTGTTACCCTGCCTCGCCTCCTCGGTAGAGGTGTATGGGAAGTCGCGATCCCTTGGCAGATGGGTAACATGACTTGTGGGTAAAGGGTACCACCTCTGCAGAGTGTAAAACTGGTATACTAGCCGAGCTCACGGTCATGAGCAGCTCAGGACTCTCTGATGATTAATTTATGGAACTAAATTCAATTTGTCATATGCATTGCATCGCAGATTCGCAGGTGATGATGTTACTTTTGTTCTACTACTTAATTGGGTTGGTATTTACTTATACTTAGTAATTGCTAATAAAACTTTGACCAACTTTAAAAGCAATGCTCAGCTCTAACCATCCTCTTTGGTAAGCCTTACACTTCACGTGAGCTCCCACCTTTGGCGAGTTCATGCACATTATTCCCCACAACTTGTTGAGCGATGAACGTATGTGAGCTCACTCTTGCTGTCTCACACCCCCCCCACAGGTCAAGAACAGGTACCGCAGGATGAGGCGCTTGGAGGATGCTGTGATGAGTTCGTGAGAGGTCTAGGCCGTCGTCTCCCAGTCAACTTTGGGTTGCTGGACCGTTGTCTCCTTATAATGTAATTATTTATTTATTCTGTATAGAACTCCTATTATATAGTAAAGATGTGACATTCGATCTTGTGCCATGATTCATCATATGTGTGAGACTTGGTCCCAGCACACCTGGTGATTATGTTCGCGCCCGGGTTTTGGACCCCTAAAATCCGGGTGTGACATCATGTATGAAAAATATCAATCGAAAAACAACAATTGATATAATTTGATAGATAAGCAGATCACTAATAGCATATTACACTAAGTTCTCCTCAATTTTTAGTGCACACATATATATGAATTCAATTGATATCTGTTGAGAGTACTTATTTGCACCTTAAAGTACCATTGGCATAAAAGGAGTATCAATTGAACATAATCATGCAACATAAGAAACATGTGCACTATTTAATCAATTAAGTTCTAGACAGGAGAATTTATAAGCTATGCTACTTCAGACATTTGCAATCCAAAAGGATGTGATACATATTTACTGATTTTAGATGACGTGGAGTAGCATATACAAGAGACACTCATTCTCTTATGAAATGTATAAAAGATACATTTATTGAAGCAAAGAATCTTTGATACCCATCAAATTTGCAGTGGAAGCGATTGTCTTTGCCTGAAGATTCCTTTCTAATTTTAGACTACACACATAATAGACTTGAAAATGAAGTTAGTCTCAAAGGTTCAAACCATAGACTATTCTCCCCCTAAATGTGTGCATACAAGTGATGAGTACTTGTTTAACTTATGCACTTCGACTTGTGAGGCTAGGGGATTAAGTCCTACAATTTGAACCTTGGTACAAATAAAGTACGAAAATGTGAAATTGTACCAATTGAAGGAATTGCTCATAATCCAAAAGGTATACTAATAGACATGAAATGCAATATTTTAAGCCAAGATTCTTGAGAAGTTAGCATGTTTGACTCATACCTCACTAAGATGACTTACGACAAACTTATGACATCACCACAAGAGGTATTAATCAAATATCTAGAGATTCTTTAATCATCACCACAAGTGCAACCTTATGGCGTGACTTAAGATATTGCATATACATGCACACACTAGCATGTAAGAGCCTAGATACACAATTGTAATACAATAGTTCATGGAGTGACACACCTTTGTTCCATGCCATATGGTCTTCATTATAATCATGAATTTCTATCTTAGCTTTTGATAGGCTTGACATTGCAAAGAGAAACTTATCCTCTTTAAACGATTAAGAGAAACTCATTCTCTTCAAAGAACTACACAAATTCACTAAAAGAAAATGTTAGTCTTTAAGGACACAAGATATATAATGAGCTCCCCCTAAATGTATGCATCAAGTACTCAAATTACTTGTAACATGCACTTGATTCAATTAAGATTCTTAGAGGAGTTCATCATATATCTTGGTCAAGGCATAATATATTTGAAACAATTGAATTTATGATAGAGAACACATATCGTCCCCAAATAGAACTAATCCATGGGGTGACATGTGGTAAATATTTGATCATTTCCTTGGAACCACTCATCCTCATTTGATGTTCTCCAAGGTGTGAGACTACAAAACATGAACTTGAAGAAATCATTAGCCTCACAAGATATAGGCTAAACTCTTCCTCAATTTGTGCATGCAAGAGTACACAAAGTACACTTATGCACATTAACAATACGAGGTTAAAGGAGATGTTTGCACTATATCTTGGTTTAACATAACATGCTTTACATAGATGATGAAAATTAAACCAATTAAAAGTTTAAGAACTAAAAGTATATCAATTGAAATCTTGGAGGGTAAAGCATGCTAATATGAACCTCAACCTCATAATGAAGGATATCATATAAATATGTCACTACATCTTCATTATTTGGTTGACAAAAAATATAACTCCCTTCTTGATTCACTGTGATCTCTTTTCTCTTTGTGATTTCATCCAACCAAGTGATCTTGAACTTCATTCATTTTTTGTAGATTTTGAAACCATCTTGAAAGCTCTTGGAAGGACCTCGTTGTAACACTTAGAAAAGAGAGCATTAAAAACACAAGAGAGGGTTTCACAAATGATGATCCTTATATGTGGATGGCAAATGAATCATCATTATTGAAACTCAAAAGGATAGACTAAATTCCTTTAAATTAGTGCACACATATAGTTGATGTCAAAGTTATATGCACTATTGAACATTTTATAATGCAAGGAATTTAACCTATACTATGGTACATCCCACTAAGGATAGAATACTAAAACAACTGAAGGAGAGGAAGTTTTCATACCTTGGCCTCTTATCAACTTCTTCTTACTTTAGTTGAATAGTATCCTTTAAGCTTGTGATTTATCCAATTTAAAATTAAGCACCATCTCTCAACATAGATTTTCTATGGATAAACTCAACACAAGAGATGGAATTAGTAGCACAAGCACTAGTTTCTTATTTAGCAACCCTTTATATGTGAAAGTCAAACGAGTTGCTAAAATAGAGAAACCTCATAATATGGACTAAATTTCCCTTGAACCCTCATGCATAATATATTTTGAATGACATGGATAATATGCATGGTTGTTCAATGAAGTTTAAAGGGCTGATTTAATCCATATTATGGTGAGTGTCTAATATAGAAGACTCAAATCCAAATTAACTAGATAGAGAATACGTCACATAATTTTGGATTGTTGACCATATGATAATATTCATTCATCTTCCAATTTGACCTTTATTTCATGATCAACAACTGATGTGTATCCTCAAGTGCTTCTTCTTCCTTAGTGGCTACACAAGTCACAAAAGATATAAGATTTGAAAATAATATGCACTTGAGATTCAGTTGTTACCACCCTTGCTACTATCTCCAAATATGATTTATGCATCCATTATCGAGCACCCAACTTGATCCATTGAAGGAGTGATCCTGCAAAACAAGTTTAAGCTTCATATCTTGGTACCCAATTTGAATTGGGTCCTTTGAGATTAGTAGTAAGATCCTTGAGTACCCACACAATCCTTATTGTGGCCTTTCTCTTTGTGTAGGCACCCACATATACTTGACAACCATCTTACATGGTTTCAAGTCAATATTTAATCACATAGATAAAAACTAGAGTTAAGAATAGGAGCCTTTTCTCCTTTTATTAATACATCGTTGTGTTGCCTTCTTGATGATGAACCTACCTTGACTTTGGATGCACCTAGCTTATCAAGGTTAGTTGCACAAGCATTCATATCATAAAGACAAGTTATGCATGGAATTTACAACTTAGTGATCCAATTCAATGTGAAGCATATGGATATCGATTGAAGTAGATTTCTAAGATATCAAAATATGGGTTTCCAAAATTTAGAGAGTATGGATCACTAACTGTACATTTTACAGTTTAAAAATCATATCCATGTTAGTGCATATGTATGTGATGAATATCAACAAAAAGATTCTTATGCACTTTTAGAATTAACGATAAGGGAATTTTAAACTGCATCAAGAGTAGCTATTTAGAAAACAAAGATTACAATCCATATGAATGAGATACAAATTTACCAATTTGGATTGTCTTAGTATAGCTTACTCAAGGGAAACTTATTCTCTACGACACAATATATATAATGTTCTCCCACTAGATATGTGCATCAAGTATTTGAATGACTTACCACATGCACTTTCAATTCAGTTAAGAGTCTCATGAGGAGTACATTACATATCATGGTCAAGGCATGACAAATTTGCAATGAATTAACTTATGCCTAAGAATACTTACCACCATATAGAACGTATCATTTGTTATACCAATTTGATAGATCTTACTATCTATGGTGGTGTCACCTTAGTATTCTTATTTTCATCATTTGTGGAGACTTCCTTCTTTGTTATCTCTTTTCCTTTTTAAAACTAGTCGATAAAACACTTTGAAAAGAGGCATTAGTAGTACAAGGAAGTATTTAATGAATGATGATATCTATATATGAATGGCAAACAAATCATCATTTATGAGGCATAAAGGCATAAATTAAATTCCTTTTAAATTAATGCACATGGATGAGTGAATTAATAATATGCACCAATTTACAAATTTAAGCCAAAATGAATTTAACCTTCATATTGGCATTTCTTTCCATAAAATAGATTATTACCAATTGAAAGAATGCCACTTGAAAGGAACTATTATTGGTCACATACCAAATGAAACAACTAGTTCCATACCTTTGCCTTGAGCATTCCTAATCTTTATTTATTTGAAGATTAACCTTTAATGCTTGTGATTTTACCAAATGAAAGAGCACAATATCTACTTATGAATTTCCATGAAATGGCTTAAAAGAGATTGCATTAGAAACACAAACAATATTTTCCTATTTAGAAACCTCTAGTATATGAATGACAAGAAGGTTACTAAAATAAGGAAACCTCATGATATGAACAAAATTGCCCTTACAAGCATCATGCATAACACCAAATTAAACAAGGTAAAAAAACATGATTATTTAATTAAGTTTACATGGCAAGTTTAATTCATAGCATGGTGAGTGATTAATGTAGAAGACCCAAAACCAATTTAAATGAGAATGAATACATCACATAGTATTGGTTCGATCTTCTTTGAATGTTGAGTGACACACTCCATTTGAGAAACACATTCTCATGTTCTGAGACTACATAAACACTTAGATAGAAATATTAGTCTCACAACTCTAGTCATATAGAGAATTCCCCTTTTGATAAGTGCTTTAAGAATTTGAATTTCTTACTTAGCACTCTATTCATTTAAGAACATGAGATAATCCTCTTTATGTCTAGGTCATGGCAATAATACGATAATTCATTTGAAATATGCCACGAATTAATTATCATCAATTAAAGTATGTAGATTGCCACATATAAGAATAACAAATATGCAATCTACCATATAATTGGATTCTTTCCAAAGCAAGGTAAAATATTTTAAGTTCATTTTCATGTGCTTCATTTTTCCTATGTGGCTACAAAAGACACAAAGGAATATAATAATTAAAAGCAATGTGCACCTAAGATTTAATTTTTACCATCCTTTGGATATCCCTTAGTTGTAGGCATTTTGCTTGACAAAGGTTATTCCTTATTCCCTACAACACAAGTTCTTGCTAGAGATGAATATGAAGTTAGTGATATAACAACTAAATTCATCTTTGGGTCAATCTTAAAGGATAGACAATGTAAGATTGATAGCTTGAGATAAGGATTGAGTTAAACTGCTTAAGCACCCCAAAGCTTCATATCATCTCTAGGTACCTGCAAAATCTTATTAAGTATATTTTGGTACCCATCTCATGATGGGTCCATCAAGGTTAGTCAATAAGGACTTAGGCACCCAAATAGCCTTGGTCCTAGAATGTGGTGAACTCATCACCTTTCTAGCACAAGAGTCAAATTTGGGTCTCCTAAGTATATTTGAATGTATTGACAGGTTAGGCTTAGGTGTTTTACCCTTTGGACAAACCTTGAATAGATGACCTCTTTCATGGCAATTGTAGCAAATGCGGTGCTTGTCCTTGCAATGCATTTGCCTTTTGCTTTCATCCTTCTTGATGGTCATTTTTCTTGATCGTGCAAGGTCTTGGTTCTTCATGCGGGGGCATGAACCAATTTCATGACCCTTCTCCTTGCATCCATAGCACCTCCTATCGCTTCTCTTTGATCTTTCTTTGTTGAAGCACATAGGTACATTGTTAGAGCAAATAATATGAGCATTAATTTTCTCACCTTGAGTCTTGCTCATGTCCTTCTTGGAAAGCTTGGTATTATTTTGAAGGGGTTTTGTGCATGCTACGGTTGTCCCCTTCTCAAGCTTTTTCACCATATTATCACGGTTATCTTGAGAAGGTTGAGCATGACACTTTCCCTTCAAAATAGTTAAGCTCCTTCTTAGCCTTCCAACTTCTTCCTTGAGCTCTTTATTTTCTTGTGTGATAGAAATATCACTAATTCCTGAAATTTCTAGCTCAATGGAAGATTGGCTTTCTTGAGAGCAACATTTGTTAGCACATGATAATATAGTTTCTACTTGAGTACATGTGCATATGTGAGGTTGGTATGATTTAAAATTAGTTAACACAACCTCATGAGCCATTTCTAACATGATATGTGAATCCATAAATTTATTATGAGAGCACACAAGCATATCATGTTTTTCTTGCAAAGCTAGTTTTTCAATATTTAGCCTTTCTATCGTGTTCTTGAACATAGCATTTTTATTTTCTAATTGAGCAATATATGATGAATGATTAACAACTTTAATTTGCTCAATTGAAATGTCTTCATACCTTTGGACCAAATCATCATGAGAGCACTTTAGCTTCTCATGCTCTTTGGTCAACTTCTCTAAGTCTTCGATTTTTCTGATGAGGAAGTCTTCTTGCTTATGAAGCATTTCTTTTTGTTCTTCCGCTCTTTTCATGAGTTTGAGCAAGCTCATCCGATGTTTCTTGTTTAGCTGAGCGAAGAATTGTTGAAGATCATCCTCATCTTCATTATCACTTTCTTGCTCCTCCTCATCCTCTCTTTCGCTTTCACTGTCACTCCCATTAGCAATAAAGCACATATGAGAAGTGGATTTGAAAGACGAACCTTGTGAAGAGGTGGATTCATCGTTTGGTCTCCATCGATCATTTTCTTCTTCAATTTTGTTCTTCGCCTCATCTTCCTTCATTTTGAGGAACATCCTTTCGGCGATTCTCATGGCAAGATCTATTGCCCTAGGATCAACATCTGCACCAAAAGATGAAGTTGAGGCAATCTCAACTTTTTCAAGTTTAGAAGCACTTTCATTTCTTAGTCCCCCCGACATGATCTTTTCCTCACGCGGTTAAGCGTTAGAACGAGGATTAGGCTTTGATACCAATTGAAAGTTGCCTAGAGGGGGGGTGAATAGGCAAGTTAAAACTTTTCCAACAAAAACTAGAAACAAACTAGGTAAAACCGTCCGGTGTCAAAATCGGTGCAACTGGTTTGAACGAGCTCAACTAAAGAATGAGATATAAAACTGAATTGATCTCGAAATTCACCCAGTTAACTTTGGAAATGAGATGTTCTAAATGATCCACAGGGTTCAAAGTAGTAGATCTGAGAAGGGCTCTTCTCAAAATCCACACACCAAGAAGATATGAACAAATCTTTCACGGAAGGGTGAGAGAACGAAGAACACGAATAAGCACAATGAACAAGAACACAAAAGACACAAGATTTATCCCGAGGTTCGGTCACACCACCAAGGTGCCCTACTTCCTCGTTGAGGCGCCCACAAAGAGCCGGGTCTCTTTCAACCCTAATCCTCCCTTTGCCGACCACAAAGGTCAAGCTCACACACTAATCTTTGCTCAAACGAGCGGGTAATACAAACTTTCTTGTGGTCTTCCACAAGATTTGGAGACTCACAAGAGACACCTAGTCGTCTAGGAGCTAGAAGCTCCAAGAGTAATGAATCCACAAAGAACTCGATGTAGTACCAAAGCTCGAATGAAGAAAAGCAAGAGAGATGTGGAGATGAAGCACAAAAACCGTAGCTCTCAAACTCACTCAAAGATTTCTCTTTAAAGATTTGAAATGGGAGAGACAAGAGATGTGTGAGAGAGAGTGGGAGGTGTTCTTCAAGTTAGAAATGGAGTTTGGGTCGTGCTCTTGTGTGGGGAGAGAGGTAGGAGTGAGTATATATAGGTGGGGTTTCAAAACTAGCCGTTGGGCTGATTTTGGCTGTGGAGGACCGGTTGAACTGCCCCTAGGACCGGTTCAACCGCCTGGGGCAGGCTGACAGTCAGTCTGCCAGTCAGACTGGCAGACTGCAGGTCAGACTGCAAAAACAGGTCCTGACACCGGTTGAACCGCCCCTAGGGCCGGTTCAACCGCCTGGGGGTCAGACTGGCAGTCAGTCTGCCAGTCAGGAGGTCAGACCGGTCAGTTGACCCTGACACCGATTGAACCTCTCCTAGGACCGGTTCAACCGGTTTTGACCAGTGAGGTTCAAAAAAAAACCCCGGCTGAACTTTCCCTGAAAACCGGTTGAACCTCTCTGGACCCCGGTTGAACTTGCCCTGGACCCCGGTTGAAGTTGAAGTTCAGCTGGAGTTGAGAAATCTCAACTCAGCTGAAGTTCAGCTCAGCTGCAGCTGAAGAAGCTCAGCTCAGCTGAAGTTCAGCTCAGCTGCAGTTTAAGAAGTTCAGCTGCTTTTCAACAAGAACACTCTAGGTTTCTCAAACCTAACCACGGTCAACCAAAGAATTTTAAAGAGATTTTTGGTTTTCAAAAAATAGCTTTTGAATATAGAGGCTTGAGCTTTGGCAAACACCTACCTTCTTTTTGGATCCCTCTTTATAGTACGACGATTCCTATACTCAAGTTAAATAAAATATAATTAAGTAAACTCCTTGAGTAATTGGCATCTCATGTGTGATTTCTCCATGGCGTTGCTTCATAAGGATCACAAACATCTTTGTCTCACCTTTTGAAGCAAACATAATTCAAACCCTGTGACTTGTACCATATCACCATGTATGAGTTCAAATCATGGCTTCAAGTCACCTTGCTGATGCATCAACATGTTATAACTCTTCATAGCTGATTAGTTCATCGACTTAGTGCAAGTACTCTCTTCTTCACCTTAGCCATGGTACCTCGGTCCACAAGCCGTCGCTTGGCCTTCACCTTCGCTTAGTTCCTCGAAGCCCTTTCCTTGCTATCTTCACCCTATCAAGCCATTCTTGAGTCACATCATTTTGAGCATCCATTGATAGAATCATTTCTTCAATATTGTGAACCTTGCTTGAATGTCTTCTAGATATAACTGTTAAGATTAATCAAGCTCTAGTTTGATTCTCATAGAAGCATATATGGGCTGATAGTAATATGGTCAAGCCAATTCACGATTCCTCATATCTTATTCACTTTGGCTTGACCTATCCTCTTAATCATTTCATCCTCTATCCTGATCATATGTATGTAGTGATTTCTCAGGTCCTGTCCATATATTCAAACCAATGTAGAGATCATATTATATCCATTTGCATTGTCTTATTGGTTATTTAACCTCGTGTTGAACCTTTGTTCACTGATCATTATACACTATTCAAGTATGTTCATCATACTGAATTTCTTGTTCAACACTTAGCAAACTCGTTAGACCTTTAAATGTGTTGTTATCCATATCACCAAAACTCATGAAAGGGATGAATGCACTTTCAGCTTGGCATCTTTCATTCCAAACTTGTTTAGAATGTCTTGAATATACTTCGTTTGGCTAATGAAGGTGCCCTCTTGGAGTTGCTTCACTTGAAATCCCAAGAAGTACTTCAACTCCCCCATCATCGACATCTCGAATTTCTTTGTCATGATCCTACTAAATTCCTCACATGTAGATTCGTTAGTAGACCCAAATATAATGTCATCAACATAAATTTGGCATACAAACAAATCATTGTCAAGAGTTTTAGTGAATAGAGTAGGATCGGCCTTTCTGACTTTGAAGCCATTAGTGATAAGGAAATCTCTTAGGCATTCATACCATGCTCTTGGGGCTTGCTTGAGCCCATAAAGCGCCTTAGAGAGTTTGTATACGTGATTAGGGTACTCACTATCTTCAAAGCCAGGAGGTTGCTCGTCTTGCTTGTTGCGGAAGACCCACTTGGTTCCTACAACATTTTGGTTAGGACGTGGAACTAAATGACATACCTCATTCCTAGTGAAGTTGTTGAGCTCCTCTTGCATCGCCACCACCCAATCCGAATCTTGTAGTGCTTCCTCTACCCTGTGTGGTTCAATAGAGGAAACAAAAGAGTAATGCTCACAAAAATGTGCAACACGAGATCTAGTGGTTACCCCCTTATGAATGTCACCGAGGATGGTGTCGACGGGGTGATCTCGTTGTATTGCTTGGTGGACTCTTGGGTGTGGCGGTCTTGGTTCTTCATCCTCCTTGTCTTGGTCATTTGCATCTCCCCCTTGATTATTGTCGTCATCTTGAGGTGGCTCATCTGTTTGATCTTCTCCTTCATCAACTTGAGCCTCATCCTCATTTTGAGTTGGTGGAGATGCTTGCGTGGAGGAGGATGGTTGATCTTGTGCATTTGGAGGCTCTTCGGATTCCTTAGGACACACATCTCCAATGGACATGTTCCTTAGCGCGATGCATGGAGCCTCTTCATCACCTATCTCATCAAGATCAACTTGCTCTACTTGAGAGCCGTTAGTCTCATCAAACACAATGTCACAAGAAACTTCAACTTGTCCAGAGGACTTGTTAAAGACTCTATATGCCCTTGTGTTTGAATCATATCCTAGTAAAAAGCCTTCTACAGCCTTAGGAGCAAATTTGGATTTTCTACCTCTTTTAACAAGAATAAAGCATTTGCTACCAAAGACTCTAAAATATGAAACATTGAGCTTTTTACCGGTTAGGAGTTCGTATGATGTCTTCTTGAGGATCCGGTGTAGATATAACCGGTTGATGGCGTAGCAAGCGGTGTTGACCGCCTCGGCCCAAAACCGATCTGAAATCTTATATTCATCAAGCATGGTTCTTGCCATGTCCAATAGAGTTCTATTCTTCCTCTCCACTACACCATTTTGTTGTGGCGGGTAGGGAGAGGAGAACTCATGCTTGATGCCCTCCTCCTCAAGGAAGCCTTCAATTTGAGAGTTCTTGAACTTCGTCCCGTTGTCGCTTCTAATTTTCTTGATCCTTAAGCCGAACTCGTTTTGAGCCCGTCTCAAGAATCCCTTTAAGGTTTCTTGGGTATGAGATTTTTCCAGCAAAAATAACACCCAAGTGAAGCGATAATAATCATCCACAATAACTAGACAGTACTTACTCCCGCCGATGCTTATGTAAGCTATCGGGCCGAATACGTCCATGTGTAGGAGCTCGAGTGGCGTGTCAGTTGTCATAATGTTCTTGTGTGGATGATGAACACCAACTTGCTTTCCTGCCTGACATGCACTACAAACCCTGTCTTTCTCAAAATGAACATTTGTTAGTCCCAAAATGTGTTCTCCCTTTAGAAGCTTGTGAAGATTCTTCATTCCAACATGTGCTAGTCGGCGGTGCCAGAGCCAGCCCATGTTAGTCTTAGCAATTAAGCAAGTGTCGAGTTCAGCTCTATCAAAATCTACTAAGTATAGCTGACCCTCTAACACTCCCTTAAATGCTATTGAATCATCACTTCTTCTAAAGACAGTAACACCTACATCTGTGAAAAGACAGTTGTAGCCCATTTTGCATAATTGAGATACGGAAAACAAATTGTAATCTAAAGAATCTACAAGAAAAACATTGGAAATTGAATGGTCAGGAGATATAGCAATTTTACCCAATCCTTTGACCAAACCTTGATTTCCATCCCCGAATGTGATAGCTCGTTGGGGATCCTGGTTTTTTTCGTAGGAGGAGAACATCTTCTTCTCCCCTGTCATGTGGTTTGTGCACCCGCTATCGATGATCCAACTTGAGCCCCCGGATGCATAAACCTACAAAACAAGCTTAGTTCTTGACTTTAGGTACCCAAATGATTTTGGGTCCTTTGGCATTATATACAAGAACTTTGGGTACCCAAACACAAGTCTTTGATCCCTTGTGTTTGCCCCCAACATACTTGGCAACTATCTTGTCGGATTTGTTAGTTAAAACATAAGATGCATCAAAAGTTTTAAATGAAATGTTATGATCATTTGATGCACTAGGAGTTTTCTTCTTAGGCAATTTTGCACAGGTTGATTGCCTAGAGCTAGATGTCTCACCCTTATACATAAAAGCATGATTAGGGCCAGAGTGAGACTTCCTAGAGTGAATTCTCCCAATTTTGCTCTCGGGATAACCGGCAGGGTACAAAATGTAACCCTTGTTATACTGAGGCATGGGAGCCTTGCCCTTAACAAAATTAGACAATCTTTTAGGAGGGTCATTAAGTTTGACATTGTCCCCCTTTTGGAAGCCAATGTCATCCTTTATGCCAGGGCGTCTCCCACTATAGAGCATGCTTCTAGCAAATTTAAATTTTTCGTTTTCTAAGTCATGCTCGGCAATTTTAGCATTAAGTTGAGCTATGTGATCATTTTGTTTCTTAATTAAGGCTAGGTGATCACGGATAGCATCAACATTAATGTCTCTACATCTAGTACAAATGGAAGTATGTTCAACGGTAGATGTAGAGGGTTTGCAGGATTTTAATTCTACAACCTTACCATGCAATATATCATTTTTACTTCTAAGGTCGGAAATGGAAGCATTGCAAACATCTAATTCTTTAGCCTTAGCAAGCAATTTTTCATTCTCAATCCTAAGGCTAGCAAGAGAGATATTCAATTCTTCAATCTTAGCAAGCAAATCAACATTATCATTTCTAAGATTGGGAATTGAAACATCACAAACATTTGAATCAACCTTGGCAATTAAATTAGCATTCTCATTTCTAAGGTTGGTAATGACATCATGGCAAGTGCTTAGCTCACTAGATAGTTTTTCACAATTTTCTACTTCTAGAGTGTAAGCATTTTTAACCTTAACATGCTTCTTGTTTTCTTTAATGAGGAAGTCCTCTTGGGTGTCTAAGAGATCATCCTTCTCATGAATAGCACTAATCAATTCATTCAATTTTTCTTTTTGTTGCATGTTTAGGTTGGCAAAAAGGATGCGCAAGTTATCCTCCTCATTACTAGCATTATCCTCATCACTAGAGGTTTCATATTTAGTGGAGGATCTTGATTTTACCTTCTTCCTTTTGTCGTCCTTTGCCATGAGGCACTTGTG
The DNA here is from genome assembly GCF_902167145.1 of Zea mays. Taxonomy (NCBI): domain Eukaryota; kingdom Viridiplantae; phylum Streptophyta; class Magnoliopsida; order Poales; family Poaceae; genus Zea; species Zea mays. Next base: position 197,632,063 of record NC_050096.1, read on the forward strand.
GCCGACATTGGGGAAGAGAAGACCCTTGGTGACGGCGATGTTTGCGGCGTCCTCGTCGGAGGAGGAGTCGGTGGAGCTCTCATCGGAGTCCCACTCCCGGCAAACATGAGCATCGCCGCCCTTCTTCTTGTAGTATCTCTTCTTCTCCTTTCTTCTCCCCTTCTTGTCGTCGCCCCTGTCACTGTCACTAGATAGTGGACATTTTGCAATAAAATGACCGGGCTTACCACATTTGTAGCACACTTTCTTGGAGCGGGGCTTGTAATCCTTCCCCTTCCTTTGCTTGAGGATTTGGCGGAAGCTCTTGATGATGAGCGTCATTTCCTCGTTGTCGAGCTTGGAGGCGTCGATGGGTGTTCTACTTGATGTAGATTCCTCTTTCTTTTCTTTCGTCGCCTTGAATGCGACCGGTTGTGCTTCGGACATGGAGGGGCCATCTAGCTCGTTGATTTTCTTTGAGCCTTTGATCATCAACTCAAAGCTCACAAAGTTTCCTATCACTTCCTCGGGAGTCATTAGTGTATATCTAGGATTACCACGAATTAATTGAACTTGAGTAGGGTTAAGGAAAACAAGTGATCTAAGAATAACCTTAACCACTTCGTGGTCATCCCATTTTTTGCTCCTGAGGTTGTGCACTTGGTTCACCAAGGTTTTAGGCCGGTTGTACATGTCTTGTGGCTCCTGAAAGGGAATTAGGCTTACACCTATTTTCCTAATTGATTTTGGTGGTTGAATTGCCCAACACAAATAATTGGACTAACTAGTTTGCTCTAGTGTATAAGTTATACAGGTGCCAAAGATTCACACTTAGCCAATAAAAAGACCAAGAATTGGGTTCAACAAAGAGAGCAAGGGATAACCGAAGTGTGCCCTGGTCTGGCGCACCGGACTGTCCGGTGTGCCACCAGACAGTGTCTGGTGCACCAGGGGACTTCACGCTGAACTCCTCACCTTTGGGAAAATCCAGAGGCGCTCCGCTATAATTCACCGGACTGTCCGGTGTACACCGGACAATGTCCGGTGCCCCAGGGAAGAGCAACTCTGGAACTCGCCAGCTTCGGGAATTTGCTCCGCTATAATTCACCGGACATGTCCGGTGTGCACCGGACTGTCCGGTGAGCCAGCGGAGCAACGGCTACTTCGCGCCAACGGTCACCTGCAGAAGCATTAAATGCGTGCCAGAGCGCGCAGAAGGCAGGCACGCGCGAAGTGGCGCACCGGACACTCTACAGTGCATGTCCGGTGTGGCACCAGACATCCAGGCGGGCCCAGCAGTCAGAGCTCCAACGGCCAGAACCCAACGGCCTGGTGACGTGGCTGGCGCACCGGACACTGTCCGGTATGCACCGGACTGTCCGGTGCACGATGCGACAGACAGCCTCCACCAAACGGCTAGTTTGGTTGTTGGGGTTATAAATACCCCCAACCACCCCACATTCAAGTCATCCAAGTTTTCCACCTTCCAACCACTTACAAGAGCTAGGCATTCAATACAAGACACACCAAAGTGATCAAATCCTCTCCCAATTCCACAAAGCTTTAGTGACTAGTGAGAGCGATTTGTTGTGTTCTTTTGAGCTCTTGCGCTTGGATTGCTTTCTTCTTTCTCATTCTTTCTTGAGATTCATACTCACTTGTAACCGAGGCAAGAGACACCAATTGTGTGGTGGTCCTTGCGGGAAGTTTTGTTCCCGGTTGATTTGAGAAGAGAAAGCTCACTCGGTCCGAGGGATCGTTTAAGAGAGGGAAAGGGTTGAAAGAGACCCGGTCTTTGTGACCACCTCAACGGGGAGTAGGTTTGCAAGAACCGAACCTCGGTAAAACAAATCTGTGTGTCACACTCTTTATTCGCTTGCGATTTGTTTTGCACCCTCTCTCTCGCGGACTCGATTATATTTCTAACGCTAAACCGGCTTGTAGTTGTGATTAACTTTGTAAATTTCAGTTTCGCCCTATTCACCCCCCTCTAGGCGACTTTCAATTGGTATCAAAGCCCGGTGCTTCATTAGAGCCTAACCGCTTGAAGTGATGTCGGGAGATCACGCCAAGAAGGAGATGGAGACCGGCGACAAGCCCGCTACAAGCCACGGGAAAGCTTCATCGGAAGAGTCCCGCAACAAAGGGAAGGGGAAGGAGAAGAAACCCTCTTCCCACAAGTCGCATCAGAGTGGGGACAAGAAAAGGAAGATGAGGAAGGTGGTCTACTACGAGACCGACACCTCATCGCCATCTACCTCCGGCTTCGACGCGCCCTCCATAACTTCTAAGCGCCATGAGCGCAAGAAGTTTAGTAAGATCCCCTTACACTACCCTCGCACTTCTAGACATACTCCATTACTTTCCGTTCCATTAGGAAAACCGCCAACCTTTGACGGTGAAGATTATGCTAGGTGGAGTGATTTAATGAAATTTCATCTAACCTCACTCCACAAAAGTATATGGAATGTTGTTGAGTTTGGAGCACAGGTACCATCCGTAGGGAATGAGAATTATGATGAGGACGAGGTGGCCCAAATCGAGCACTTCAACTCCCAAGCCACAACCATACTCCTCGCCTCTCTAAGTAGGGAGGAGTACAACAAGGTGCAAGGATTAAAGAGCGCCAAGGAAGTTTGGGACGTGCTCAAGACCGCTCACGAGGGTGATGAACTCACCAAAATCACCAAGCGGGAAACGATCGAGGGGGAGCTCGGTCGCTTCCGTCTACACCAAGGGGAGGAGCCACAAGACATGTACAACCGGCTCAAAACCTTGGTGAATCAAGTGCGCAACCTCGGGAGCAAGAAATGGGATGACCATGAGGTGGTTAAGGTTATTTTAAGATCACTTATTTTCCTTAACCCTACTCAAGTACAATTAATTCATGGCAATCCAAGATATACACTAATGACCCCCGAGGAAGTAATCGGGAATTTTGTGAGCTTTGAATTTATGATCAAGGGCTCACGAAAGATCAACGAGCTTGACGGTCCCTCCACGTCCGAAGCTCAACCAGTCGCATTCAAAGCGACGGAGGAGAAGAAGGAGGAATCTACACCGAGTAGAACACCCATCGACGCCTCCAAGCTCGACAACGAGGAAATGGCGCTTGTCATCAAAAGCTTTCGCCAAATCCTCAAGCAAAGGAGGGGGAAAGATTATAAGCCCCGCTCCAAGAAGGTTTGCTACAAGTGTGGCAAGCCCGGTCACTTTATAGCAAAATGTCCTATTTCTAGTGACAGTGACAGGGGCGAGGACAAGAAGGGGAGAAGAAAGGAGAAGAAGAAGTACTACAAGAAGAAGGGCGGTGATGCCCATGTTTGTCGCGAGTGGGACTCTGACGAAAGCTCTAGCGACTCCTCCTCCGACGAGGACGCCGCCAACATCGCCGTCACCAAGGGACTTCTCTTCCCCAACGTCGGCCACAAGTGCCTCATGGCAAAGGACGGCAAAAAGAAGAAGGTTAAATCCAAATCCTCCACTAGATATGAGTCCTCTAGTGATGATAATGCTAGTGATGAGGAAGATAATTTGCGTACTCTTTTTGCCAACTTAAACATGCAACAAAAAGAGAAATTAAATGAATTAATTAGTGCCATCCATGAGAAGGATGATCTCTTGGACTCCCAAGAGGACTTTCTAATCAAGGAAAACAAAAAGCATGTTAAAGTTAAAAATGCTTATGCTCTATAAGTTGAAAAATGTGAAAAATTATCTAGTGAGCTAAGCACTTGCCATGAGACTATAGACAACCTTAGAAATGAGAATGCTAATTTGTTAGCTAAGGTTGATTCTAATATTTGTGATGTTCCAATTCCCAATCCTAGAAATGATAATGATGATTTGCTTGCTAGGATTGAAGAATTGAACATATCTCTTGCTAGCCTTAGGAATGAAAATGAAAAATTAATTGCTAAGGCTAAAGATTTTGATGTTTGCAATACTACCATTTCCGACCTTATAACTAAAAATGATATATTGCATGCTAAGGTTGTAGAATTAAAATCTTGCAAACCATCTAATCTACCATTGAGCACACTACTATTTGCACTAGATGTAGAGATGTCGATATTAATGCTATACATGATCACATGGCTTTAATTAAACAACAAAATGATCATATAGCTAAACTAGATGCAAAAATTGCCGAGCATGAAATTGAAAATGAAAAATTTAAATTTGCTCGTAGTATGCTCTATATTGGGAGACGCCCTGGCATTATGGATGGCATTGGCTTCCAACAGGGAGGCAATGTCAAACTTAATGCCCCTCCTAAGAAATTGTCAAATTTTGTTAAGAGCAAGGCTCCCATGCCTCAGGATAACGAGGGTTACATTTTATACCCTGCCGGCTATCCTGAGAGCAAGATTAGGAGAATTCATTCTAGGAAGTCTCACTCTGGCCCTAATCATGCGTTTATGTATAAGGGTGAGACATCTAGCTCTAGGCAACCAACCCGTGCTAAGTTTCCTAAAAGGAAAACTCCTAGTGCATCAAATGATCATGACATTTCATTTAAAACTTTTGATGCATCATATGTGTTAACTAACAAATTCGGCAAGGTAGTTGCCAGATATGTTGGGGGCAAGCACAAGGGATCAAAAACTTGTGTTTGGGTACCCAAAGTTCTTGTATCTAATGCCAAAGGACCCAAAACCATTTGGGTACCTAAAGTGAAGAACTAAACTTGTTTTGTAGGTTTATGCATCTGGGGGCTCAAGCTGGGTAATCGACAGCGGATGCACAAACCACATGACAGGGGAGAAGAAGATGTTCTCCTCCTACGAGAAAAACCAAGATTCCCAAAGAGCTATCACATTCGGGGATGGAAATCAAGGTTTGGTCAAAGGATTGGGTAAAATTGCTATATCCCCTGACCATTCTATTTCCAATGTTTTTCTTGTATATTCATTAGATTACAATTTGCTTTCTGTATCTCAATTATGCAAAATGGGCTACAACTGTCTATTCACTTATGTAGGTGTCACTGTCTTTAGAAGAAGTGATGATTCAATAGCATTTAAGGGAGTGTTAGAGGGTCAGCTATACTTAGTGAATTTTGATAGAGCTGAACTCGACACTTGCTTAATTGCTAAGACTAACATGGGCTGGCTCTGGCATCGCCGACTAGCACATGTTGGGATGAAGAATCTTCATAAGCTTCTAAAGGAGAGCACATTTTAGGACTAACAAATGTTCATTTTGAGAAAGATAGGATTTGTAGCGCATGCCAAGCAGGGAAGCAAGTTGGTGCCCATCATCCACACAAGAACATCATGACGACCGACAGGCCACTGGAGCTCCTACACATGGATCTATTCGGCCCGATAGCTTACATAAGCATCGGCGGGAGTAAGTACTGTCTAGTTATTGTGGATGAATTACTCTCGCTTCACTTGGGTATTCTTTTTGCAGGAAAAATCTCATACCCAAGAGACCTTAAAGGGATTCTTGAGACGGGCTCAAAATGAGTTCGGCTTGAGGATCAAGAAAATTAGAAGCGACAACGAGACGGAGTTCAAGAACTCACAAATCGAAGGCTTCCTTGAGGAGGAGGGCATCAAGCATGAGTTCTCTTCTCCCTACACGCCACAACAAAATGGTGTAGTAGAGAGGAAGAATAGAACTCTATTGGACATGGCAAGAACCATGCTTGATGAGTACAAGACTTCGGATCGGTTTTGGGCCGAGGCGGTCAACACCGCTTGCTACGCCATCAACCGGTTGTACCTACACCGAATCCTCAAGAAGACATCATACGAACTCCTAACCGGTAAAAAGCCCAATATTTCATATTTTAGAGTCTTTGGTAGCAAATGCTTTATACTTGTTAAAAGAGGTAGAAAAACTAAATTTGCTCCTAAGACTGTAGAAGGCTTTTTACTAGGATATGATTCAAACACAAGGGCATATAGAGTCTTTAACAAGTCCTCTGGACAAGTTGAAGTTTCTTGTGACGTTGTGTTTGATGAGACTAACGACTCTCAAGTAGAGCAAGTTGATCTTGATGAGATAGGTGATGAAGAGGCTCCGTGCATCGCGCTAAGGAACATGTCCATTGGAGATGTGTGTCCTAAGGAATCCAAAGAGCCTCCAAATGCACAAGATCAACCATCCTCCTCCACGCAAGCATCTCCACCAACTCAAAATGAGGATGAGGCTCAAGTTGATGAAGGAGAAGATCAAGCAAATGAGTCACCTCAAAATGACGGCAATGATCAAGGGGGAGATGCAAATGATCAAGACAAAGAGGATGATGAACCAAGACCGCCACACCCAAGAGTCCACCAAGCAATTCAACGAGATCACCCCGTCGACACCATCCTCGGCGACATTCATAAGGGGGTAACCACTAGATCTCGTGTTGCACATTTTTGTGAACATTACTCTTTTGTTTCCTCTATTGAGCCACACAGGGTAGAGGAAGCACTACAAGATTCGGATTGGGTGGTGGCAATGCAAGAGGAGCTCAACAACTTCACTAGGAATGAGGTATGGCATTTTGTTCCACGTCCTAATCAAAATGTTGTAGGAACCAAGTGGGTTTTCCGCAACAAGCAAGATGAGCATGGTGTGGTGACAAGGAACAAAGCCCGACTTGTGGCCAAGGGATACTCCCAAGTCGAAGGTTTGGATTTCAGTGAAACCTATGCACCTGTAGCTAGGCTTGAGTCAATTCGTATATTATTAGCCTATGCTACTTACATGGCTTCAAGCTTTATCAAATGGACGTGAAAAGTGCCTTCCTCAATGGACCAATCAAGGAAGAGGTCTATGTTGAGCAACCTCCCGGCTTTGAAGATAGTGAGTACCCTAACCATGTTTATAAACTCTCTAAGGTGCTTTATGGGCTCAAGCAAGCCCCAAGAGCATGGTATGAATGCCTTAGAGATTTCCTTATCACTAATGGATTCAAAGTCGGAAAGGCCGATCCTACACTCTTTACCAAAACACTTGAAAATGATTTGTTTGTATGCCAAATTTATGTTGATGATATTATATTTGGGTCTACTAACGAATCTACATGTGAAGAGTTTAGTAGGATCATGACACAGAAATTTGAGATGTCAATGATGGGGGAGTTGAAGTACTTCTTGGGATTTCAAGTGAAGCAACTCCAAGAGGGCACCTTCCTAAGCCAAACGAAGTATACTCAAGATATTCTAAGCAAGTTTGGGATGAAGGATGCCAAACCCATCAAGACACCCATGGGAACCAATGGGCATCTCGATCTCGACACGGAAGGTAAGTCCGTGGATCAAAAGGTACATCGGTCGATGATAGGCTCTTTACTCTATTTATGTGCATCTCGACCTGATATTATGCTTTCCGTATGCATGTGTGCAAGATTCCAAGCCGATCCTAAGGAAGCTCACCTTACGGCCGTAAAACGAATCTTGAGATATTTAGTTTATACTCCTAAGTTTGGGCTTTGGTATCCTAGGGGATCCACATTTGATTTAATTGGTTATTCGGATGCCGATTGGGCGGGGTGTAAAATTAATAGAAAGAGCACATTGGGGACTTGCCAGTTCTTGGGAAGATCCTTGGTGTCTTGGGCTTCAAAGAAGCAAAATTTCGTAGCTCTTTCTACCGCCGAAGCCGAGTACATTGACGCAGGCCATTGTTGCGCGCAACTACTTTGGATGAGGCAAACCCTTAGGGACTATGGTTACAAATTAACCAAAGTTCCTCTTCTATGTGATAATGAGAGTGCAATCTGTATGGCGGATAATCCCGTTGAGCATGGCCGCACTAAGCACATAGCCATTCGGTATCACTTTTTAAGGGATCACCAACAAAAGGGAGATATCGAGATTGCATACATTAATACTAAAGATCAATTAGCCGATATCTTTACCAAGCCACTAGATGAACAAACCTTTAACAAACTTAGGCATGAGCTAAATATTCTTGATTCTAGGAACTTCTTTTGTTGATTTGCACACATAGCTCATTCATATACCTTTGATCATGTCTCTTTCATATGCTATGACTAATGTCTTTTCAAGTCTATTTCAAACCAAGTCATAGGTATATTGAAAGTGAATTGGAGTCTTCGGCGAAGACAAAGGCTTCCACTCCGTAACTCATCCTTCGCCGTCGCTCCGGGCAACTCTCCATCTTTGGGGGAAAGAGAGCCTAAGTTCAAAGCAAAAGGACTCCGTCTTTGGTATAATCTTCACTCATGTTTTATTTGCCAAAGGGGATAAAGTAGTTTCAAGGGCTCTAATGACTCTGTTTTTGGCGATTCATGCCAAAGGGGGAGAGAATATTAGCCCAAAGCAAAAGGACCGCACCACCAAACTAATTTTAAAAGGCTAATTCTAAAAGGAGTTTTTCAATTGGTAAATTTCAAATGGTATCTTATTGTGTTCAAAAGGGGGAGAGAAAGTAGTATTTTCAAAATCGATATCTTAAAACCCTCTTGAACACTACGAGGAGGATTTCATTTAGGGGGAGTTTTGTTTAGTCAAAGGAAAAGCATTTGAAACAGGGGGAGAAAATTTCAAATCTTGAAAATGCTTAGCTAAATCTTATTCATTTACCTTTGACTATTTGCAAAAGAACTTTGAAACTGCGAGCACTAGGTGCGCGTTGGATGGGGTTGGGACGCGAGTGGGAGAGCCTTCTTTGAGAAAAGGGGACTCATCCCGCGGCCAGCAGTTACGCATTCGCACTTTCTTCAACTGCTGCGTCCTTTCTCCTCTGAGTCCTCTGTGCCTCTGTTGCACTCGCATTTCTCTGCTTTTCGCCACTGCAACAGCCATGGCTTCACTGGTTCATCCCGATCGATACCAGACCGAGAGGAGGCTCGACACGGTGCGCTGCCTGCTCGAATGGAGTGCGCCATCGCACGCCTGGAGGATCCGGGCCGGCGCTTCCCCCCTTGGCGATCTCGCCTCCGGGGAGTTCATGCTCTTTGTCTCCTACCTCTCGTGCGGGTTGGCGTTGCCGATCTCCCCCTTCTTCATGCTACTGTTGGAGGATTTCGGTCTCCAGCTCCAGCACCTCACACCCCACTCCATCCTTCAGGCGGCCATCTTCGCTCACCTGTGCGAGATGTTCGTGGGGGTGGCGCCGTGCACTTCTCTCTTCCGCCACTTTTTCGTGCTAGTGAAGTCCGGGAAGGCCAAGGACCATCTCGGTGCGTATTACTTCCAGACAAGGGTGGATTCGGCCGGCGCCTATATCTCCTCTCTCAGCGGCGCGAGGTGGGAAAACTGGCGGGCCGAATGGGTGATCGCCAGTACTGAGGCCAATGATCGCCTCGTACTTCCGAGTGACGGACCGAGGCTCGATAGGAAGCAATAGAGAGCTAAGCCGCCGTTGACACCGGAGTTCGAGCCCGTGTTGGGCAGGATCGAGTCCCTGGCGACCGGTGGTCTGACATCGAGGCACGTGGTCGGCGACTTCTTGCAGCGCTGGATTGCGCCGCTGCAGGCGAGGGCACGCCTGAGCTGCTGGTTCACTAGCTCGAACGACCTCGGTCGGGTCCTTCGCGGGCCAGGCACCGACTTGTCTTGGGAGGAGCTAGAGCTCCTGGTGAAGGGGATCACTAGTGAGTCCTTCGTTGCTGAGTCCTTGATTCCTCCCGAGGGCATTCCTTCGCTTTGCGACGATCAAGGGTTGAGGACAGCGATCTTGGATTCGCTGCCGACCCTTGACGAGAGCGGCGTAGCGGTTCGCCAGACCGGCGGCCGAGACCCCCACCGCGGGATTCAGATCCCCGGTGTACTGGCCAGAGGTTCCCGACCCGCCGATGTTGGCTCCAGAGCTCCCCCCCTCGCGACTCTCAGCCCCTCGAGCAAGGGCAAGGGAGCTGTGAGCAGTTCTTCCGCCCTAGGTGGTTCTGGGAGGTCGGAGGGAGAGAGGTGGCATCGACTGCGTCGTGCCGACAGGTCTTTCGTCGCGGATCCACCCCTTGATTCGGGCCTCCCTCAGAAGCGCCAGAGGACAACTGGCGTGGTCGGGGAGGCCGGCTCCCCGGCCCAGGGCTCGCAGAGGCGCGCCAGTCCTCCACCAGCACCACCATCAGTCCCGCCGCCACCATCATCAGGCTTGCCACCGCCACAGGGGCAGCAGCATCAACAACAGCAACAGCAGCAGGGGCAGCAGACGTCTCGCTTCCAAGGTCGTTGGAAGGTCCAGGGCCCCAAGTAAGTGTACCCCGTTTTCATTTTCACCATTAGTCTAGTTACCATGTTGACGGGTATTAACCCGTCCTTTGCTTATCAGGGCCTCTTCTCCCTATGTCTCCAAAGTCGCTCCCACTGGTGAGTCTGGCTCCCAGCAGCAGGTGTCTGCTGGCCTTGATGCCGGCGACCTGCCTCCGCCTGCCACTGCTGAGGCGGCGCCATCGGGCCCCCAGGTTCCGGCTGCTGCCGCGGCAGCGCCGTCGGGCCCCCAGGTTCCGGCTGGCACTGCCGAGGCAGTACCGTCGGGCCCCTAGGCTCCAGCTAGGAGTCCAGTAGCGGCAGCACCGCCAACGGCTACTGCAGTCCCAACGGCGGCGGCGATGCCGTTGAATATACCTTCGGCAATGGTGGAAGCCGTGGGGGGCGTGCCCGATTCCATCCCGCCGCCCATTTCGGAGGAGCCAGAGGTCATTCTTGGGCGGTGGCTCCAGACTGGCGCCGGGACAGAAACGGCGCCGCCTCCCCTCCCTCGGGTGCTGTCCCGCGCTCATCAGGCTCTCCGGGAGACTGAGGCGGCGATCCTTCGGGAGTGGGAGGCGCTTGAGGCTGAGCACCAGTGCCTCGGCGATTGGCGCACCCAGCTGGAGGAGCGTACCAAGGCCGCATCCTGCCAATTTGCTTTGGAGCGGTCCGAGCTTGAGCAGAGGCGTGAGGACCTCAAGGAGGACCTGGAGAAGGTGCTCGAGCGGGAGCGGAAGGCGGCCCGGGAGGACAAGAGGCTGGTTAAGAGGAAAGAGCACTTGGACCAGCGGGATGCGGTCATCACAGAATTTCATGAGAAGTTGAAAGCCTATAATGCGATGCTGGAGAAGCAGCGGGATGAGTAGACCGCGACTGAGGCGGCACTGCAGAAGCTGCAGCAGGAGCTTGATGACCGAGCACGAGTTGCTGGAGGGAGGAGATGTGGGAGCTCGCCTGGAGGGAGGAGATGTGGGAAACGTGGGACAAGTTGCTGGCCGAGCACGAGCTCGAGGCGGAGGAGAAGGAGAAGAAACTGGAGGAGAAAGAGCAGACACTGGAGGAGCGGGTCCGCCGGTTCTAGGCGGCGCAGGCAGCGCAGGTAGCCTAGACGGCGCAGGCGGCTCTGGGTTCCCAAGCGGCAGATACGATGAAGAAGACGCTAGAAGATCTCCGGGCGGAGCATCGCATCGGAGTCTAGCGTATCGCTGCATGGGCCGACGAGGCGAGCTCAGCTCTGGTGACACTGGGGGTGAGCCCCATCCTAGTGTCGAAGCAGTCGGTGTCCATTTCCGACGCGCTCCCGGTGCTAGATTCCGCTGCTGACCGCCTTCGACGCCTGGATCAGACCCTTGGCGCCCGCTTGGAGGCTGAGGGCAGCAGACTCTGCCGGGCGGTGATAGAGTACATCCTGACGTGCTTCCGGAGCCACGACCCGGCCATCTCCTTAGGGCCGATGATCGCCGGTCCAGTGACCGATACCTAAGACGCCGCCTGGGAGAGCGTGTAGGACGCTGTAAACATGGTGGCCAAGCGCTTTCAGCGAGATCCCACTGATGATGAGTAGTCGGATTTGCGGAGAGAAAGCAAGGGTTCCGCTGGAAGCGGCTTATCATATTTTGGTTTTGTAAGATACATTTATGTATTACTTGTCAAGCAACATTACAACTTATCTGCATGCTACTTTCCCTTTGCTATGTGTGTTGTTGTCAACTTCTTCCCTGGTACTTGGCCCCTCTGGGATGTGGTCTCGACTAGTCGAGGCTGAATGCCAGTATACTTAAGAAGGAGTTGGTGACCTGGCCCCTAGGGGGGTATTTCGACTAGGACCCGAACCTGCACACAGCCTTAGCTAGGGAGTTTCAGTAGTGCACCCATCGGACCCATTAACTGGTATCCTTCATCCTTTGACTTACGCAACATGACCTGTAGGATCTGGACTGGGGGCCGACCCGTGTGCCTGGACCCCCTGGGTCACGGCTTCTAATTACTAGGGTACTCGTCGCATGGTGGTGGAGCGCATAGGCTTACGGTACGGGACCAGGCTAAGCAGTCACGCGGCTCCGGACCTCCCCCTGAGACGTGTGCCCTTTCTTTAGAGCCCGACCTCGGGTTTTCGAACCTACAGGACTATAGTTCCGGATACTAGGACACCCGCCACGAGGGTGGTGGAGCGTGTGGGCTTAGGGTACTGGACCAAGCTAAGCGGTCGCACGACTCCGGACCTCCCCATGGGCGATTATCTGTTCTCTTGGACTGCCCCCCAGGCTACACGGCCTGGCTATTCAATTTGGATGCAACATACCAACAATGGAGGGAATCCGTGTGGGTGGGTTAGATAAAAATAATAGTTGCAAGATTAAGCAGGATAATACCACCATAAAGCAAATCTGGGGTGGGGTGAATTTTCTCTTCATAACTTCATGAGCGTAAACCAACAGACCGGGTTTATAAGGGCGGACCTTACCGGGCTGGCGTACATATGTGTGCTACCTAGTTACAAAGGAAGAAAACTGCATCCCCAAGTTTTGCTTTTATGGGAAGAACTTACGGAGGTGCTCTATGTTCCAGGGATTGGGCAGAGACTCTCCTTCAGTTGTGGCGAGGCGGACACACCCGGGTCGGCATACTTCCGTCACCTTGAAGGGTCCTTCCCGGTTGGGGGAGAGTTTATGGAGCCCTTCTCGGTTCAGTACTCGCCTTAGGACTAGGTCCCTGACTCTGAGCTCCCTACTATGCACGAACCGTTGGTGGTAGCGCCTGAGCGCTTGGTTGTACCGTGCATTTCGGATGGCTGCTTGCCACCTACGCACGTCGATGAAGTCCATGTCTTCACGCCGCAGCTATCCCTGCATAGATTCCTCAAAGGCCTGGACCTGAGGGGAGCCCATGATGATTTCCGAGGGAAGACAGGCTTAGGCCCCATAGACCAGGAAGAACGGGGTCTCCCTGGTGGCTCGGCTGGGTGTTGTCCGGTTCCCCCATAGCACGAAAGGTAGTTCACTGACACAATTCACACCATGCTTCTTCAAGCAGTCGTAGGTGCGCGTCTTGAGTCCTCTGAGGATCTCTGCATTTGCCCTTTCCGCTTGGCCATTGCTTCTGGGGTGGGCCATGGATGCAAAGCAGAGCTGGGTGCCAATGCCCTCGCAATATTCCTGGAAGATCCGACTTGTAAACTGGGTTCCGTTGTCCGTAATGATACGGTTTGGGACCTCAAATCTACAGACAATGGACTTGAGGAAGGCGACAGTGGCACCTTGGGTGATGTTGACCACAGAGGTGGCCTCTGGCCACTTGGTGAACTTGTCGATGGCAATGAAGAGGTACCGGTACCCGCCGATGGCCCTGGGAAATGGTCCCAGGATATCCACCCCCATACGGCGAATGGCCAAGAGGGTGGAATCATTTGCAGGGCCTGAGCTGGTGTGTGTATTTGTTTTGCGTGGAACTAACACGCTTTGCAGGACTTCACCATCTCAGCTGCATCCTGGAGAGCGGTTGGCCAATAGAAGCCATGCCGGAAGGCCTTGCCGACCAATGTGCGAGATGATGAATGACTTCCGGACTCTCCTCCATGGATCTCCGTGAGCAACTCACGGCCCTCCTCCTGGGTAATGCATCGCATGTGAATGCCGTTGGCGCCACGGCGGTAGAGATCCCCTTCCACCACCGCGTAACGCTTAGCCAACCGCACTATGCACTCTGCGGACACATGGTCTTTAGGAAGGATATTTTCCTTCAGGTAGTCCCGGATCTCGGAGATCCATGCATCGGGACCACTCTGAGATATTGGCTACGACACTAAGGGGCTGGCAGGCCCCCTGTAGCGCACACGGTCTTTGGTGGGTACTGGGTCTCTACCAGGACCGCTAGCTTCGAGGTGCTAGTCTCGCCCCCTTCGCCTAGTTCGGCAGGCTGGGCGGTGGGTCTCAGCGGCCGTCTTTCGAAGACACCCTCGGGCACAGGTGCCCAAGTTGATGCCTTCATGGAGAGGTCATCTGCCACTGAGTTGTCAGCCCGAGGAACATGTTGTAGTTCCAGGGCCGTGAAGTCTTTCACCAGTTTCCTCACATGAAGAAGGTAGGCTGTGAGCCTGGGCTCATTGCAGCTACACTCTCTACGGACTTGCTTGATGATCAGCTGGGAGTCTCCCTTCACTAGGAGCTGGCGGATCCCCAGGGATAGGGCTGCCGATAAGCCGAAGATCAGTGCCTCGTACTCTGCCATGTTGTTGGTGGCCTTGAACTCAAGGTGCACCATATACTTCACTTGATCTCCACTTGGATCGGTGAGGATCACCCCGGCCCCGCCAACTTGTTGGCGGGTAGATCTGTCGAAGTAGAGCGTCCAATGGGTCTCGGTGAAGATCGGACCCCTGGGCTCCACAGGTGTGGGGTCCGAATCAGGACCCAGACCCTCGGGGACGCTTGAGGGGGGTGTCCACTCTACGATGAAGTCAGCCAGGACCTGACTCTTGATGGCGTGGCAAGGTTGGAAGTCCAGCTGGAACTCAGCGAGTTCCGTGGCCCACTTGGCGATGTTGCCTGTGGCGTTAGAGTTGTGGAGGATGGCCCTTAATGGGAAGGAGGTCACCACCACAATCCTGTGCGCTTGGAAATAATGGCGTAGCTTCCTGGACGCGACAAGCACAACATAGAGGAGTTTGTGCATCTCAAGGTACCTGGTTTTCGCCTTATGAAGGACCTCACTGATGTAGTAGACCGGGCTTTGAATGGTTCGGACCCTTGTAGCCGGTCCTGAGTCCTCACGTTCCTGGCTTTCTGGTGCTGGTCTCTCGACGACCAGCACCATGCTCACCGCTTCTGCGGCCGCCGCGATGTATAAATACAGTGGCTCCTCTGGTTCCGGAGCTACCAATATTGGTAGGGACACAAAGTGCTGCTTCAACTCCTGGAAGGCTTGTTCCGCCTCTTCGGTCCAAGAGAAAGGCCCGGACTTCCACAACAGCTTAAATAAGGGCAGCGCTCTTTCAGCCAACCTCGAGATGAAGCGGCTAAGGGCGGCTAATGATCCCATAAGCTTCTAGACGTCCTTGACTCGGGCCGAGGGCCTCATCGCCTCGATCGCCCCGATCTTCTCCGGGTTCGCTTCAATGCCTCGGTACGAAACCAGGAATCCCAGTAACTTCCCGGCGGAAATGCCAAAAACGCATTTGTCTGGGTTCAGCTTCGTGCGGGTTGCTCTCAGCTTGTCGAAGACTAGGGTCAAGTCTTCCACTAGGGTCGACCCTCTCTTAGTCTTGACCACGATGTCATCGACGTAGACTTCTACTTTGTCCCTAATCAGGTCCCCGAAAGTCTTACTCATCGCCCGCACAAATGTAGGCAAGGCATTTTTCAGACCGTACGACATAACAACATAGCAGTAAAGCCCATCCACTGTTACAAAAGCAGTATGCTTCCTATCTTCCCTAGACATCTAGATTTGATGGAAACCAGAGTAAGCGTCTAAGAATAATAACAGATCGCACCCGGAGGTAGAATCCACGATTTGGTCTATACGTGGCAGTGGATATGGGTCCTTAGGACATGCCTTATTCAAGCTAGTGTAGTCAATGCACATCTGAAGCTTCCCATTCGCTTTGGGGACGATGAATGGGTTGGCCGGCCATATTAGGTGATGAACCTCTTCGATGAAGCCAGTGTCTAGCAGTTTCCGGACCTCCTTTCGGATGAAGCCATGTCGCTCAAAAGACTGTCTGCGAGGCTTCTGGCTCACCGGCCTGGCGTCGGGGTTAATCTTCAGGCAGTGCTCGATCACCTCCCTGGGGATCCCAGGCATCTGCGACGGCTCCCATGCGAACACGTCGGCATTTGCCTGGAGGAAAGCGATGAGCGCGAGTTCCTATTTCTCGTCTAGATCACTCGCAATGCGAGTGGTCTAGGTGGAATCCGCAGTGAGCTGGATGGCTTTGACGGGGACACCATCCGCTCCAGATGGTTGTACCTTTGGCGCCTTGGGGGCGCCTTGGTACTGGAGGTTGAAGGATTCCTCCCTCCGTCGTCTGGGCGAGCAGCTTCTCTACGGCTGCAAGTGCGGCGGCACGATCACCTTGCATGGTGAGGACCCCAGTCGGGGATGGTATCTTGAGGACCAAATACCCGTAATGGGCAATGTCCATGAACCGGTACAGGGTCGGCCTGCCAATGATGGCGTTGAAGGGGAGGTTGACGTCCGCAACATCGAAAACAACGTTCTCCGTGCGGAAGTTCTCCTCGGTTCCGAATGTAACCGGGAGTGTGATGCTCCTAAGGGGATACACCGACTGTGGGCCCACTCCGGAGAATGGGTGTGAGGGTCCCAGACGGGACCCCGGGATTTGCAGCTGTTTGAATGGAGCATGGCTGATGGCGTTGAGGCCTGCCCCACCGTCAATCAACACATGGTGCAGTCGCATGTTGGCGATGACAGGGGCGGTGATGAGTGGCAGTATGCTAGCCCCTGCCATGTTGTCGGGGCAGTCGGGTGCCCCGAAGGAGATGGTGGTGCTCCTCCATCGTTGATGTGGGGCAGCCTTCGGGACCCCTGGAGTTGCCGATAGGACCTCACGGCGTAGGGACTTGACGTTCCTGCGGGAGGTAAGTTCCCAGCTCCCGTCGTACATGACGTACAACTTATTGCGATGGTCGCTGTCATCCCTGGAGTCGGAATCTCTAGTGAAGACGTCCTCGAGGTCCCCCTCGGGTGATTGATACCCGAGTTCTCGTTCTCCCGCGGCCACTTCACCATCGTCGACCCTCTCCTTACCAGGTCAACGATGGGGCGGGGAGCCGTCCTTGGACGACTGCTTGCGTCACTCACTGACGCGTTTCGTGAGCTTGATGATCTCGCGGCATTCCGAGGCGCTGTGGTTAGCGTTGGGATGCACTGGGCACGAGCCGCTGTTGCCTCCCAAGGGCCAGGGGCGCTTATTGCGCTCGCCCCGTCCTCTAGTCGCGGCTGCGACAATCGGAGCGGGAAACTGCGGCCTGTCATAGTTGTGGTTCTTCTTCTTCTTTTTGCTGTCCTGGGAGACGACACCCGACTGGGCAGCCCTGGTCTGCGGGGCCGAGTGCCATGCACGGCCCTCGGCGGCTCTAGCGCATTTGTCGGCCAGAGTGAAGAGTGTGGGGACAGTTTCCACGTCATGCATGGCCAACTTTTTCAACATTTTCTTGTCACGTACTCCCTGACGGAAGGCCGTGATGATGGAAGCATCGGAAATGCGAGGTATAGTACCTCGCACCTTGGTGAAGCGGGAGATGAACGTCCGGAGGGTCTCCCCGGGCTCCTGCCTCACCGCATGGAGGTGGGCCTCCACACCGTGCTGCTGGTAAGCACTGGCGAAGTTCGCAACGAACCGCGCGCAGAGCTCTTCCCAGGAGTAGATTGACCCTGGGGCGAGGTTCATGAGCCAAGTACGGGCAGAGCCAGACAAGACGACATGAAAATATGTTGCCATCACAGCGATGTTCCCACCGGCTGCTGTGATAGCGGTGACATACACCTGCAGGAATTCCGACAGATTTGACGTTCCGTCGTACTTCTCCAGCAGGTGCGGCCAGAACTTGGGTGGCCATGACGTCGCACGGAGATGATCCGCAAGAGTGGCGCAGCCCACGCCGGCCAAGGGGACTCCCGCTTGGGACCAGGTACCCGTTGGGGCCTGCGGTGCTACCACAGCGAAGTCTTGATCGAGGTTGCGGCCCTCGATGTTTTGGCGGCGCTCGCGCGCCCTTTCCAAAGAGATCCAGGCGTCCTCTCCCGCACGCCTGCGGTTAAGTTCGGCCCGGAGGTCGTTGGTTTGTGCGCCCCTTACTGAGGGTGAGCGCACAGACGACGACGCCTCATGTTGGCGTCGGGATGACCATGACCTCGACCTGGTCAAGGTAGAATGCGCCATACCGAGCAGTCGGTCAACGTCGTCCCGCCACTGCTTCATGGCCCCTGGTGAGGCCGTGGAGCTTGGAGGGTGTCGCAGCAACTCCCTGGCTGCTGACAACGCTCCCAGAGCTGCCCTCGAAGGAGTCCGGGATGTCTGTGCAGTTGTATGCTGCCGTGCAGCGTGTACAACAGCAGTGCCCGACATTGGGCGATCGGGAACCTATGGCGTGGAAGAAACAACTTCTTCCTCCACCAGGAAATCCGTGGAAGTCTCGGCGCGGTGCTCAACGATTTGCACCATTATGCTGAGCGAGAAAACCAACAAAAACCTAATGCCTAGCCCCCTACCTGGCGCGCCAAATGTCGGAGAGGGAATTCTCCGGCCGGGTGGCGGAGTGCACCCGCCCTAAATCCTAAGATGAGGAAGGGGCTTAAGCGTTTTGCCCGTCTTGCTAAGCGAACATCAAGCACATGAACACGCGAGAGTTTAGAGTGGTTCGGGCCGTCAGAGCGTAACACCCTACTCCACTGTATGTTGGATTGCTGTGGAAGCTTGATAATTGAGAGTCCAAGTTGGGTCTAAGTCAGGTCTAAGTTGTAACGTTGCTTGCCTCCCCTTTTATTGCTAAAGGGGGCATGTACAAAAGACTCCGAACCCCGACATGTGGGCCCATAGACATAACAGATGGAATACCCAGAGCAACTAATGTCGGTCACCTTGTGCTATATCCCCGTGCCCCGACATTCGTCGCTTGAGTAGGATTGGCGTGCAGCAGAAGGTTCCTCGGTATCGTACAAGTCATGATGACCGCTGCGCGCGTGCTGCGGTGTGGGCGTACTGCCCACTGTCTGATTGGACAGGCACGCCGCCTGTAGGGTGGTCTGGTTGTCGCCTGCCATTAGAGTGGACGGGGCACATTAAATGCAGAGTCGGCACATCGTCTGTCTGCAGGACGGACAGGCGGTGCGCGATCTCCGCAATAAATGCAGAGATCGTGTGGCCCTGAGGTCTTACGTCAGACTCTTCCCGCCGGCTTACGTCACGGGCCGTAGGCCACGTGGCAGCATCGGGTCCCTGCCTGAGCGGGGAGCGGAGGCGCGCCTGACAAGACCCTGACACGTGTCTGTGCCGGACCCCTGTACGTCCTTGACTTAGGCCAGGGTATTCTTCGTCCCGAGATCTTGTCGTGGATGATTCGGACCTCACTTAGAGGGGTCCGGGTCCCATTCAGGGGAGCACGAAGGTCCCGGGTCGTATTCGGAGGTCCAGGTCATGTATGCTGGGGTCTAGCACTTTCTCACGGGGGTCCGGATCCACTGATGATAACACGGTATATGTTACCTTCTCTGGTCATCTGGTGGCCCCGCTGTCGCCCACGTGGTGAGGTCGGACGCTGTTTACCGCGTTTTCTTACTATAGTAAGGGGTACCCCTGTTACAGGGTACCGACACTATCTATCCGTGTTATTTTCAAACGAAGGATTGCATTTAAGCCAGATCATAATAGCAGTTAAGTTGATTTCGCTTAACTGCTATTATGTAGATATAGGTATTTGTGAAAACATCTACCGTCAAGCTCCAAAAAGGAAACGAGTTCTCTTACTTTTAGAGTTATGGGAAGGTCTTTTCTAAGTATGAATGAAAACAAATAAGTATTTGGATATCAATTTTGTTGTTCTTTTTTTATTGTGAATAAATAGGATATAAAGTCTACTATGTAAATTTATATTCTTGTTTTTTTACCATTGGCTTATAAATATCCCTAAAAGGTGAACATCAAATTCATTATAAATTTTCTCAAATGATAAATATAAAATTCGGAGACAATTTGGATACAAATATTTTTTCACCTTGTAGAGAGCAATTAATGTATAAAACAGTTTTATATAAAATTTTATTCTTTATTTACAATAATGCGGTTCATAACATAAGAAAATTTTAGCATCAAAATTCATACATATCTATTTGAAAATATTAAATTTGTTCTAATAATTCGAATACCCACGTAAAATTGGATGATAAAATGAGAATGATAAGCTAGAAAAACAATATTGCTAAGCTAGAAAAACCATCTTGTTACCCTATCGTATTTTAATCACGAGAAAAATAATGTAGCTTCATAAGAAAATGTCCCAGATCCCTGACCATAATGTTCCATGTGTAAAAGAAATTTATTGCAATTTCATGAGAAAATATGTTCCAACACCATGATAAAAAGCATTCCAAATAAAACATTACAAATTTTGGATAGAAAAACTATACGACACAGTTCATGTGAAAAAAAATACTATAAAAGTAATTAAGACATAAATTTAAAATGCCCAATAACAAGCCTACCCTCGACCGGTGAAAACAGGTTTTAAAATGGTTTCACTAGTGGATTTGCAAAAATTAGAAAATATTGCTAACAAAAAGGATTTATTAGGACGAAAGTAGTTAGAAGTAAAATAAAGAAAAAGAGAAAGACACAAACAATGAACAAGTCTCATGGTCATGGGCCAGCAAACCAGCGTCGTGATGCGCGTGCAGCTGCAGGAAAAATAAAAATAAAAAGACAAAATCAGTCGGCCCAATAGCCATGGAAGAATTGCTCTCCTGAGGTGTGCTCTGCTGCTTGGTGTTTTTCCTCCTCCCGTTCACCTCGCCGTCGACGGGGCCAGGCGGCCGAACACATCCTTGACGACCGCCGTCGCCCTACTCGCAGCTTCCTGGGTTTCATCGGATCCTCTGCTAGCGACGAGCACCCCCTACACCAGGTATTCCCCCTCTCCTTCCCTTCCTCGCAAAACTGAGCATCCGAACCCTACCTTAAGCTATTTGGCTATTTGTATTCAGATCTGACAAGTATTTGCATGTATTGTGCCTACTAACTTCGTTTTTTCTGGCAAAAATTATCGGGTGTGCTGCTGACGCACACACGCAAGGCCGTTACTTGGGCGCCGGTGCCATGCCCGGCGGGTCTTCGGGTCCAGATGGTGAAGTGGATGCAGGATTTGCGAAGCTCCAGGGAGAGGATTTCGAGTATTACATGCAAACGTACTCCATCATGCTGGGACGCAACAGCAAGAAATCAACAGTGGATGTGGATCTCTCGAGCCTCGGTGGGGGTATGAACATCTCCCGCCACCACGCCCGGATATTCTACGACTTCCAGCGCCGCAGGTTCGCGCTCGATGTCATTGGCAAGAACGGGTGCCTTGTCGAGGGCGTCCTGCACCTTCCAGGGAACCCCCCTGTCAAGCTTGACTCGCAGGATCTGCTGCAGATTGGGGACAAGAAGTTCTACTTCCTACTGCCAACACGGTCCATCTTCGCTTCGGCTGCTGCTGCTCGGCATGCTCCTATTATTCCACAGCAGCTTCCTCCTCCACCGTATGCACATGCACGGGCAGGCCGCCCTCGTTTGTCCGAGTTTCATGACCGCTCCTTCGAAGGTGATTATGGGCGGGAGGTTGATGAGATTGGGAATGGTATCAGTGAAACTGCGATGAGGGGAAAGCTGGTAAAGAGGAACAAGAAGTCTTCTGGCGACTTGGATATCTATGGTGGGCATAGAATCAATGTGGAAGCAATAGGGACGCTAGGTGAAGGTGATCTTCTATACTCTATATGTACTTCTGTTAGATATGATGTATGTTTCCTCATTCTCGTGTTGTACTGTGAAAGGAACATATAGTAAATGCCGAAATGGTGATTGTTGGTCAGTCATTCAATCTAGTTGTTGCATTGACTTCTGAACACATAGCAATAAGAATATGCCAATATTACATATTAGTGGATAGGCTAGAATATACACAACCTAACAAAACTTGATGGTTGAGGGAATTTGGGTAACTCTTAGTTACAACGAAGGAAGTTTATGAATTACTTTTCAGAAATGTAGCACTTTCCAAATCCTGATTCAAACCCCGTGCTAAAAAATAAGTCTTTTGTTTCTATAGTACCTTCTAATATTTTATATATGTATTCCTGCAACTGGAGGTCTCTTATGTTCAAATGTAGTTGTATCTTTTTTCCTAATACGAAATTTTGATAGCAATCTGAATGCATTACCTTTGCTGGATAGTAGTAATATAGTGGGGGGACACACAGTAAATTATCAATAGTATTTTTACAGTTTTGGGGATTAAGAACCAGTAAATGATGCAATGAAAGTTTTTCAATCCTGCTGTCCCTCATTGCTGTTGCCAATTATAGATCTTCAATTGGAAACACTTGTACTGTTTTCTTAATTTCTAGAGCTATTTCTATTGGGTGATTTTTTTTTTATCCACAGTGCTGCAATAGTCCATTTCATGGTACTTGACAGACTTCCTTTTATTTTGCAGACAGTAGATCAGAAATAAGATCAAGGGGTGACAGGGATATTGACAACCAACAAGCCCTTCAAGCAGAAGAGAAGGATGTTGTATCATCTGTGGCCACAGTGTTATCTGATCTCTGTGGCCCTGGGGAATGGATGCCCATGGCAAAACTCCACAACGAGGTTTGTTATGCAAATGATAAAAATCTATACCTCTGCAATTTTGTTGCTGTTTTTTTATCTCATGCTCTGGTTAGTCCCAATAGTTTTCTGTTACTAGTGTTATCACATGTTTATAAACTGACGAATGAACCACATGGCTACATCATTGAGGTAATGAAATTCCTATTGACTACAAGTGGGCGCATGCCAACTGGAAATGTTAGCCAAAATGCTAGCATTCCTACCCTGTAAGATCATGTAATAGCTGATGCTTCTATCTGAATCCAGATCATCTGCAGCACATTTCTAATGCTCACATTATTTGGATTTTAGCCTAGGTTATGTTGCCTTTTCCCTACATCTTGTGTAACAGTCATTGTCATGCCAAAGTTCCCTCAAGGGATATACACCTGACCTGAGAAAAAACAAACTATGGAGTACAGTAGAATCATATTATTTGTGCCTGTAGGATACAAAACTGCTAGCATATTAACTTGTTGCTTTGCCTGCTAGCACCTAAACCCATCCAACTAACATGGGCATTATAAGAAACATAATTTGCAAAAGGGCCTCTAGCCTAGTGGTTAAAGGCTTTCGAGTAGCGCCTTCAAGTCCTAGCTTCGATTCCCCTCGGGGGTGAATTTTCCGGCTTGGTTAAAAAAATCCCCTCGTTGTGCCCCATCCGCTCTCGGGTTACAATGTCTTGAGCGCCACCCTCCAGTTGGGCCGTTGCAGAGTCGACGGTTGACGCTGGCCCGTTAGTGTTGGTGGGCCAGGGTTCGAGGATTTTCTCGGCCGGGAGTCCGGGACCATTGTTTCAGTCTCTTCTTAATATAATACCGGGAGGGCGGCCATTCCCTCCCTGACTAAGTTTTATTATTATAAGAAACATAATTTACTTACACAATATGTTGCCTAGTAGACTGTTGTGAGCGTGGCATGGTCCCAACAGCTGCAGCAGTTTTACAGAAGTTACTCAAAAAAGCAATGTAGCACTGAGGTATCGTAGTGGTATGACCTTTTTCACAATAAGCTGTAATTTATGAAAGCAGATTTTTAGTTGGGCTATTTTCTTTTAGATATGCTGTGTACTAGTGATTGATTTTCTTAGGTTTTGATAATAATTATTATGGGCTCAAGACAAGTTTGCCCTGTCGAGGTATTGCAATCTACTCAATTGGAAGCAAGCAAAGAGGGATTGTTGTTTTCTGTTCACAGTATTTATTTCCTCGTCCCAATGTACTCTATCCATTCTTTGATGTAAATATGTATTGCACATTGTAGAATAAGAAGCTTATCAATAGTAGAGTTTGATTATTGATTTCACTCAGGTCATGCTGTCATTAAAAATCAACACAATTTTAGAAGCATTTTTAATATGAAATCTAATGATGTAACTTCTGTACATTGAACGTGCATATAATTTAACTAGTCGTTAGTCAAAATTTATGAAGTTTGACCTTTTTAAACAAAACACGTCAAACACACTGTTTGTCATAGGGAATATGGTGTGCTTATTAGATGCTCAGCATCTTGTCTGGCCATTCTCAGATGTGGGGAATGATGTGTTAGAAGCCCAAAAATCCAGGGTAAAATCAGCCAGACCAAGCTTATCTGTTACTCCATTCGGTTTTTTTATTTGACGCCAGTAGTACAAACGGAAAGCATTTAAAATATTTGACGTGGTTAGCTCAAAGTGAAACAATAATCCAGTGACTTTTTTTTGGCCCCACTTATCATGCTCTGGACTGGCAAAATTTTCGGGAGGGGGGGGGGTCTGATTTGTACCAGGGACAATTTACCTGAAGCGTCAAGTATTTATTATGGACGGAGGGAATATTTAGAACCTATGCCTTTCCGCTGTGCAGTCTGTACTTCGTATCAGCACCCAGAGACTGAAGCCTTGGTTCTCTTTTACATGAGATGGTGGTTTCTTTGCTATTTATTTATGGTTATCTAAGAACCCTTCAACAGCTGTTTCAAGATTCTGTGTAGTTGCTTTTAATTTGCTTGCAATCTAAAATGCTCTGGCTATCGTTGAGGTTGCACTTGCCATCGATGGTGCTTTTCTTTACCGCTTTATATACTTAATCCCTTCAGGTTTTTCTTCCAAATATAGCACGTGGTGTGCGTCTCACCAAATTCCTTCCTTGTTACTTCTAGCTGTTGTACTTGCTGTCACTTCCAAACTACTGTATAACCGTGTCTGATTGCTTGCAGCTTCTTGAGCAGTTCGGCAACGTGTGGCACCCCAGCAGGGTCCGGAAGTACCTGACACAGGACGACTGGTCGCCGACGGAGACGAAGGGCAGGCCTTGGTTCGGCCTTCTGGCGCTTCTCAGGAAGTACCCGGAGCACTTTGTCATCAACACGAGGTCCAAGGGCAGGATGACCTCGGAGTTCGTCTCGCTGGTCTCCTTGCTCTCCTAGAGGGACGGAGAGGGGGTGGTGTTGTGTCCAGTACTCCAGTCCGTGTCCAGAAGGGTCGGAGGTGTACTGGCTCTCGTTTGCTTGCCCCTTGCTGTGTTTCAGCAGCTGTTATATGGACCCACCATGTTGTGCTGTAGTATCTCGTGTGGTTGAGGCAGCTGCACTGGTCCGTGACCGTCTCTGTAGCGTCGGCAGCAGTGTATGGAAAGCATGCGTTTTAAGTTTTAACCTATGCTAGCAATTCAGCAGCAGCTCGGTGATTACCGTATCCAGCATGTATATCCAATGCCATACTTGTAACTGTTGTGTGGTGTCCTCTTTGCAGTTTCCCGACTCTCGTGAACTACGTGAGTAGAAACGTCTCAAAAGATGTCACGGCCACTCTATATAATTATTTATTGGGAAAATAAGTTTTTCAGCCGTAATTAACCACGGCATGTATAGTATGCCGACAATCTTGGCTGCCCACGTGTCCGATGCACCGAAGCATCGAGATCAGCATAATTGCTCCAAGCGTCGCTCCTTCGGGGTCCCTCTCGGTCTCGCAAGCATCAATGATTCCTCGCCTCTCACTACACGGCAGACGGCACTACAGGCCTACAGCACGCGGCGCACGCGCGCCTTTTGGTAAACAATTCCAGGAGCTACAGTCACACCACCAAAGCAACTCGGCCAGCGCGCGGGCCGGGGTCGCATGGGCGACGCCGGCGACAAGTGTGCGCTGCGGCTGGCCGCCACCGCGAGGAAGTGGCTGGAGGACGTCCGCGTCGACCGCGAAGGCCGCGTCCACCCCGCCGTAGCCAGCGGGGGGCAGGCGCTCACCTGGCTCGCGACTGCCGGCGCCCGCGTCTCGCTGGCCGAGCCCGGCCGCGTCGTCTGCTCGCTCCGCGTGGGCGCCCCGCTCACCGTGCGTGTTGCCTTGCCCTTGCCTGCCTGCCGGGCCGGCGCCGTCGGCCGCCGATCCGCGCGCGCACGCGTCTTGGATTGGATCCGGTCCAATCCAACCCAATCCAATCCAAGACGCGCGCGCATCCAATCCAATCCAATCCAATCTGACCGACCTGGTGCTTTGTTTCTTGTTCACGCGCGCGCGCGCATGCAGGACGCGGAGGGGAGGTGGCACGCCGGGGCCATCGCGGTGGCGGCGGACAACGTGTGCGCGGCGGCGGTCTTCACGGCTCTGGGCGCGGACGTGCTCACCGTCCAGTACAGCCTGTCCTACTTCTCGCCCGCCCATCTCGACGTGCGTGCGATGCGTGCGTACACCACGGCATAGCTAGTCAACGCCCAAACAGCAACACAGCACACCACACTACACCCCCCAGATCTTTCATTTTTTTTGTTCCGCGCCACCTGATTCGATCTGCGTCGCTGCTCCGGCCGGCCTCAAATCGCAGGAGGAGGTGGAGATGGAGGGGCGAGTGGTGGGCCGGAAGGCGGCGCTGGCGGCCGCGACGGTGGAGGTGCGGAAGAAAGAGTCCGGCGAGCTGGTGGCGATCTGCAGGCAGTGGATGGCACCTCTCTCGACAACAAAGGTCAGCACAAGCACGAGCAGCAAGCTCTGAAGAAATGCAGAACGTCTCTCGCCAACACACACAACGGTTGCTGCACTCCTCCGGCAGGGGCGGCACGGCAACACCACTGGTTGTTGGTAGAGAGAGAATAGCTGACGGTGCAGAGGATGTTGAGGCGCCGAGGCGGCGCCGCGACGGCTTGTACTCTCGAGGTAGGGAATCACTTCTGTGCCGCCGGCGAGGCTTGTTCAGCCTGAGCCTTCTCCTGTTTGTTAAACGCAAACATCAAATGGAGAAGAAATTCATCCATAAATTACATGTTGAACATAAATATAGTGTCAAAAAATCAGATCATTCGTAAGCTATTTATTTCCATTGGTTACAAACATTATCAATTGGAAATTACCTGTTACCCTTCTATGGATGCTCATTTATTGTCCATGACAGCAATATGTTTAGAGCAACAAAGGAGCAAAAAGCGTCTGTGGTCCAATGTTACTTGATCATGCATATATCCATTTGCAACTAAATGTAAACCAAGCAATTCAAAAAACTAATGAAGACAATGAACCTTTATCACTATACATGATGAGAGGATGACATTTTTCCCATAATTAAATCAGTGAAATCTTCAATAGAATATTTTCTTTAAAAAAATACCATCATCTACCCTGGAAAATTGCCGTGACGAACGCTCAGCAGCGGAGCGTCCGGCATGGCGTGGTATGGCTCACGCCATACCTTAGCCCACATGTATTCTTCCTCGATATACTTCAACTTGCAGCCTTGTTGAGTCACCCGCAAATCGTAATCCTGCAGCCTGCTTGTCCGTCGGAGTTATAGCTCCCCTCTCTAGCTTCGTTCGCAGCTTGCTTCTCTGCTTGCAGGTCATCTGCTCTGACACAGCACTTCACCCTCCCCAGTGGCCCTCCTCGAGCCACCGGCATGTGTCATTGCGTCGTACAGCCACCGGCCTTGGGCCACGGCCGTCCTCGGTGTCCTCGTGCTCGCGTGGTTGCGGCAACCCTCCTGGCTCCCCCTTCTCCAACAGACAAAAAAATATAGTACATGTAACACAATGTCCGCCCTCCGTCTTCCTACCTCGTTTCTTGGTTGCGCTCCGCCGCTGCCAACGCTCATCTATATCAATGACATCAGCGTTTATGGCCCACTGAGCATGGTTAAACGGTCTAGCCCTGAGGCCTGGACAGTCCGGCTTGCGGACGATTCACCCTTAGACGCGGACAGTCCACAATTAGATTAGATCAGACAAATTAATTTCTATTTTCTCGCGTGTCTACTCTAAATTCATGGGAGTTATTTATATCTCTCACTTTATATATTTGAAGGGGTATGACTGATTGAGGAACCAATAATCGAACTAAATCAATATATCTTTCGTTTCTTTATCTTTTGTCCTAGGAGTAGATAGTAAGTTAGGATTCTTCATCTCTGACATTCCCGTTGACAGCAAAGTGTCTATAGTGACTTCGTCAATCTCAAGTATTTGCCGATCCAGTCTTTAAAAATGCTCACATGAGTAGAGTTTGTGTAAGTATATTTTTAACGGTAAGTGTGCATACGTTGTACTGAGTAATTAAGAAAAGATGCTACCTGAAAGTCTGAAACTGCTGGAAGGTGATAATAATCATTTAATGAAAAGTCTGAGGTTAACCCAGATTATCAACTTTTTCGCTGCGATTTTAATCCGTGGGCTTCTACTTTTCTATAGTATGGATTGTATCTGCAACAGACGACTTTGCCGCAGCAAACAACCTAGATGGTGTATCAACCGTCTGATCGAGATCTAGTGTTTGGCCTGAGCCGATAAAAGAAAATAACCAAATTTTAAGCGCCTTTGTCAATCATGACGCGTGCATATAAAAATCTTGGATCATATATGTCTTCAAGACAAATTAAAGCCCTGTTCAGTTTCTACAGATTGGAGGTCCGAAATGATTCCTAGCTAGATTAATTCTCTAATTTATATAAATTTTGATGAGCTGAAACGAATTCCGGTTCATTCCTAGACAACCGAACGGGCCTTAACGTAAATTAAATCCACCTATAATGCCTCAAACACCATAGAAAAGAGAGAACATACTAATCAACCACTGGAACTTAAAAAAGACGTTTGGATAACCCATGATGCCTTTTTCGATAAATGAAGCTTTTTTTAATGTTCAAGTCCATACATAGAGATGATTTAGTCTTGAAAACACTTTCGGCCTTTGCATATCAGGATACACACAACATAAAAAGGAAAAACCATATAATAGACCTCAAGCACTAATGACAGTCGATTCTAACGCTAAACTGTCACCCATGCGTCTGGGTAAAAATATCCTTGGACACTAGCGTCAAGTGTTGAGATACCACAACAACCGCCTATAAGAGCATGTATAGTAGAGAGACACCAAAATGACTCTTCAAACATAAAAGACAACTAAAAAACTCTATTATACAATAGATAGTATATAAATGTAGTCTATTAATAAATGCAGAAGTGAATGTACATGTAGAACATCAGATCGATGTAATAGAAGACGTATTCGTACAAGGGAAGTGAAGGCGTCTGTTAAACGATTCTTCACGAAGAAATGACTCCACAATTTTTTTTGTAAATACCCCTTTAAACACTTTAAGAACCTCTATATTAAACACCAATGTAGATGTCCTAAAGATATATTTATGGAGACATATGTTGATGGAACCGCCTCTATAAATACATCTTTAGAGAGTCTGCTTTGGAGGGGAACTGCAGATGCGACTGCTGATTGAATCATCTCTACCCAAAGTAGGTTCCGTCGCTATAAATTAAATATGTAATCGTGACTATATATACATATACTTCAAAGTACGAAGTCATACTTTAAAAATGCTTATACATTACAATAAGTTTATTACAATTGATCAATCTTATGCACGGGAGCGAAGAACAAAATTTTCATCATACCCTTACATATGACATCCTAAAGAAGAGAAGTGGATACTTATTTCGATCAACTACTACAACCTTTTCCCCTGTAGCAAAATATCAAATAGGGCTAGTTTATGAACCTTATTTTTTAAGAAATTTTTATTTTCCTAAGTAAAATTAGTTCAGTTTCTCTTAGAAAAATATAAATCACTTGAAAAAATGAGGTTCCCAAACTAACATGTAAATTTAAGCTCAAATAATGTGCAAATAAAAAAATTGCCCCACTGTTCTCAATCTAAAAGAGATAAACATCTCTGTCGGTACCCTGAAACTAGGGTACCCCTTACTACTGTATAAAGACGCAGTGCCCACACGGCTAGCTCTTAGTCACGTGGTAAAGGTGCTGTGTGTGGGACCATGCCATGACTCGCCCCAGTCTTGGGCGACTACTCTGGGTCCACAACAGCGCCTGACTCCACTACATGGGCGGGTCCGGAGCCGCCACGTGTCCAGAGAAGGCGATATACTCCAAGGCATCAACAGTAAGTCCGGACCACCATGGGAGAGCGCCGGACCCCTGGATATACAGTCCGGACCTCCAAGGTTGGTCCAGGACCTCCACGTGTACAAGCCAGACCCCTGGGATGAGATCCGGACCACCCGTATGGGGTCCGGGCCGCCCACAATAGGGTCCCAAGGTTCCAGGACAGAACATACCTGGGCCTGAAACAAGACCCAAGCGGGGGTCCGGTGCCGACACATGTCCAGACCCGGACCTGTCTGCATACACTCCTGCTCCCCGCTCAGGCGGAGACCCGATGCGGCCACGTGGACTACTGCACGTGACGTAAGCCAACGGACGGAGCCTGACGTAAAGCCTCTGGGCTACACTGCCCCTACATTTATTGCGGATAAGACGAGCGCTTGTCCATTCCAGTGGCAGGAGGCGTGCTCATCATTACTCGCACGTTACCGAGGAAACGGTCATCGCTTATCAATACTGTGTGGACTTCGGACATCATGACACCCGGTGATTACTCAGGTATTATTAGTATTAATTATCCACATAATGTGATCCATCCATTATGCTCCTGGGCCCACATGTCGAGGCTCGATATCTTTGTATGTGCCTCCCTTAACCTATAAAAGGGAAGGCACACAACGTTACAGGGACAAGTTCTCTAGGCTCACACGCTCACAAGCTCTCAGACATTCTCAATACTACTTACACACAGTGGAGGTAGGGTTTTACGCTCCGGCGGCCTGAACCACTCTAATCCCTCGTGTCCTCGTGTGTTCATCCCAAATCCACATAACAGGCAAACTGCTAAGGCCCCCATCCTCATCTTAGGATTAGGGCGGGTGCATTCCACCACCCGGCCAGAGAATTTCCTCTCGGACATTTGGCGCGCCAGGTAGGGGACTTTGGCATTAGGTTTTTGCCTGTTTTCCTGCTCGACACGATGGTCCAGATCGTCGAGCACCGCGACTTGACTCCTGAGGACTTCCTGATGGAGGAAGAGGCTGCGTCATCCATGCCTCGGACCTCCAACCGCCCTGCACCTGGTGCTGCTGCTGTGCATGCTGCGCGACAGAACACTCCTGCACAGTCGTCCTGGGCTCCGTCAAGGGCTGCTCCCGGTGTGCTGTCTGCAGCCAGGGAGTTGTTACGCCACCCTCCGAGCTCCACGGCCTCGCCGGGGGCCATGAAGCAGTGGCGTGACGATGTCGATCGTCTGCTCAGCATGGTGCATTCTGGCTCGGCCAGACCTAGGCCTCGGTCATTCCGGCGTCAACGTGAGGCGTCGGCGTCAGTGCACTCACCCTCGGTGAAGGCTGCACCGACTAAGGACCTGTGGGCGGAACTCAATCGCCGACGTGCGGGCGAGAATGCCCCAATTTCTTCGGAGAGACCTGAGGACCTGCGGGCAGAACTCAACCGCAGGCGTGCGGGCGAGGGCACACGAGTCTCTCTGGAGAGGGCGCGTGAGCGCCGGCTAAACTTCGAGGGTCGCAACCTCGACCAGGACTTCGCTCTGCTCGCGCCACAAACTCCAAGGGGTGCCCGGACCCACACGGGTGTCCCATTGGTTGGCGTGGGCTGTACCGCGCTGGCGGACCACCTCCGCACGGTGACTTGGACGCCCAAGTTCCGGCCGCACCTGCCAGAGAAGTACGATGGTACGTCAAACCCATCAGAATTTGTACAGGTTTACGTCACCGCTATTACGGCATCTGGTGGAAACACTACTGTGATGGCGAGCTATTTCCATGTAGCCTTGACCAGGCCGGCCCGGACCTGGCTCATGAACCTGACCCCGGGATCTGTCTACTCCTGGGAGGAGCTCTGTGCAAGGTTCACAACGAACTTTGCCAGTGCTTATCAGCAGCATGGCGTGGAGGCTCATCTCCATGCCGTAAGGCAAGAACCCGGGGAGACTCTCCGGGCCTTCATCACTCGCTTCACCAAGGTACGCGGGACCATACCTCGCATCTCTAATGCCTCTATCATCACTGCTTTCCGACATGGGGTGCGTGATGAGAAGATGTTAGAGAAGCTGGCGACACACGACGTGGAAACTGTCACCACGCTCTTCGCTCTGGCTGACAAGTGTGCAAGAGCTGTCGAGAGCCGTGCATGGCACTCGGCACCACAGACCGGAGTTACCTAGACAGGTGGCTCGGGTCTCGCTACCCAGGGCGGTAGCAAGAAGAAGAAGAAGAACCGCGGCCACGAGAGGCTGCAGTCTGCTGCTACGGTCGCCGCAGCCGCGACTGGGGGCCGGAATGAGCACAACAAGCACCCACGGCCACAGGGAGGCAACAGTGGCTCATGCCCTGTCCATCCCAACAGTCGACACAGTGCATCGGAGTGCCGCGAGATAATTAAGCTCACAAGCACGTTAGTGAGCAACGCGAGCAGGCCTCCAACGATGGTTTGCCACCTCATCGCTTACCTGGCAAGGAGAAGGTCGACGAAGGTGACGCGGCTGCAGGAGAACGGGACCTCGGGTATCAATCACCTGAGGGGGTTCTCAAGGACGTTTTGACTGGAGACTCCGACTCCGGTGGCGAGAGCGACCGCCGCAATAAGCTGTACGTCATGTACGGCGGGAGCTGGGAGCTCACCTACTGCAGGAACGTCAAGTCCCTGCGTCGAGAGGTACTTTCGGCAGTCCCGGGGGGTCCCGAAGGCTGCTCCACATCAGCGGTGGAGGAGCACTACTATCTCCTTAGGGGCATCTGACTGCCCCGACAACATGGCAGGGGCCGGTATACTACCGCTCATCACTGCCCCTGTCATCGCCAACATGCGACTGCACCATGTTCTGATTGATGGTGGGGCTGGGCTCAACGTCATCAGTCATGCTGCATTCAAGCAGCTGCAGATCCCAAGGTCCCGACTGGGACCCTCTCGTCCATTCTCCGGAGTGGGCCCACAACCGGTGTATCCCCTTGGGAGCATCGCACTCCCGGTTACGTTCGGGACCGAGGAAAACTTCCGCACAGAGAACGTCGAGCTCGACGTCGCGGAGGTTAACCTCCCATTCAATGCCATCATTGGTAGGTTGGCCCTGTACCGGTTCATGGCCATTGCCCATTACGGGTATTTGGTCCTCAAGATGCCGTCCCCG
This sequence comes from Zea mays, assembly GCF_902167145.1. Classification (NCBI taxonomy): domain Eukaryota; kingdom Viridiplantae; phylum Streptophyta; class Magnoliopsida; order Poales; family Poaceae; genus Zea; species Zea mays. The sequence continues at coordinate 197,665,053 of NC_050096.1, forward strand.
GCAGGGGTCCTTACCGTGCGGGGTGACCGCGCCGCTGCGGTGGCGGCTGTCGAGAAGCTGCATGCCCTGGCGGCAGAAACTGCTCGCCCGGATGATGGAGGGAGGGACCCCTCGACTTCCGGTACCAAGGCACCTACCAAGGTGCCAAAGGTGCAGCCGTCCGAAGTAGACGGTGGACCCATCAAAACCATCCAGGTCGATGCAGACTCCTCCCAGACCACCCGCATCGTGGGCAATCTGGAGGAGAAATAGGAACTCGCGCTCGTCGCCTTCCTCTGGGCAAATGTCGACGTTTTCGCATGGGGACCGTCGTAGATGCCTAGGATCCCTAGGGAGGTGATTGAGCACCATCTGAAGATCCACCTTGATGCCAAACCGGTGAGTCAGAAGCCTCGAAGACAGTCCGTTGAGCGGCAGGACTTCATCCGTCAGGAGGTCCGGAAGCTGCTAGATGCCGGCTTCATCAAAGAGGTTCATCACCCCGTGTGGCTGGCCAACCCAGTCATCGTTCTAAAGGTGAACGGGAAGCTTCGGATGTGCATCGACTACACCAGCCTGAATAAGGCTTGTCCCAAGGACCCGTATCCACTTCCACGCATAGATCAAATCGTGGATTCTACCTCCGGGTGCGACCTCTTGTCCTTTCTAGATGCTTACTCTGGTTTCCATCAGATCCAGATGGCTAGGGAAGATAGGAAGCATACCGCTTTTGTAACAGTGGATGGGCTCTACTGCTATGTTGTAATGCCCTACGGTCTGAGAAACGCCTTGCCGACATTTGTACGGGCGATGAGTAAGACCTTCGGGGACCTAATTAGGGACAAGATAGAGATATATGTCGATGACATTATGGTCAAGACTAAGAGGGGCTCGACTCTGGTGGAAGACCTGACCCTGGTCTTTGACAAGCTGTGGGCGACGCGCATGAAGCTGAACTTGGACAAGTGCGTCTTTGGCGTCTCCGCAGGAAAGTTGCTGGGATTCCTGGTTTCACACTGGGGCATTGAAGCAAACCCGGAGAAGATCAGGGCGATTGAGGCAATGAGGCCTCCGGCCTGGATCAAGGACGTCCAGAAGCTTACGGGGTCCCTGGCCGCCCTAAGCCGCTTCATTCTCATGGCTAGCTGAGAGGGCGCTATCCTTCTTCAAGCTCCTATAGAAGTCCGGACCTTTCTCTTGGATCGAGGAGGCAGAACATGCCTTCTAATAGTTGAAGCAGCACATTGTGTCCCTGCCGATTCTGGTAGCTCCAGAGCCAGGGGAACCACTGTACTTGTACATTGCAGCGGTTGCAGAGGCGGTGAGCATGGTGCTGGTCGTTGAAAGGACGGAGCAACATTCCCAGGGGAGTCAGGAGGTTCCCCTAGGAGAAGGTGGTGGTCCGACCACCATGGACCTTGAGGTCTCGGGACCAGCCGTAGGAGTCCGGACCATACAGAGGCCGGTCTACTACATCAGCGAGGTCCTCCATGAGGCGAAGGCCAGGTACCTTGAGACACACAAACTGCTCTATGCTATGCTTGTTGCATCCAGGAAGCTGCGCCACTATTTCCAGGCACACAGGGTCGTGGTGATGACCTCCTTCCCGTTAAGGGCTATCCTCCACAACTCTAACGCCATAGGCAACATTGCCAAGTGAGCTGCGGAGCTCGCTGAGTTCCAACTGGACTTCCAGCCTCGCCATGCTGTCAAGAGCCAAGTCCTGACTGACTTTATCGTGGAGTGGACTCCTCCTTCGAGCGCTCCAGGGGGTCCAGATCCCGATTTGGACCCCACACCTGCAGAGCCTAGGGTCATGGTCTTCACCGAGCCCCACTGGACACTCTTCTTCGACGGGTCCACCCGCCAGCAAGGTGGCAGTGCTGGGGTGGTCCTCGTCGACCCAAGCGGAGATCAAGTCAAGTACATGGTGCACCTCGAGTTCAAGGCCACCAACAACATGGCAGAGTACGAGGCGCTGATCTTTGGCTTGTCTGCGTCCCTATCCCTAGGGATCCGCCAGCTCCTCGTGAAGGGGGACTCCCAGCTAATCATCAAGCAGGTCCGCGGGGAATGTAGCTGCAACGAGCCTAGGATCGCAGCTTACCTCCTCCATGTGAGGAAGCTGGAAAGGACTTCACGACCCTAGAACTGCAACATGTTCCTCGAGCTGACAACTCAGCGGCAGATGAACTCTCCACAAGGGCATCGACTTGGGCACCCGTGCCCGAGGGCGTCTTCAAAAGACGGCTGCTGAGACTTACCACCCAGCCTGCCGAACTGGGCGAAGGGGGTGAGACTAGCACCTCGAAGCTAGCGGTCCCGGTGGCGTTACATCTACAGAACCCACCAAGGATTGTGTGTGCTATAGGGGGTCCTGCCTACCCCTTAGCGCCACAGCCAGTATCTCAGAGTGGTCCCGATGCATGGATCTCCAAGATCCGGGACTACCTGAAGGAGAATATCCTTCCTGAAGATCATGTATCCGCAGAGCATATAGTGCGGTTGGCTAAACGATACGCAGTGGTAGAAGGGGATCTCTACCGCCGTGGGGCCAACGGCATTCTCATGCGGTGCATTACCCAGGAGGAGGGCCATGAGTTATTCACGGAGATCCATGGAGGTGAGTGCGGAAGTCATTCCTCATCCCGCACGTTGGTCAGTAAGGCCTTCCGGCACGGCTTCTACTGGCCAACCGCCCTCCAGGATGCAGCTGAGATGGTAAAGTCCTGCAAGGCATGTCAGTTCCATGCAAAGCAGATACACACACCAGCTCAGGCTCTGCAAATGATTCTACCCTCCTGGCCGTTCGCCGTATGGGGGTGGACATCCTAGGACCATTCCCTAGGGCCGTCGGCGGGTACCGTTTCCTCTTCGTCGCCATTGACAAGTTCACGAAGTGGCCAGAGGCCACCCCTGTGGTCAACATTACCCAGGGTGCTGTTGTTGCTTTCCTCAGGTCGATTGTCTATAGATTTGGGGTCCCAAGTCGTATCATTACGGATAACGGGACCCAGTTTACAAGTCGGCTCTTCTAGGAGTATTGCGAGGGCATCGACACCTAGCTCTGCTTTGCGTCTGTGGCTCATCCCAGGAGCAACGGCCAGGCAGAGAGGGCAAACACAGAAATCCTCAGGGGGCTCAAGACATGCATCTACGTCTGCTTGAAAAAGCATGGTGCAAATTGGGTCAACGAGCTTCCGTCCGTGCTATGGGGGAACCGAACTACACCCAGCCGAGCTACCGGGGAGACCCCGTTCTTCCTGGTCTATGGGGCCGAAGCCTGCCTTCCCCCATAAATCATTATGGGCTCCCCACGGGTCCAAGCTTTTGATGAGTCTATGTAGGAACAGCTATGGCGTGAGGACGTGGACTTCATCGACGAGCGCAGATGGCGAGTGGTGATCCGAAATGCACGGTACAACCAGGCGCTCAGGCGCTACCATCAATGGTTCGTGCATAGTAGGGAGCTTAGGGTTGGGGACCTGGTCCTAAGGCGAGTACTGAACCGAGAAGGGCTCCACAAACTCTCTCCCAGTTGGGAAGGACCCTTCAAGGTGATGGAAATATGCCGGCCCGGGTGTGTCCGCCTTGCCACAACAGAAGGAGTGCCTCTTCCCAATCCCTAGAATATAGAGCATCTATGTAAGTTTTACCCATAAAAACAAAAACTAGGGAATTCAGTTTTCTTCCTTTGTAACTAGGTTCCACATATATGTACGTCAACCCGATGAGGTCCGCCCTCATAAACCCGGTCTGTTGGCCTACACTCATGTATATCAAGTTATAAGGAAAAGATTCACCCCCAGATTTGTTTTTGTGACGGTTTTATTCTGCTTTAGTCTACAACCATTTTTTGTCTAACCCACCCATACAGTTTCCCACCCTTGCTGGTATGATGACGTCCAAATTGAGTAGCCAGGCTTGTAGTTTATGACCCCTCTACAGGGGGGTCCGGCGGCTTGGGGGCCAGTTCTAGAGAATGGGCGCTCGTTCCCTAAGGTGGCCTAGAGCTGTGTAGCCGCTTAGCTTGGTTCCGTACCCTAAGCCTACACGCTCCACCACTCTGTGACGGGTGTCCTAGTATTTGGAACTATAGTCTTGTGGGTCCAGCAACCTAAGGTCTGGTTCTAGAGAATGGACACTTGTCTCCTGGGGTGGTCCGGAGCCGTGTAGCCGCTTAGACTGGTTCTGTACCCTAAGCCTGCACGCTCCACCACTCTGCGATAGGTGTCCTAGTTTTTGGAGCTGTGATCCAGAGGGTCCGGGCATACGGCTTGGCTTCCCAGGCTAAATCCTGCAGGTCCTGTTGCATGAATCAAAGGATTAAAGATACCAATTGGTGGGTCCTATGGGTGTACTACTAAAATTTCCTAGCCAAAGCTGTGTACAAGTCCAGGTTCCAGTCGAGACTACCTCCTGGGGGCCGGGCCACCAATTCTTTCTTTGGTATGCTGGTATCCAGCCTCGACACGTCGAGACTACATCCCAGGGGGGCAGGTACCAGGGAGAAGTTGGTAACGCTACACACAGCGAGGACAAGTAACATACATATAAGTTCTGACACTATTAAATTAACGATCCTCAAAAAGTATCTTACAAAACCAAAGATTATTACATCCGCCTTCAAGCGGAGCCCTAGCCTCATTTCTGCAGGTATGAACTACTCGGCATCGGCAGGGTCGCGCTGGAAGCGCGCGGCCACCGTCTCCACGGCGTCTTGGACGCTCTCCCTGGCGGCGTCTTCTGTGGCGGCCACTAGACCGTCGAGCACCGGCACCAAGGACATGGCAAGGTCGTGGCTCCGGAAGCACGTCAGCACGTAATCCACCACCGCTCGGTAGAGCCTGCTGCCCTCTGCCTCCAGGCGAGCGCCGAGGATCTGGTCTAGGCGACGAAGGCGTTTGGCAGCGGAGTCCAGCACCGGGAGGGCATCGGAGATCGACATTGGCGGCCCCGACACTGGGATAGGACTTATCCCTAGTGGCACCAGCGCCGTGCTCGCCTCGTCGGCTCACTCAACTATCCACTGGACCCCAGCGCGGTGTTCTGCCTGGAGATCTTCCAGGGCCTTCTTGGTGGCCTCCGTCGCCTGGGGACCCGGCGCCGCCTGCGCCGCTTCGAACCGGCGGATCCGCTCTTCTATCTTCTGCTCCTTCTCCTCCGCCTCGAGCTCATGCTCGGCCAGCAACATGCCTCGCCTTTCGAGCATTTCCTCCCTGAAGGCGAGATCCTTCTCCCGCCTGGCGAGATCTGTCTCCCGCCTGTTCAGGGACGTATCTTTCTCCTTGAGGTTCTCCTCGGCGAGGGCAATGTCGCTGGTCTTGTCCTCTAGCTCCTGCTACCATTTTTTCATCCTTTCTATAGCCTCCACTTGCTGGATTCGCTAGGCCTCCAGGGTCTGGTCTAGGGCCTTTAGCTTGGCTCGGAGCTCTGTTGTGAGGGCTTCCCTCTCGCTCAGGGCCTCCTCCCTCTTGGCCAGCCTCTTCTCCTATCACGATGCCTCCAGCTCCCTGGCGAACACCTTCTGGAGGTCCCTTTTGTAATCTTTGCGGTCCTGCGCGAGTTTGGACCGCTCAGAGGCGAACTGGCGGGACGCCGCCTTGGTGCGCTCCTCCAGCTAGGTGCGCCAGTCGCTGAGGCGCTGGTGCTCAGATTCCAGCGTCTCCCATTCCCGCCGGATGGCTGCCTCGGTTTCATTGAGGGCTTGGTGGGCACAAGACAACACCCGGGAAAGGGGGATTGGCACCACATCTGGCTTGGCACCTGACCGGAGCTGCCACCCAAGAATCACCTCCAGCTCCTCCAGAGAAGGTGGAGGGACAGAGATGGACATGCCTCCTAGGTCACCCCGGTGTCGGAAGTGGGCGCAGGTTCCCTAGCTGGGACCTCCTCCGCCGTAGTGGCGCCGCCTGACGCTGGCGCCACCGCAGTCGGACCCCAAGTTGGGACGTGGGGGGCCGATGGCGCTGTCCCAGCGGCAGCTGGGTGTGCATCGCCGACACCACTCTCAATAGATTCCTACTGCTGAGAGCTAGACCCGCTGGCGGGCCTGGTATCTAGTGGAGGCGCGACCTTGGGAGCAGAGGGGGAGGAAGCCCTAGCAAACAAAGGATGGGTTAAGACCCGTCGGCATGATAACTAGACTCGTGGAAAAAAGGGGCTACACTTACTTGGGGCCCTGGACTTTCCAGCGACCCTAGAAGCGGGACGACCGCCGCTCCTGTTGCTGTTGCTGCGCTGGTAGTGGTGGTTGTTGTTGTTGTTGTTGCTGCTGCTGTTGCTGCTGTTGTTGCGGTGGTGGTGGTGGTGGTGGCGGCGGCACTGGAGGACTAGCATGCCTCTGCGCGCCATGGGCCTAGGAGCTGGCCTCCTCGGCCCCGCCAGCAGTCCTGTGGCGCTTCTCGTGGGGTCCGAGACAAGAGACTCGTCGGCGCGACGCAACCGACGTCGCCTCTCCTCCTCCGACCCCCAGAACCAACTAGGGCAGAGGTGCTGCTTGCAGTCCCTTTACTAGGGATGTAAACGGTATGGATATTATTCGAGCATCCGACCGTCCGAAGAGGCTAATTATTCGGCTGGATAGTTTTTTCGGATATCCGCAGAATTTTTGGATATTGGATTCGAATTCGGATAGTATAGTTCGGATATCGGATACAGATATGAGATGACTGATATCTGTCGGATTTCAGATATCCGGATATCTTCTTGGATACCTGTCTAGATTTCATATTTCGGATATCCGGACATCTACCCAGATATCTTACCAGATTTTAGATTTCAGATATTCGGATAGTTACATGTGGAATCGCCCCAAGCATCCAAGTTTCAACATAATCAATACTTCACTTTGTCATTTTCATATGGGGACTTGAGGTTATGTTCTTATATAATGTTTATTGATCCTGGTAACCTATTTGCAATTTTCGGTCGATAGTGGAATAATTTATCAATTTAAATTCATTTTGATAATTTTCTGTAGAAAAAATTATAATAATACACAAATAGTCTCAAAAAATCATGAAATTTGACGGAGGAGCAATATATGCCCATATAGCATCCTCAAAAATGTTTGGGCCATAAATTCTAAGGGACTGGGGGCGCGGCGGGAGCGCTGGGGGTCACACCGGCGGACTAGGGACCCCCAGCCGGTACACCGGTGATCTGGATCCCACGGAAGGGGTCTCGACCGCCGGTCTGATGAACTGCCACACCGCTCTCGTCGAGGGTCGGCAGCATGGCCAAAACCGCCGTTCGTAGCCCTGGGTCATCACAAAGCGCCAGGATGTCCTAGGGGAGTATCAAGGATTCAAGGACAAAGGACTCACCAGTAATTCCCTTCACCAGGAGTTCCAGCTCCTCCCAGGATAGATCGGTGCCCGGCCCCGCTGGATCCTGCCGATATCATTCGGGCCAGTGAACCAGCAGCAAAGGCGTGACCTCCTCTGCAGCGACATGACCCGACGCTTCAGGAAGTCCCCGACCACATGCATGGAGGTCAGACCACCGGTTGCCAAGGTCTTTGTCGGAGATGAAAATCTCCGGCTGGGTGGCAGAGTGCACCCGCTCTAAATCCTAAGATTGAGGAGGGGGCCTAAGCGTTCTGCTTGTTGTGAGATTTGGGGATGAACACAAGAACACGCAAGAGTTTAGAGTGGTTCGGGTTGCCGGAGCGTAATACCCTACTCCACTGTGTGTTGTATTGCTCGTGAGCTTGAGTTGTCTCTTGGAAGACTTGGGTCTAAAGGTCAGAGTGAGTGTCCCTTGTAACGCAGTGTACCCTCCCTTTTATAGTTCAAGGGGGCACATACAAGGATCCTGAGCTCCGACATGTGAGCCCAGGAACAAAACAGGTGTAGTACTTGGAGCGACTAACGCCTTTTTCCAGTGCAATCTTCCTTGTGCCCTGATATCCGCGATCTACGTAGCCTTGGCGTGCAGGGGAAGCTTCCCTGATGTCGTACAAGTCGCCATGAGTACGAAACATGTGGTAGTATGCCACCTGCCACCTGATTGGACAAGCACGCCGTCTGCAAGATATCCCAGTTGCTGCCGCCTAGAGGGGTAGAGAGAGAATGCATTAAACGTCGAGTAGTCACATCGCCTGCCAGTGGAGTGGACAGGGCGTATTAAATGCTGAGACGGCATATCTGTGAGGTGCCAGGCATCCTCCACATTAAATACCGAGATAGCGTAGCATGCGACGCGTGGCACGACCCGCGACACATAGACCCTACGTCAGGCTCCGCCCGCTGGCTTACATCACGGGCAGAGGGCCACGTGGCAGCATCGGGTCTCCGCCTGGGCGGGGAGCTGAGGCGTACATGATGGGGTCTAGACACGTGCCAGCGCCGGACCCCTGCCTAGTCTTTGACCAGGGCTTTAAGCACTTTCCGTCCTTGTGCACCGGGACCCCGCCGTGAGTGGCCCAGACCCCTTGCGAAGGGGTCTGGTTCCCACATTGGGGGGCCCAGTACGCATACATGGGGGTCTTGGACCTCCCTCGGACTCCTGTCCGCAAACTTAGTCGGACTCCCATGGGGGTCCAGACTTACTGCCGATGCCCAGGAGCATTCCATCATGATGGACACGCGGCGGACCCGGACCTTCCCAGGTGGTGCAGCCGGGCGCCGCTGCGGGCCCTAAGCAACCGCCCTTGGTTGGGCTGAAGCGTGCCTTAGTCACAGTCGCAGTCCCACTACCACGTGGCTAAGAGGTAGCCGTACGGGAATTGCGCCTTGATATAGTAGTAGGGGGTACCCTTGACCTAGGGTACCGATAGTGGCCCCCGGGCCCGCCTTAGGGGAGGGTACGAGCATGCAGGTGGGGCCAAAGCTTGTAACTTGCATCAACTTGGCATGACCAGCCACTGTGGCGCCTCCTCTACGCGTGCCGCATTAACTCGGCATGCATGCGCTACCAGCCTACCATTAGTCATATCAACCGGCACGCCTATTCCCACGGCTGACTGGCCCGTGATCTTCGCGCTCGATGGCGTTTACTAGGCCATGCGCGGTGCGCCTCGATACCGCTGCATATGGTTGTGAAAATTCACCTTCTCTATCTTCTGCGGTGGCCCTAAGAAGGCACGATACTGGTGCGAGTGGCAGTTCGTCTTCTCTGCACCCAGGAACCGGCGCCCAAGGAGGGTGACCCGTGGGCCTAGGCCCTCGCGACAGAGCTTGGGCTGTTGGTTTCGGTGGAGAAGAAGGGGCACACCACAGCTGGTGATGTGCTCCTCTCGCGGCAGTTCGCCTTCTCCCCACACGTTGGCCGACGTCCGAGGGGTATGACTCCTAGACCCGAGCCCCCGTGCCAGAAGTTGGACCGCTGCCCATGGCGGAGTTGAAGAGGCGTGGCGAATCGTTCCCCGCACGACAGTTTGCCTTCTGCGCACCAGGAATCCGTTGAGCCAGCCGTATGACCTGTGGGGTCGGGCCCCCATATCATAGGCAGGGTGCTCCAGTGTGCGTCGGGGGGGGGGGAACTTCTGGTGGCCTTTCGGAGCGCTATCAGAGGAATCTGCCTTTAAAAAGGGGTTCACCCCTCAGGTAACAGCCATGCCTTGTTTCTCTTCCTCTCGTTGCGCCCCTTCGCCTTCGAGGTTTTGCCCTGCGCCACCGCAGTTGCCATGGCCTCACTGGTTCACCCCGAGCGCTTTTAGACCGAGTGGATGCTTGTCCCGGTGCGCCGCTTGTCTAGATGGGGCGTGCCGATGTTCGGTGGGAGGATCCGCGCCAGTGTCTTCCCCTTCAGCGATTTCGCCGCCGGGGAGCTCGCGCTCTTCATTTCCTGCGCGATGGCGCTGCTGATCTCGCCTTCTTCTTACTGTTACTAGAGGAGCACGATCTCATGGGGGCTGGCGCCCTTCCGCCATCACTCAGCTTCAAGGATTTTCATCATGCAGCCGGGCTGCGGTCTCCCACCAGTGGTCATCTACAAGGATGACCACCAGCCTTGCGGTGGAGAGAAGCGAGTCGGGCTGTGGCCTCCCCCTGCCCTCAACTTCAAGGATGTTCATCATCCTCACTGGGGTGGAAGGCGAGCCGAGTTGGGGTCCTGCCTTCCACATGGGCTGGTGACCTACTTCTTCCTCCAACATTTGGAGGAGAAGGATGTTCACCAGCCTTGCGAAGGAGGCGAACTTCGGCTACGTGGTGCCAGCCGGCCCGCAAGTGCCACCAGCCGCCGGGCTTCCTGCCCCTTGGCTTGGATGGTCTTGTCCTCACTCCCGTAGGAGGGCGGGAGCGAGGGCCTCTTCGCCATGGCGAGCGCGTTGAGGTGGTCGCCGCCGCTGGTGAGCCACCAGCGAGCCGCTGGTGCAGAGGTGGTCGCCGCCGCTGGCCAAACCACCAGCACCACCAGCCGCCGTGCTCCCAACAGGGAGACGGGGGCGAGGGCCTCTCTGCTTTGGCGCACGCGTTGAGGTGGCCACCGTTGTTGGCAAGTCGCTCGGGAGAATTCCGCGAGGTCAGCGTCCACGAGCTTCCAGCGCAATCTTGCTGGCGTTGAGTAGTTTACACCTGTAGAAATGGAGCTAGGACTCCACTTGAAGGCAGATGTAATAATTTTTTTAAGTACTATTTATCAAGTAGTATTAACACTTATCTGTATACCACCTGTTCCTGTTGTGTGTGATGTTGTCGACTCCTCCCTGGTACTTGGCCCCCCTAGGATGTAGGCTCGATGTGACGAGGTTGGATACCAGCATTCCTGAAAGAGTTGGCAACAACCCCCAGGAGGCCGCCCTGACCGGGACCTAGGCCTGTACACAGCTTCAGCTAGGGAGCGTTAGTAGCACACTCATAGGATTCCCCGTCTGACATTAGTCATCCTTTGATACATGCTCGGGACCTGCAGTATTTAGTCTGGGAGGCCAAGTTGCGTGTCCGGACCCCCCTGGATCGTGGCTCTAGATACTAGGGCCCTCGCTGCAGAGTGGTGGAGCGTGCAGGCTTACGATACGGGACCAGGCTAAGCGGCTACTCGGCTCCGGACCACCCCAGGAGACGAGTTTCCATTCTCTGGAGCCGGATCCCAGGTTGTCGGACCCACAGAACTATAGCTCCAAATACTAGGGTACTCGTCACGGAGTGGTGGACTATGCAGGCTTACGGTACGGGACCAGGCTAAGCGGCTACACTGATCCGAACCACCCCATGGAATGAGTCTTCGTTCTCTAGAATTGGCCCCCAGGCTATCGGACCTCCCAGCTTTCGTAAGGGGGTCCTAATCTGCAAGCCTGGCTGCTCAATCCGGGTGTCATCATGCCAGGACAGACGGGAACCGTACGAGTGGGTTAGGTAAAAAATAATACCTAGAAACTGTAGGATGAAACCGTGGAGCAGGAAGATAAAGTTATCACAGAAGCAGATCTGAGGGGGTAAATCTCCTTTTTATAATTCGACATACATGGGTGTAAGCCAACAGGCCGGGTTTATGAGGGCGGACCTTACCGAGCTGGCGTACGCGTATGCGAGGCCTAACTAGCAAAGAAGAAAAACTTAACCCCTCGGACTTGCTTCTATGGGCAGAACTTACATGGACGCTTCAGAGGTTATGAAGAGATACTCCTTTAGTTATAGCAAGGCGGGCACCCCCCAGGCTGGCATATTCTCGTCACCTTGAAGGGTTCCTCCTAGCTGGGGGAGAGATTGTGGACCCCTTCTTGATTCGGTATTGGCCGTAGGACTAGGTCCTGACCCTGGGCTCCCTACTATGCACGAACGATTGGGCGTAGTGTATGGGCGCCAAGTTACCAAGTGCATTTTGGGTTGCTGCTTGACACCTGAGCTTGCCGACGGAGTCCTCGTCCTTATGCTGTATTTGCCCCTGCATAGGCTCATCAAAAGGTTGGACCCATGAGGAGTCCAGAAGGGTTTCCGGGGGAGGGCAGGCTTTGGCCCCGCGGACTAGGGAGTACGGGGCCCCCTGGTGGCCTGTCTAGCTGTCGTCACCAGAGTTGGAGCCTCTGGTGAAAACATCCTTCAGGACCCCTTCAGGTGACTTATACCCGAGGTCCGGTTCAGCCACGGCCACCTGATCGTCGTCGACCCTTTCCTTGCCAGGTCAGCGACGAGGTGGGGAGCTATCCCTGGAAGACTGCTCGCGCCGCGCGCTGATGCGTTTCGCGAGGTTGATGATCTCGCGACACTCTGCGGCGCTGTGGCGACCATTGGGGTGCATTGGGCATGAGCCGCTGTTACCCTTCTGTGGTCATGGACGTTTGTTGCAGTCGCCCCGGCCCCCAGTCGCAGCTGCAACGACCAGAGCGGAGGAATACGGCTTCTCATGGCCGCGGTTCTTTTTCTTCTTCTTTTTGCCGTCTTGAGCGATGGCACCCGGGCCACCTGCCTGGGCGGCCCCGGTCTGTGGCGCCGAGTGCCACGCGCAGCCCTCAGCGGCCCTGGCGCACTTGTCAGCCAGAGCGAAGAGAGTGGAGACAGTTTCGACGTCATGCGTGGCCAATTTCTCCAACATCTTTTCATCACGCACTCCCTAACGGAATGCTGTAATGATAGAAGCATCAGAGATACGAGGTATGGTACCTCATACCTTGGTGAAGCGGGAGATAAATGTCCGGAGGGTTTCCCCGGCCTCCTGCCTTACTGCGTGGAGGTGGGCCTCCATGCCGTGTTGTTGGTAGGCGCTGGCAAAGTTCGCTGTGAACAGTGCACAAAGCTCTTCCTAGGAGTAGACTGATCCTGGGGGAAGGTTCATGAGCCAAGTCCGGGCGGGCCCAGACAAGGCGACATGAAAATAAGTCGCCATCACAATGGTGTTTCCACCTACTGCTGTGATAGCCGTGACATACACCTGCAGGAATTTCGATAGGTTTGACGCACCGTCGTACTTTTCCGGCAAGTGCGGCCGGAACTTGGATGGCCAGGACACCGCACGGAGATGATCTGCGAGCGTGGCGCAGCCCTCGCCAGCCAATGGGACACCCACCTGGTACCGAGCGCCCACTGGGGTTTGCGGTGCTACCGCAGCGAAGTCTTTATCGAGGTTACGACCCTCGATGTTGTGTCGGCGCTCTCGTGTCCTCTCTAGTGAGACACGGGCATCTTCGCCTGCTCGCCTGCGGTTGAGTTCTGCCCGCAGGTCATTAGACCTTTCCCGAGAGACTGGAGCATCTTCCGCCGCGCGCCGGCGGTTGAGCTCTGCCCTCAGGTCCTTGGTCGATGCTGCCCTCACCGAGGGTGAGCGCACAAATGCCGATGCCTCATGTTAGCGCCGGGATGACCGTGGCCTTGACTTGGTTGAGCCGGAGTGTGCTAGGCCAAGCAGCCGGTCGATGTCTTCACGCCACTGCCTCATGGCCCCCAGTGAGGCTATGGAGCTCGGGGGTTGGTGCAGCAACTCCCTGGCTACCGACAACGCCCCCGGAGCTGTCCTAGGTAGAGTCCGGGATGTCTGCGCAGCTGTATGCTGCTGTGCAACGTGCACAACAGTAGTGCCTGGCACTAGGCGGTTGGCAACCAGTGGCATGGAAGAAACAGCTCCTTCCTCCACCAGGAAATCCACTGAAGTCTCGGCGCGGTGCTCAACGATTTGCACCATCATGCTGAGTAAGTAAACAAGCTAAAACCTCAAGCTTAGGCCCCTACCTGGCACACCAAATGTCAGAGATGAAAATCTCCGGCCGGGTGGCGGAGTGCACCCGCCCTAAATCCTAAGATGAGGAGGGGGCCTAAGTGTTCTACTTGTTGTGAGATTTGGGAATGAACACAAGAACACGCAAGAGTTTAGAGTGGTTCGGGCTGCCGGAGCGTAATACTCTACTCCACTGTGTGTTGTATTGCTCGTGAGCTCGAGTTGTGTCTTGGAAGACTTGGGTCTAAGGGTCAGAGTGAGTGTCCCTTGTAACGCAGTGTACCCTCCCTTTTATAGTTCAAGGGGGGCACATACAAGGATCCTGAGCTCCGACATGTGAGCCTAGGAACAAAACGGGTGTAGTACTTAGAGCAACTAACACCTTTTTCCAGTGCAATCTTCCTTGTGCCCTGATATCCGCGATCTGCGTAGCCTTGGCGTGCAGGGGAAGCTTCCCTGATGTCGTACAAGTCACCATGAGTACGGAACATGTGGCAGTACGCCACCTGCCACCTGATTGGACAGGCACGCCGTCTGCAAGATAGCCTAGTTGCTGCCGCCTAGAGGGGTAGAGAGAGAGAATGCATTAAATGCCGAGTAGTCACATCGCCTGCCAGCGGAGTGGACGGGGCGTATTAAATGCTGAGACGACATATCTGTCAGGTGGCAGGCATCCTCCACATTAAATACCGAGATAGCGTAGCATGCGACGCATGGCGCAGCCCGTGGCACGTAGACCCTACGTCAGGCTCCGCCCGCTGGCTTACGTCATGGGCAGAGGGCCACGTGGCAGTATTGGGTCTCCGCCTAAGCAGGGAGCTGAGGCATACATGATGGGGTCTAGACACGTGCCAGCGCCGGACCCCTGCCTGGTCTTTGACCAGGGCTTTAAGCACTTTCCGTCCTTGTGCACTGGGACCCCACCGTGAGCAGCCCAGACCCCTTGCGAAGGGGTCTGGTTCCCACCTTGGGGGGGGCCAGTACGCATACGTGGGGGTCTCAGACCTCTCTAGGAGTCCTGTCTGCAAACTTAGTCGGACTCCCATGGGGGTCCGGACTTACTGCCGATGCCCAGGAGCATTCCATCATGATGGACACACGGCGGACCCGGACCTTCCCAGGTGGTGCGGCCGGGCGCCGCTGCGGGCCCTGAGCAACCGCCCTTGGTTGGGCTGAGGCGCGCCTTAGTCACAGTCGCAGTCCCACTACCACGTGGCTAAGAGGTAGCCGTACGGGAATTGCGCCTTGATATAGTAGTAGGGGGTACCCTTGACCCAGGGTACCGACAGTCTTGATCCTCTCCAGCACGGGTAGGAGCTCTGGCGACAACGATGGCTTGGTCCTCTAGTGCTTGCAGTCGAGGGATGGCCCGTTGCTCGGCAGGACGAGGCGGTCGTTGGCCTCGGCGCTGGCAATCACTCAGTCACCGCGCCAGTTTTCCCACCTTGCGCCGCCGAAGGTGGAGATGTAGGCTTCGGCCGAATCCGGCCTCGTCTGGAAGTAGTAGGCACCGAGATGGTCCTTGTCCTTCCCAGACTTGACCAGCACGAAGAAGTGGCGAAAGAGGGAAGTACAGGGGCCACCCCTATGAACATCTCGCAGAGGTGGACGAAGATGGCCACTTGGAGGATGGAGTGGGGTGTAAGGTGCTGAAGCTGGAGCCCAAACTCCTCCAACAGCAGCAGGAAGAAAGGCGAGATCGGCAGCGCCAACCCACAGGAGATGTAGGAGACGAATAGCACGAACTCCCCGACGGCAAGGTCGCCGAGAGGAGCAGCGCCGGCGCAGATCCTTCCGGCGAGCCCTAGCGCGCTCCACCCAAGCAGGCCGCGCACCAGGTTGAGCGCCGCCTCAGTCTGGAAGCGGTCGGGATGAGCTAGCGAAGCCATGGCAACTACGGCGGCGTGAGCGTAAGGCTGAGGAGCACGAAGGCAAAAGGGCACAGCCGGCGACACGGGCGTGGAACGAAGAAGCACGAAGGCAAAGGGGGCGCAAGCGATTGGGAGAGAATGCGAAAGGGTAACTGCTGCCAGTGGAGGTGAACCCTTTTTCAAGGAAACCAGAGTCCTCTCTCAAGGAAACCCTTCCACGCACCCCTCAATCGTCGCAGGAGATTTCGCCCGACGAGCACCAAGGACCAAGACAACCCAGTCTATGACACGGGGGCCCAGGCCCACAAGTCATATAGGTTGTGTGCCAGACTTCAAGTGCGAAAAGAGCGAACCGCTGCGCGGGGAGCGAACCGCCGCACGCGATCGCGCGCCGCCTCGGGGCCGCCGCGGAGGAATATTTTTAACCAAGGCAGTAGCAACGAGGCGCCCCGCGCATGGACCGATGAAATCGCCAGACGTGGGGGCCGTGGGCCAGTCGGCCGTGGGGACAGATATGGCAGTTGATGTGACCGAAGGCAGATTGACATCGCGTGCGTCGATAGATGCGCTGAGTTAATGTGGCGCGTCAGCAGGCGTGCTAAGATGGCACCCCAATCACTGGTCATGCCATGTTGAGGCGAAGTACAAGCTTTGGCCCCACCTGCAGGCTCGCATCCTCCCCTGAGGCGGGCCCGGGGGCCACTGTTGGTACCCTGAAACTAGGGTACCCCTTACTACTGTATAAAGACGCAGTGCCCACGCGGCTAGCTCTTAGTCGCGTGGTAAAGGTGCTGTGTGTGGGACCATGCCATGACTCGCCCCAGTCTCGGGCGACTACTCTGGGTCCACAACAGCGCCTGACTCCACCACATGGGCGGGTCCGGAGCCGCCACGTGTCCAGAGAAGGTGATATACTCCAAGGCATCAACAATAAGTCCGGACCCCCATGGAAGAGCGCCGGACCCCTGGATATACAGTTCAGACCTCCAAGGTTGGTCCAGAACCTCCACGTGTACAAGCCGGACCCCTGAGATGAGATCCGGACCCCCATCCGTATGGGGTCCGGGCCACCCACAATGGGGTCCCAAGGTTCTAGGACAGAACATACCTGGGCCTAGAATAAGACCCAAGCGGGGGTCCGGTGCCGACACGTGTCCAGACCCGGACCTGTCTGCATACACTCCTGCTCCCCGCTCAGACGGAGACCCGATGCGGCCACGTGGACTACTGCACGTGACGTATGCCAACGGACGGAGCCTGGCGTAAAGCCTTTGGGCTACACCGCCCCTGCATTTATTGCGGATAAGACGAGCGCCTGTCCATTCTAGTGGCAGGCGGCGTGCTCATCATTACTCGCATGTTACCAAGGAAACGGTCGCCGCTTATCAATACTGCGTGGACTGCGGCCATCATGGCGCCCGGTGATTACTCAGGTGTTATTAGTATTAATTATTGAAAGTTGCCTAGAGGGGGGGTGAATAGGCAAGTTAAAACTTTTTCAACAAAAACTAGAAGCAAACTGGGTAAAACTGAATTGATCTCAAAATTCACCCAGTTAACTTTGTAAATGAGATGTTCTAAATGATCCACAGAGTTCAAAGTAGTAGATCTGAGAAGGGCACTTCTCAAAGTCCACACACCAAAAAGATATAAACAATCTTCCACGGAATGGTGAGAGAACGAAGAACATGAACAAACACAATGAACAAGAACACAAGAGACACAAGATTTATCCCGAGGTTCGGTCACACCACCAAGGTGCCCTACTTCCTCGTTGAGGCGCCCACAAAGAGCCGGGTCTCTTTCAACCCTAATCCTCCCTTTGCCGACCACAAAGGTCAAGCCCACACACTAATCTTTGCTCAAACGAGCGGGTAATACAAACTTTCTTGTGGTCTTCCACAAGATTTGGAGACTCACAAGAGACACCTAGTCGTCTAGGAGCTAGAAGCTCCAAGAGTAATGAATCCACAAAGAACTCGATGTAGTACCAAAGCTAGAATGAAGAAGAAGAGCAAGAGAGATTTAGAGATGAAGCACAAAACCGCAGCTCTCAAGCTCACTCAAAGATTTCTCTCCAAAGATTTGAAATGGGAGAGGCAAGAGATGTGTGTGAGAGAGAGGGAGGTGTTTCTTGGGTTAGAAATGGAGTTCAAATCGTGCTCACCACAATGGGGAGAGAGGTAGGAGGTAGTATATATAGGTGGAGCTCAAAACTAGCCGTTGGGCAGATTTTTTTGTTTAAGGGCGGTTGAGCCTCCCCCTAGGGCGGTTGAGCCTCCCCTGGCAGGCCTGGCAGCCTGTCTGCCAGTCTGACTGGCAGACTGACGCGCAGACTGACCTGCAGACTGGTCAGGGTTGACTAGGGCGGTTGAACCGCCCCCCCAGGGCGGTTGAGCCTCCCCTGACACCTCTGGCGACCTGTTTGCCAGTCTGACTTGCAGACTGTTGGTCAGAGGTCAGAGGGGTCAGAGACCAGCTGAACTGCCCCTCAGGACCAGTTCAACTGGTCTTGACCAGAGAGTTTAGGAGAGAAAACCCCAGCTCAACTGCCCGGAGGCAAGTTCAGCTGGTGTATGGTCAAAGAGGTTCACAGCTGAAGTTGAGTTCAGCTGAAGTTGAGAAAGCTCAACTCAGCTGAAGTTCAGCTCAGCTGAAAAGCTCAGCTGCAGCTGAAGAAGCTCAACTCAGCTGAAGTCCAGCTCAGCTAAAAAGCTCAGCTGCAGCTGAAGGAGCTCAGCTCAGCTGAAGTCCAGCTCAGCTGAAAAGCTCAGCTGCAGCTGAACAAGTTCAGCTGCTTTTCAGCAAGAACACTCTAGGTTTCTCAAACCTAACCATGGTCAACCATAGAACGATAAAGAGATTTTTGCTTTTCATAAATAGCTTTTGAATAGAGAGGTTTGAGCTTTGGCAAACACCAACCTTCTTTTTGGATCCCCCTTTATAGTACGACGATTCCTATACTCAAGTTAAATAAAATATAATGAAGTAAACTCCTTGAGTCATTGGTGTCTCTTGTGTGATTTCTCCATGGCATTGCTTCATAAGGATCACAAACATCTTTGTCTCACCTTTTGAAGCAAACTCAAATCAAACCTGTGACTTGTACCATATCACCTTATATGAGTTCAAATCATGGCTTCAAGTCACCTTACTGATGCATCAACATGTTATAACTCTTCATAGCTGATTAGTTCATCGACTTAGTGCAAGTACTCTCTTCTTCACCTTAGCCATGGTACCTCGGTCTACAAGCCGTCGCTTGGCCTTCACCTTCGCTTAGTTCCTCGAAGCCCTTTCCTTGCTATCTTCACCCTATCAAGCCATTCTCGAGTCACATCAAATTGAGCATCCATTGAGAGAATCATTTCTTCAATATTGTGAACCTTGCTTGAATGTCTTCTAGATATAATTGTCAAGATCAATCAAGCTCTAGTTTGATTCTCATAGAAGCATATATGGACTGACAGTAATATGGTCAAGCCAATTCACGATTCCTCATATCTTATTCTCTTTGGCTTGACCAATCCTCTAAATCACTTTGTCCTCTATTCTGGTCATATGTATGTAGTGATTTCTCAGGTCTTGTCCATATATTCAAACCAATATAGAGATCATATTATATCCATTTGCATTGTCTCATTGGTCATTTAACCTCGTGTTGAACCTTTGTTCACTGATCATTATACACTATTCAAGTATGTTCATCATACTGAATTTCCTGTTCAACACTTAGCAAACTCGTTAGACCTTTAAATGTGTTGTTATCCAAATCACCAAAACTCACAAAAAAGGATGAATGCACTTTCAATCTCCCCCTTTTTGGTGATTGATGACAACACATTTAAAGCTTACATAAGATTTGATAAATAAGATTTTAAATCCTATGATATAGTTTTCTCCCCCTAAATATGTGCATTTCAGAAAATAACACTTTTGTACTCAAATGCCAAAAGCACATATTTAGGTCAAAGTATGGAGACAACTTATATCATACTATTCATTGGGTGCAGTGTGTCATAAAATAAACGTGATGCTCATGACAAAGAATGCACTTACCAATTTTCTACATCTTATGTTTTTCTTATGATTCCCACTTTTGTTAATCATTTCTCCCCTTTTTAAAAGTCTTCTAACACTTAGTTACATAAGACTAAATGTAAGCTTTAATACAAAATTTCTCCCCCTTTGTCATAAATCTCCAAAAAGGATACAAAGAATATAAAGGGTAGAAATTATGATTAAGCAAGATGGGAACACACTATTATGAAAAGGGTCCTTAGATGACACAAAGGTAATGGAGAAGTGACATGAAATGATGTACCTTTGCATTTTTACCTTTTCAAGGGGTTTCCAGACTTGTGTTGGATTTAGAATTCATTTGCAAGCTCTTGTTGGCATAATTGTGACATAGGTCCAAGATATCAAATGAATATTGTCATACTAATTGAAAGATAAATCTTGATACCTGGAGTCTAGATGTCACCTAGCATTTTCTTATCATAACAAGAGGCAACATGAAAATTGCACAAGTATGGATTATACAACTAGTGATCATGTATGAAAAATATCAATTGAAAAACACCAATTGATACAATTTGATAGATGAATAGATCACTAATAGCATATTACACTAAGTTCTCCTCAAGTTTTAGTGCACACATATATATATGAATTCAATTGATATCTGTTGAGAGTACTTATTTGCAACTTAAAGTACCATTGGCATAAACGGAGTATCAATTGAACATAATCATGCAACATAAGAAACATGTGCACTATTTAATCAATTAAGTTCTAGACAGGAGAATCTATAAGCTATGCTATTTCAGATATTTGCAATCCAAAAGGATGTGATACATATTTACCAATTTTAGATGATGTTGGAGTAGTATATAAAAGAGAAACTCATTCTCTTATGAAATGTATAACATATACATTTATTGGAGCAAAGAATCTTTGATACCCATCAAATTTGCAGTGGAAGCGATTGTCTTTGCCCGAAGATTCCTTTCTAATTCGAGACTTTGTTCCATGCCATATGGTCTTCATTATAATCATGAATTTCTATCTTAGCTTTTGATAGGCTTGACATTTCAAAGAGAAACTTATCCTCTTTAAACAATCAAGAGAAACTCATTCTCTTCAAAGAACTACACAAATTCACTAAAAGAAAATGTTAGTCTTTAAGGACACAAGATATAGAATGAGCTCCCCCTAAATGTATGCATCAAGTACTTGAATTACTTGTAACATGCATTTGATTCAATTAAGATTCTTAGAGGAGTTCATCATATATCTTGGTCAAGGCATAATATATTTGAAATAATTGAATTTATGCTAGAGAACACATGTCGTTCCCCAAAAGAACTAATCCATGGGGTGACATGTGGTAATTATTTGATCATTTCTTTGGAACCACTCATCCTCATTTGATGTTCTTCTTTCACCAAGGTGTGAGACTACACAACATGAACTTGAAAGAAATCATTAGTCTCACAAGATATAGGCTAAACTCTCCCTCAATTTGTGCATGTAAGAGTACACAAAGTACACTTATTCACATCAACAATACGAGGTTAAAGGAGATGTTTGCACTATATCTTGGTTGAACATGACATGCTTTACATAGATAATGAAAATTAAACCAATTGAAAGTTTAAGAACTAAAAGTATATCAATTGAAATCTTGAAGGGTAAAGCATGCTAATATGAACCTCAAACCTCATAATGAAGGATATCATATAAATATATCACTACATCTTCATTATTTGGTTGACAAAAAAAAATATAACTCCCTTCTTGAATCACTGTGATCTCTTTTCTCTTTACGATTTCATCCAACCAAGTTATCATGAACTTCTTTCATCTTTGCTTGGTTCGATCATACTTGATATGAGACCCATTGAAACTCAATGATTGAAAGAACCAAGTCTCTTATATTTGTAGATTTTGAATCCATCTTGAAAGCACTTGGAAGGACCTTGTTGAAACACTTAGAAAAGAGAGCATTAAAAACACATGGGAAGGTTTCACAAATGATGATCCTTATATGTGGATGAAAATGAACCATCATTCTTGAAACCCAAAAGGATAGACTAAATTCCTTTAAATTAGTGCACACATATAGTTGATGTCAAAGTTATATGCACTATTGAACATTTTATAATGCAATGAATTTAACCTATACTATGGTACATCCCACTAAGGATAGAATACTAAAACAACTGAAGGAGAGGAAGTTTTCATACCTTAGCCTCTTATCAACTTCTTCTTACTTTAGTTGAATAGTATCCTTTAAGCTTGTGATTTATCCAATTTAAAACAAGCACCATCTCTTAACATAGATTTTCTATGGATAAACTCAACACAAGAGATGGCATTAGTAGCACAAGCACTAGTTTCTTATTTAGCAACCCTTTATATGCGAAAGACAAGCGTGTTGCTAAAAATAGAGAAACCTCATAATATGGACTAAATTTCCCTTAAGCCCTTAAGCACAATATATTTTGAATGATATGGATAATATGCATGGTTATTCAATGAAGTCTAAAGGGCTAACTTAATCCATATTATGGTGAGTGTCTAATATAGAAGAATCAAATCCAAATTAACTAGAGAGAGAGTACATCACATAGTTTTGAATTTGTTGACCATATGATAATATTCATTTATCTTCCAATTGGACCTTTATTTCATAATCAATAACTGATGTATATCCTCAAGTGCTTCTTTTCCCTTAGTGGCTACACAAGTCACAAAAGAGATAAGATTTGAAAATAATATGCACTTGAGATTCAGTTGTTACCACCCTTGCTACTATCTCCAAATATGATTTATATATTCATTATCGAGCACCCAACTTGATCCATTGAAGGAGTGATCCTGCAAAACAAGTTTAAGCTTTGTATTTTGGTACCCAATTTTAATTGGGTCCTTTAAGATTAGTAGTAAGAGCCTTGGATACCCACACATTCCTTACTGTGGCCTTTCTCTTTGTATAGGCACCCACATATACTTGACAACCATCTTACATGGTTTCAAGTCAATATTTAATCACTTAGATAAAAACTAGAGTTAAGAATAGGAGCCTTTTCTCCTTTTATTAATACATCATTGTGTTGCCTTCTTGATGATGAACCTAGCTTGACCTTGGGTGCACCTAGCTTATCAAGGTTAGTCGCACAAGCATTCATATCATAAAGACAAGTTATGCATGGAATTTACAACTTAGTGATCCAATTCAATGTGAAGCATATGGATATCGATTGAAGTAGATTTCTAAGATATCAAAATATGGGTTTCCAAAATTTAGAGAGTATGGATCACTAATTGTACCTTTTACAGTTTAAAAATCATATCCATGTTAGTGCATATGTATGTGATGAATATCAACAAAAAGTATTCTTATGCACTTTTAGATTTAACGATAAGGGAATTTTAAACTGCATCAAGAGTAGCTATTTAGAAAACAAAGATTACAATCCATATGAATGAGATACAAATTTACCATTCTGGATTGTCTTAGTATAGCTTACTCAAGTGAAACTTATTCTATGACACAAGATATATAATGTTCTCCCACTAGATATGTGCATCAAGTATTTGAATGACTTGCCACATGCACTTTCAATTCAGTTAAGAGTCTCATGAGGAGTACATTACATATCATGGTCAAGGCATGACAAATTTGCAATGAATTAACTTATGCCTAAGAATACTTACCACCATATAAAACATACCATTTGTTATACCAATTTGATAGATCTTACTATCTGTGGTGGTGTCACCTTAGTATTCTTCTTTTCTTCATTCGTGGAGACTTCCTTCTTTAGCTTGTTATCTCTTTTCCTTTTAAAACTAGTTGAAAAGCACTTTGAAAAGAGGTATTAGTAGTACAAGGAAGTATTTAATGAATGATGATATTTATATATGAATGGCAAACAAATAATCATTTATGAGGCATAAAGGCATAAATTAAATTCCTTTTAAGTTAGTGCACATGGATGAGTGAATTAATATTATGCACCAATTTACAAATTTAAGCCAAAAAAAATTAACTTTCATATTGACATTCCTTTCCATAGAATATATTATTACCAATTGAAAGAATGCCACTTGGAAGGAATTACTATTGATCAACTACCAATTGAAGCAATTGGTTCCATACCTTTGCCTTGAGCATTCCTAATCTTTCTTTTAGGTGAAGATTAACCTTTAATGCTTGTGATTTTACCAATGAAAGAGCACAATCTCTACTTATGAATTTCCATGGAATATCTTAAAAGAGATTGTATTAGTAACACAAGCAATAGTTTCCTATTTAGCAACCTCTAGTATATGAATGACAAGAAGGTTACTAAAACAAGGAAACCTCATGATATGAACTAAATTACCCTTACAAGCATCATGCATAACATCAATTGTAAAAAAAGATGAAAGTAGCATGATTATTTAATTAAGTTTACATGGCAAGTTTAATTCATAGCATGGTGAGTGATTAATGTAGAAGACTCAAAACCAATTTAAGAAAGAATGAATACATCACATAGTATTGGTTCGATCTTCTTTGAATGTTGAATGGCACACTCCATTTGGGAAACACATTCTCATGTTGTGAAACTACATAAATCACTTAGATAAAAACATTAGTCTCACAACTCTAGTCATATAGAGAATTTCCCTTTTGGTAAGTGCTTTAAGAATTTGAATTTCTTACTTAGCACTCTATTCATTTAAGAACATGGGATAATCCTCTTTATGTCTAGGTCATGGCAATAATACGATAATCAATTTGAAATATGCCACAAGATACATACAACCAATTTAAAGCATGTAGATTGTCATAATATAAAAATATGAACTTGCAATCTACCATATAATTAGATCATTTCCAAAGCAAGGTAAAATCTTTTAAGTTCATTCTTAAGAGCTTCATTTTTTCTATGTGGCTACAAAAGACACAAAGGAATATACCAATTAAAAGCAATGTGCACTTAAGAATTAATTGTTACCATCCTTTGGATATCACTTGGTTGTAGGCCTTTTGCTTGATTCCCACAAAGGTTAATCCTTATTCCCTACAACACAAATTCTTGCTAGAGATGAATATGAAGTTAGTGATATAACAACTCAATTCATCTTTGGGTCAATCTTAAAGGATAGACAATGTAAGATTGATAGCTTGAGATAAGAATTGAGTTAAACCGCTCAAGCACCCCAAAGCTTCATATCATCTGTGGGTACCTGCAAAACTTATCAAGTACATTTTGGTACCCATCTTTGGATGGGTCCACCAAGGTTAGCTAACAAGTACTTAGGCACCCAAATGGCCTTTGTGCTAGTTTTAGGTGAACTAATTACCTTTCTAGCACAAATGTCATTTTTGGGTCTCCTAAGCGAATATGAATGAATTGACATGGTAGACTTAGGATACTTACTCATGGGACAATCCTTGCATAGGTGTCCCTTTCTTCGGCAAGTGTAGCAAATCTGATTTTTAATTTTGCAAGACTCCTTCTTGCCTTGCTTCTTGTTTGCTACATGGTTAGTGAGCCTCTTTCTTTCTAAAGTTAAGCCACTATCTTTTATGTAGGGACATGACTTAATCTCATGTCCCTTCTCATGACATTGATAACACTTTCTAGTGCATATTCTCTTATTTGGAAGAGTGGCTTGTTTGTTACCTTGTGTGGAGCATGTGGAGACGTGGTTGAGGCACTTGTCATGAGCTTTAGATTTCTTATCTTGATGTTTGCTCATGACTTTCTTGGAAAGCTTGGTATTCTTTTGAAGGGGTTTTGTGCATGCTACGGTTGTCCCCTTCTCAAGCTTTTTCACCATATTATCATGGTTATCTGGAGAAGGTTGAGCATGACACTTTCCCTTCAAACGAGTTAAGCTCCTTCTTAGCATTCCAACTTCTTCCTTGAGCTCTTTATTTTCTTGTGTGATAGAAATATCACTAATTCCTGAAATTTCTAGCTCAATGGAAGATTGGCTTGCTTGATAACAACAATTGTTAGCACATGGTAATATAGTTTCAATTTCAACACATGTGCACATGTGAGGTTGGTATGATTTCAAATTAGTTAACACAACCTCATGAGCCATTTCTAACATGATATGTGAATCCATAAATTTATTATGAGAGCATACAAGCATATCATGTTTTTCTTGTAAAGCTATATTTTCAATGTTTAGCTTTTCTACTGTGTTCTTGAGCATAGCATTTTTATTTTCTAATTGAGCAATATATGATGAATGATTAATAGCTTTAATTTTCTCAATTGAAATGTCTTCATACCTTTGGACCACATCATCATGAGAGCACTTTAGCTTCTCATGCTCTTTGGTCAACTTCTCTAAGTCTTCAATTTTTCTGATGAGGAAGTCTTCTTGCTTATGAAGCATTTCTTTTTGTTCTTCCGCTCTTTTCATGAGTTTAAGCAAGCTCATCCGATGTTTCTTGCTTAGCTGAGCGAAGAATTGTTGAAGATCATCCTCATCTTCACTATCACTTTCTTGCTCCTCCTCATCCTCACTTTCGCTTTCACTGTCACTCCCATTAGCAATAAAGCACATATGAGAAGTGGATTTGAAAGACGAACCTTGTGAAGAGGTGGATTCGTCGTTTGGTCTCCATCGATCATTTTCTTCTTCTTCAATCTTGTTCTTCGCCTCATCTTCCTTCATTTTGAGGAACATCCTTTCGGCGATTTTCATGGCAAGATCTATTGCCCTAGGATCAACATCTGCACCAAAAGATAAAGTCGAGGCAACCTCAACTTTTTCAAGCTTAGAAGCACTTTCGTTTCTTAGTCCCCCCGACATGATCTTTCCTCACGCGGTTAAGCGTTAGAACGAGGATTAGGCTCCGATACCAATTGAAAGTTGCCTAGAGGGGGGGTGAATAGGCAACTTTAAAACTTTTTCAACAAAAACTAGAAGCAAACTGGGTAAAACTGAATTGATCTCAAAATTCACCCAGTTAACTTTGTAAATGAGATGTTCTAAATGATCCACAGAGTTCAAAGTAGTAGATCTGAGAAGGGCACTTCTCAAAGTCCACACACCAAAAAGATATAAACAATCTTCCACGGAATGGTGAGAGAACGAAGAACATGAACAAACACAATGAACAAGAACACAAGAGACACAAGATTTATCCCGAGGTTCGGTCACACCACCAAGGTGCCCTACTTCCTCGTTGAGGCGCCCACAAAGAGCCGGGTCTCTTTCAACCCTAATCCTCCCTTTGCCGACCACAAAGGTCAAGCCCACACACTAATCTTTGCTCAAACGAGCGGGTAATACAAACTTTCTTGTGGTCTTCCACAAGATTTGGAGACTCACAAGAGACACCTAGTCGTCTAGGAGCTAGAAGCTCCAAGAGTAATGAATCCACAAAGAACTCGATGTAGTACCAAAGCTCGAATGAAGAAGAAGAGCAAGAGAGATTTAGAGATGAAGCACAAAACCGCAGCTCTCAAGCTCACTCAAAGATTTCTCTCCAAAGATTTGAAATGGGAGAGGCAAGAGATGTGTGTGAGAGAGAGGGAGGTGTTTCTTGGGTTAGAAATGGAGTTCAAATCGTGCTCACCACAATGGGGAGAGAGGTAGGAGGTAGTATATATAGGTGGAGCTCAAAACTAGCCGTTGGGCAGATTTTTTTTGTTTAAGGGCGGTTGAGCCTCCCCCTAGGGCGGTTGAGCCTCCCCTGGCAGGCCTGGCAGCCTGTCTGCCAGTCTGACTGGCAGACTGACGCGCAGACTGACCTGCAGACTGGTCAGGGTTGACTAGGGCGGTTGAACCGCCCCCCCAGGGCGGTTGAGCCTCCCCTGACACCTCTGGCGACCTGTTTGCCAGTCTGACTTGCAGACTGTTGGTCAGAGGTCAGAGGGGTCAGAGACCAGCTGAACTGCCCCTCAGGACCAGTTCAACTGGTCTTGACCAGAGAGTTTAGGAGAGAAAACCCCAGCTCAACTGCCCGGAGGCAAGTTCAGCTGGTGTATGGTCAAAGAGGTTCACAGCTGAAGTTGAGTTCAGCTGAAGTTGAGAAAGCTCAACTCAGCTGAAGTTCAGCTCAGCTGAAAAGCTCAGCTGCAGCTGAAGAAGCTCAACTCAGCTGAAGTCCAGCTCAGCTAAAAAGCTCAGCTGCAGCTGAAGGAGCTCAGCTCAGCTGAAGTCCAGCTCAGCTGAAAAGCTCAGCTGCAGCTGAACAAGTTCAGCTGCTTTTCAGCAAGAACACTCTAGGTTTCTCAAACCTAACCATGGTCAACCATAGAACGATAAAGAGATTTTTGCTTTTCATAAATAGCTTTTGAATAGAGAGGTTTGAGCTTTGGCAAACACCAACCTTCTTTTTGGATCCCCCTTTATAGTACGACGATTCCTATACTCAAGTTAAATAAAATATAATGAAGTAAACTCCTTGAGTCATTGGTGTCTCTTGTGTGATTTCTCCATGGCATTGCTTCATAAGGATCACAAACATCTTTGTCTCACCTTTTGAAGCAAACTCAAATCAAACCTGTGACTTGTACCATATCACCTTATATGAGTTCAAATCATGGCTTCAAGTCACCTTACTGATGCATCAACATGTTATAACTCTTCATAGCTGATTAGTTCATCGACTTAGTGCAAGTACTCTCTTCTTCACCTTAGCCATGGTACCTCGGTCTACAAGCCGTCGCTTGGCCTTCACCTTCGCTTAGTTCCTCGAAGCCCTTTCCTTGCTATCTTCACCCTATCAAGCCATTCTCGAGTCACATCAAATTGAGCATCCATTGAGAGAATCATTTCTTCAATATTGTGAACCTTGCTTGAATGTCTTCTAGATATAATTGTCAAGATCAATCAAGCTCTAGTTTGATTCTCATAGAAGCATATATGGACTGACAGTAATATGGTCAAGCCAATTCACGATTCCTCATATCTTATTCTCTTTGGCTTGACCAATCCTCTAAATCACTTTGTCCTCTATTCTGGTCATATGTATGTAGTGATTTCTCAGGTCTTGTCCATATATTCAAACCAATATAGAGATCATATTATATCCATTTGCATTGTCTCATTGGTCATTTAACCTCGTGTTGAACCTTTGTTCACTGATCATTATACACTATTCAAGTATGTTCATCATACTGAATTTCCTGTTCAACACTTAGCAAACTCGTTAGACCTTTAAATGTGTTGTTATCCAAATCACCAAAACTCACAAAAAAGGATGAATGCACTTTCAATTATCCACATAACGTGATCCATCCATTATGCTCCTGGGCCCACATGTCGGAGCTCGGTATCCTTGTATGTGCCTCCCTTAACCTATAAAAGGGAAGGCACACAACGTTACAGGGACAAGTTCTCTAGGCTCACACGCTCACAAGCTCTCAGACATTCTCAATACTACCTACACACAGTGGAGATAGGGTTTTACGCTCCGGCGGCCTGAACCACTCTAATCCCTCGTGTCCTCGTGTGTTCATCCCAAATCCACATAATAGGCAAACCGCTAAGGCCCCTCCTCATCTTAGGATTAGGGCGGGTGCATTCCGTCACCCGGCCGGAGAATTTTCTCTCCGACAATCTCTATTTCTAAACCATGAAATGAGTTATACTACCAATAAAAGATGAGAGCATAAAGTTGTTAACCTTAAGATCGAACCCTAGAATAGATGGAGAGATAAATGCTTCACAAATAGTCCAAACAAAAGAATAGGCGCACGAACTCCTTCCTAAGAGCGTGAAGAGAGAACTTCAAATGACTCCACGATTTAGGAATCCTTTGGACGGAAGGATTATTTCCTGAACCATGCGTTTTTCTGTGTTTTTTAATTAATTCCTATATTATTTCTATAAAATTCTTGCGGTTCAAAGAAGTCTTAGATTGTAAAAGAGAGAAAGATGAATATATAGCGAGCGCCTTTAGTCTCGTTTGGTGACAGTAACTGAGACTAAAAATGATAGAAAGAGATTCATTTTAAAGCCATCAACGAAAACTAAAGGTATATGGAACCCTTTAATACTGGTTGGATCCATCAATTAGTACTGAAGTTCACTTCGTCGTCCTAGTTGAAGCCACCAGCTAAAACTAAAGTTTTGTACTCTCTCTGTTTCTTTTTATTAGTCGCTGGATAGTGCAAAATTGCACTATCCAGCGACTAATAAAAAGAAACGGAGGAAGTATGAACTAACCTGCGGAGCTAGCATTTAAACCCAGCAATAATGCTCAAGCTAGATGAAACAACCGAAGTCCAAAAATGAAAGTGTACTGATGGTGTGGTACGAGTCACCATCGGCGCCCTAACCGGCCGCTGCCCACCTGAACCATTGGCTTGTTGCGTTCGAGTAGAATCGTGCGTGTCATCAGTTGGCGCGCATGCATGCAGTCGCCGGTTAGTTCTTTTCGATCTGTCGCGAGCCCGTGCCGAGCGCAGTGTGCGCCACGCATTGAGGGCCTACGCGACGACGAGGAAGAAGAGTGCGCGCGTTGGCGCGCCGGCGGTAAAGGTTTGCGTCCGCATATGCGTGGCTGCTTGCTTTCGAGCAGGAAAGCTAGATGACGATCCAAATGTGCACCAACTAATCAACTTAAAATGATAGAAAAGGATTCATTTTACTAGTCACATGGTCATGTCCGTGTATTATCACGGTTCCATATATACTAGTCGGTTGTCCATGCGTTATGACGACTCACAACAATACTTACATAAATTATCCACTAAAAACATTTCAAGATTTTTTTATTAATTGTCTCTGTTCTCCGCATAATGTTTTTTTATTTAACTAACCGAGTCGACATCGTAGTAAAGGAAAGACCATATAGGCAGATGATGCCGAGCCATCGAATGGGTACCATAGGCAACAAAATCAGAGACTCCCGTCCTTCGCCTCCCCCACCTCCAAGGTTTCGTAGGCATAGGTAGTATACCGCTAGATACATACAGGGAGAGCACGCAAGCGAAGAAAGAAGCCTAGCCAGAGTAGCTCCAAACCGAGAGGCACCCGCACCAGGCGTCAGCTCGAAAAGGACGAGAGAATACGAGTGCCTTCCAGCCCTGGACCCACCGAGGCGACACAACACCACCACCAACTCCGTAGCAGATACCGACTGCTGCCGCGCTACGGGCCTTGGTTGTCCAATATCTCAGATATGGACTCGTCATCGCCAAGATAACCTAAGCGTGCCATACGCCATCGTGTCCTCCTCGGCGGCACGCACGAAGAAAAGCCAGGAGCAAGACCGACTCGCCCGTACCCGCGTCGACGAGCATCGGTCGGCTCGCGGCTGCGACCGTGGGTAGGGGCAGCAGGTTGGGAAGGAAGAACAGGGCGAAGGTCGGGAAGACGAACGGGACGTCCGATGATAGAAAACGATGGTGCGTGCATGCTGTGAAACACCCTCGTAGATGTGCAATAGCCATTACGCAGGTCAGTGTCGGGGCTAGTGTCGGACGAATACGGGGAGGAGGCGCCTGCTCCCACGTCCTCTGCCAAGAATGGGTGGCATGGAAGTGGAGGCATGAGAGGAGAGAGAAAAGAAGCAGAATGACGAATGAGGTGGTGACAACTGAGACGAGAACCATTATTATCGTACAGATGTATAGATGGCCAAATGATCCGTGTCTGGCGGGTTGGTCCAGGGCACGACCCATTTAATAGTGGCTAGGCCAGCCCGGAACGATCGTCGTGTCGTGCTTGAGCCGTAGCCTCGACCCGTAGTGCTGATCCGGCCTGACACGATTATATATATTTTTATTTTACAAAACTGGTATATATATACAATTTATATTCAATATTAAAAACAATTAACTATGATATTTTACTGGTTAGATGACTTTACTCAGTGTTTCCCGCCCTTCTTCTATCAGGGCGTGGGTTCGAACCCCACTTCTTGCACCATGGAGGTTGTGTGCATAGAGTGATGAAGCGGGTTAATTTGAGATAGATGTAAGGGGTTATTTAAAAAAATGGTGCTTTAAGTATATATATATAATCCATATGAATTAGGTAGCATTGAATCTGTTTAAATTTATAGCAAGTCAAAATTCATTCCAACACATACTAATACACTCCAATTCATATGAAATTGGAATAATCGAACAAGGTCTACATGAACGGACTTTCTTTTAATAAAAAACTAATATTTTGTATAAAGCGAGAAAAGACATGGAATGGAATAGATGCTATTAACAATTATTTTATTTTAATTACGATAACATATTAAATTGCATTAGTTAGTTAGTTGCTCGTGCATCGCTACGGTTTTTATATATCGTATCAGCAGACATTGTTTAAAAAGATAGTCATTCAAACACAATGTGAACTTAGTTGAGTGAGAATGGCGTGGTAAGTGGTGTAGGGTTAGATAGGATTGAAGTTTTCTCCCTCGTTCTTTTTTCACGCTCGCGAGATAAAAAACGGTGAGTGAGAAGGAACTAAATTATAGATGATCAAATAAGTTGTGCCTAGCGGGTGCGTCTAAGACACGACCTATTTAATATTACCAAGGCCTGACTCTATACAATTAAAAGTGTACCCGTATCATACCTGAACCGTCTTCTTAGCCTAAAGTGACTGCCTAGTCCGACACAATTTTTTATTCTAAAATTATTAGTGTGCATATATATATACTAGGTGAGTGCCCGTGCGTTACAACAGGGACATATAATACCACGGTAACTTATATACAAAATGTGTGCTATACTATTATAAGAAAATGTTTCATAATCCATTTGTGATCCTGGTTATACATAAAATTTGTTATTTTAATCTAGTTGTTTCACCACTATATTGTAACCATCAGTATCATACTGACTTCGACATATATCATGATTTCCATGGTCTCATCATTGTAGAGCATGCCCCACGCCTGCCAAAAGAAGTTTCCTCGTATATCGTCAGTCATCAGGCACGCACCACCATACGCGCTTGCTCAAACAAAAAAGCAATTGTGTGTTTGCGAAGAGAATTAAAGGTAGACCAGCACAAAAAGCTACCCCGATGATGGGGAGGATGACGAACTGATCACTGCTGTCGGTCCTCCTCTGCGTCACCTCCGGCACCGAGATGACTGAAAGGGAAATAGGGCCAAACCTTTTCCTATAAATAATTTTGATGGTTGAATGTCCAACACAAATATTAGACTAACTAGTTTGCTCTAGATTATATATTCTACAGGTGTCGAAGTGAAAATCCTCCGGCCGGGTGGCGGAATGCACCCGCCCTAATCCTAAGATGAGGAAGGGGCTTAAGCGTTTTGCCTGTTGTCGGGTACCGTAATTAGGGGTACCCCCAATACTCCTAAGCATGGCTGAAAAACATCTTCAAAAGAGACCGCAAAGACTGGTAAGCACAGCTCAAAGTTAAAGCCTCATCTACCAAGGGACGCGATCTCGTCTCGCCCGAGCCTGGCCTCGGGCAAGAACAGTAGTCTCGGACAGATTCACGCCTCGCCCGAGGGCCTC
Source organism: Zea mays (assembly GCF_902167145.1). Classification (NCBI taxonomy): domain Eukaryota; kingdom Viridiplantae; phylum Streptophyta; class Magnoliopsida; order Poales; family Poaceae; genus Zea; species Zea mays. Next base: position 197,697,970 of record NC_050096.1, read on the forward strand.
CTCAGGCAGCGGGCGCACCCCCGGCTCGCCCGAGGCTAAGCTCGGGCAAACTTTGTCGTATAGCAACCTCGGCCAAATCACCTTACCGCCGACCATATCGCAGGCGCATTTAATGCGGGGATCACCTGACACCTTATCCTGACACGCGTGCCTCAGTTGGCAAGGTCGAAATGACCGCAGTCACTTCGCCCCTTTACTGATCGTTCTGACAGGATAACAACACTATTCAAGCCGTTCTGACTACTGTGCCAAACCACCAGGGTAAGACTAACAACAGTAAGTCACGACCTCTCCCGAGTTCAGCCTCAGGCGCAATAGGGAGCTCCGCCTCGCCCGACCCTAGGCCTCGGCCTTAGCCTCGACCTCGGGAGAAGGTCTCCGCCTCGCCCGACCCTAGGCCTCGGCCTCAGCCTCAGCCTCAGGAGAAGGTCCCCGCCTTGCCCGACCTCAGCCTCGGCCTCGGGAGGAGTCACAACCTCGCCCGACCTCAGCCTCGACCTCAGGAGAAGGTCCCCGCCTCGCCCGACCTCGGCCTTGGACCGACTACGCTACAAGGGATACATCATTATCCTACCTCTAGCTAGCCGCCTCAGGCTACGAAGGAACAAGACCGGTGTCACATCTAGATTACTCCGGCAACAGGTAATGATGGTTCCCAGCATGCGTCCATGACGTCGATTGTTCTCAGCTTTCTACGAAGGCAAAGAAACGTTAGCAGGACCCAGGGCCGCACCGCCAGCTACGCTTCTACAGGGCTCAGGCACTTCTTCGCCGGCCACGTTAGCACATAGCTACACCCCCATATGTACAGCTGGACCATCCCCTTGTATCTATAAAAGGGGATGCCCAGGGCCTTCCCAGGGGGAAAAAGGGGGGCTAACTCAGACGGCTCACTTCAAGGCCAAACCCTCTCTCGCGAAGCTTGTAACCCCTACTATGAGCACCCCGGTGCAAGATAACATAAGCCTCATCTCCCCTCTTGTGTCTCATCTTGCATCAATCCATCTGGGCAGGGACACGCAACGTCAAATTCACTAGTCGGTTGAGGGTCCTCGTGGGTCCAAAACGCCGACAGTTGGCGCGCCAGGTAAGGGGTCCAGCTGTGTGTTGGCAATACTTTCCCGTTGAGATCCAGATGGACAATCTTCAGCAGCCTCTTCAGTCCAGGATGGTGCTCCGCTTTGGGAGTCTTGAGTTCATGTCCCCCGACGGCAGCTACGACATGGTACTCCTCCCCCCACAGCACGATAACAACGACGGTCATCGGCTCGCCCGGCGGAGGCGAACTCGACGACGACATCTCCCCGTGGCAGAAGAGGAACACCCGGGTTTGCCCCGCCACCCTCCTCGCCGGAGGAGGAGACGGAGCGACCATGGCCAGGCAGGAGGTAGCACCTCGTCGGCTGTCGGACCAAAGCGAGCCGACGACGCCGACACCCCTGCGGGGGACATGTCGGGTGTTATCCTCGCACCTGGGACAACAATGGGCGTCGCTTCCCAGCAACGTGCCAACCCCAGGTGGACTGATGACGCCGGCACCCTTGCGAGGGACTTGTCAGGCATTAGTCTCGCACCTGAGATAATGACACATTCCATCTCCGATGCAACTTCACCGCCGTCCACCAACCAGGAGGTACCATCAGTTTTCCATCATGTTCCCTTTAGATTCAGCTTCGACCCACCAAGCGACCCCACTTCAGCAAGCGCTTTCGCAAGGGCATATCCTGACCTTTCGGGGTACCATATGTGGTCAACTTGGGACCTACTGACGGCCATCTCAACCTCCGGACCCGCGGGTTCCGAGGAAGAGGACGACCCCGACTTCAGTTGGGATTTCTCCGGACTCCGTGATCCCAGTGCCGTGCGAGACTTCATATCCGCATGTGACCACTGCCTCTCCGGCTGCTCTGACGATGGCCACAGCCTTGACGACGAGGGTTATGACCCAACTCGTGAGTGTTTCCACATCGATCAGGGGGATCACGACGAAGACAACCACCTCGGCATGCCAGGAAACGACGATGCCCCTGTGCCTGCGTCTCGCGTTGAGATCCCGCGGGAGCTAGCTGTGGCCTAGGTCCCTGTGGGGGGTCAGGGCACACAGCTCGAGCAACTCCGCGAGATACAAGCCAAGCTCGACGAAGAAACGGGACAACTTGTGCAGCTCCGACAAAACCTCGAGCAAGAGTGGGCAGGCCGAGCACTCGCCGGAGGAGCGCGTCATCGGGCCCGGGACGTCCAGCGACGTATTATTGACGATGCTAGGGCAAGGCTGCCCCCGGCCTTCAATGGGGCCGACCAGAACCTAGCTGCAGCGGTGACGTTACTTCGAACAATGCCGGAGCCATCCACCACCGAGGGGCGACGTATCCAGGGCGAACTCAAGGACCTCCTAGAAAATGCCGCAGCCCAACGAGCCAAGAGCTCTGCCTCCCAAAGGCGAGGATGCCCCTCGGAGCATCACGCAACATCCTCCCGACACATGCGCGAGGCCTTGGTCCACACCGAGCATACAGAAGACGAGACACCTGCAGCCCGGGATCGCCTCAGTGATGAGCAACACCGCCGCGACCGTTGAGCCCGCCTCGAGGAAAAGGTGCGCCGAGGCTACCACCCCAGACGTGGGGGACGCTACGACAGTGAGGAGGATCGGAGCCCCTCGCCCGAACCACCAGGTCTGCGGGTCTTCAGCCGGGCCATACGACGGGCGCCGTTCCCGACCCGGTTCCGAGCCCCGACTACCATTACCAAGTACTCAGGGGAGACGAGGCCGGAGTTGTGGCTCGCGGATTATCGGCTGGCATGCTAGTTGGGAGGGACGGACGATGACAACCTCATCATCCGCAACCTCCCCCTTTTCCTCTCCGACGCTGCCCGGGCCTGGCTGGAGCATCTGCCTCCTGCGCAGATCTTCGGCTGGGACGACCTAGTCAAGGCCTTCGCTGGAAATTTCCAAGGTACGTACGTGTGCCCTAGGAACTCGTGGGATCTCCGGAGTTGCCGCCAACAGCCAGGGGAATCCCTGCGAGAGTACATCCAACGGTTTTCAAAGCAGTGCACCGAGTTGCCTAACATCACTGACTTGGACGTCATCGGAGCATTCCTCACCGGCACCACTTGCCGGGACCTGGTAAGCAAACTGGGACGTAAGACACCCACCAAGGCGAGCGAATTGATGGACATAGCCACCAAGTTCGCCTCTGGTCAGGAGGCGGTCGAAGCCATCTTCCGGAAGGACAAGCAGCCTCAGGGAAGGCAGAAGGAAGCGTCCTCGAGGAGTCCGTCCAGCGTGGCACGAAGAATAAGAACAGGAAGAAGGCGCAAGCAAAACGCAATGCCGTTGACGCGGATCTCGTCGCTGCTGCCGAGCACAGGAATCCTCGGAAGCCTCCCGGAGGGGCCAACGTGTTCGACAAGATGCTTAAGGAGTCGTGCCCCTATCACAGGGGTCCCGTCAAGCACACCCTTGAAGAGTGCGACATGCTCCGGCGTTACTTCAATAAGGCTGGACCCTCGGCAGAGGGTGGCAAGGACTAAGGCAACAACAAGAAAGGAGGCAACAGGGAAGAAGAGTTCCCAGAGGTCCACAACTGCTTCATGATCTACGGTGGGCAAGTGGCGAATGCCTCGGCTCGACACCGCAAGCAAGAACGCCGGGAGGTCTGCTCGGTGAAGGTTGCGACGCCAGTCTACCTAGACTGGTCCGACAAACCCATTACCTTCGACCAAGGCGACCACCCCGACAGCGTACCGAGCCCAGGAAGGTACCCGCTTGTCGTCGACCCTGTCATTGGCAACACTAGGCTCTCCAAGGTCCTCTTGGATGGAGGCAGCAGCCTCAACATCATCTACGCCGAGACCCTAGAGCTCTTGGGGGTTGATCGGTACATGATCCGGGCCGGTGCAACACCCTTTCACGGGATTGTCCCCGGCAAGCGTGTCCTGCCAATTGGGCAACTTGATTTGCCCGTCTGCTTCGGAACTCTCTCCAACTTCCGAAAGGAAACCCTCACTTTCGAGGTAGTCGGGTTCCGAGGGACCTATCACGCGGTGTTGGAAAGACCGTGCTACGCCAAGTTTATGGCCGTCCCCAACTACACATGCCTCAAGCTCAAGATGCTAGGCCCCAAGGGAACCATCACCGTTGGATCCACATACCGCCATGCTTACGAGTGCGACGTGGAATGCATGGAGTACGCCGAAGCCCTCGCCGAGTCCGAAGCCCTCATCGCCGACCTGGATTGCCTCTCCAAAGAGGCGCCCGACGCGAAGCGGCACGCCAGCAACTTCAAACCAGGCGAGGCGGTTAAGTCCGTCTCTCTCGACCCCAGCAACGACGCCGACAAGAAAGTCAGGATCGGCTCCGAGCTCGACCCCAAATAGGAAGCAGTGCTCGTCAACTTTCTCCGCGCAAACGCGCGCCGAAATTTTTGCATGGAGTCCCTCGGACATGCCAGGCATACCGAGGGATGTCACCGAGCACTCACTGGACATCCGAGCCGGAGCCCGACCCGTGAAACAGCACCTGCGCCATTTTGATGAATAAAAGCGCAGAGCCATAGGCGAGGAGGTCCACAAGCTAATGGCTGCAGAGTTCATCAAAGAAGTATTCCATCCAGAATGGTTAGCTAACCCTGTACTTGTAAAGAAAAAAGGTGGGAAATGGAGGATGTGTGTAGACTACACTGGGTTAAATAAAAGCATGTCCAAAGGTTCCCTACCCTCTGCCTCGCATCGATCAAATTGTGGACTCCACCGCTGGGTGCGAAACCCTGTCTTTCCTCGATGCCTATTCAGGCTATCACCAAATCAAGATGAAAGAATCCGACCAGCTCGCGACTTCTTTTATCACACCTTTTGGCATGTATTGTTATACTACTATGCCATTTGGCTTAAGGAATGCAGGTGCAACATACCAAAGGTGCGTGAACCATGTGTTCGGAGAGCACATCAGTAGAACGATCGAGGCTTACATCAATGACATCATTGTCAAAACAAGGAAAGCCTCTGTCCTCCTCTCTGACCTTGAGGTGACATTCAGGTGCCTAAAAGCGAAGAGCGTAAAACTCAATCCCGAGAAGTGTGTCTTTGGAGTCCCCCGAGGCATGCTCCTAGGGTTCATCGTCTCCGAACGAGGCATCGAGGCCAACCCGAAGAAAATCGCGGCCATCACCAACATGGGACTCATCAAAGATTTAAAAGGAGTACAAAGGGTCATGGGATGCCTTGCGGCTCTGAGCCACTTCATCTCGCGCCTTGGCGAGAAAGGATTGCCCTTGTACCGCCTCTTAAGGAAGGCCGAATGCTTCACTTGGACTCTCGAGGCCGAAGAAGCCCTCGGAAACTTAAAGGCACTACTTACTAATGCGCCCATCTTGGTGCCCCCCGCTGCGGGAGAATCCCTCTTGACTTATGTAGCCGCAACCACTCAGGTGGTCAGCGCTGCGGTCGTAGTCGAGAGACGAGAAGAGGGGCATGCACTGCTCATCTAGAGGCCAGTCTACTTCATCAGCGAGGTGCTATCCGAGACCAAAATCCGCTACCCGCAAATCCAAAAGCTACTGTACGTAGTGATTCTAACACGGCAAAAGCTGCGACACTACTTCGAGTCTCATCCGGTGACTGTGGTGTCATCCTTCCCCTGGGAGAGATCATCCACTGCCCGAGAGGCCTCTGGTAGGATAGCAAAATGGGCAGTGGAACTCATGGGGGAAACACTTTCATTCGCTCCTCGTAAGGCCATAAAATCCCAAGTCTTGGCAGACTTCCTGGCTGAATGGGTCGACACCCAATTGCCGACGGCCCCAATCCAGGCCGAACTTTGGACCATGTACTTTGATGGGTCGCTTATGAAAACTGGAGCAGGTGCCAGCTTGCTCTTCATCTCGCCGCTCGGGAAACATGTGCGCTACGTGATACGCTTCCATTTTCTGGCGTCAAACAACGTGGCCGAATACAAGGCCTTGGTTAATGGGTTGTGCATCGCCGTCGAGCTAGGGGTTCGGCGCCTCGACGCTCGTGGCGACTCGCAGCTCGTTATTGAAGAACTCTCACTGCCACGATCGAAAAAATGGAGGCCTACTGCGACGAAGTTCGGCGCTTGGAAGATAAGTTCTATGGGCTGGAACTCAAACCATGTTGCTCGACGGTACAACGAGACTGCGGATGAGCTGGCTAAAATAGCCTCGGGACGGACGACGGTTCCCCCGAATGTCTTCTCCAGGGACATATATCAACCATCCGTCAAACTCAACGACGCACCCGAACCCGAGGAGACCTCGGCCTAGCCCGAGGTACCCTCGGCCGCCGAGGGTGAGGCCCTGCACGTAGAGATAGAGCAGAATGGGGTCACACCAAACCTAAACTGCCAGACCCCGTACCTAAAATATCTCCTCCAAGGAGAGCTACCCCTCGATAAGGCCAAAGCTCGGCGACTGGCTCGGCGCGCCAAGTCGTTCGTTTTACTAGGTGATGAAAAAGAGTTGTACCACCGCAGCCCCTCAGGCATTCTCCAACGATGCATATCCGTCGCCCAAGGACAAGAGCTGTTACAAGAAATACACTCGGGGGCTTGCGGTCACCATGCAGCACCTCGAGCCCTCGTCGGAAACGCTTTCCGACAAGGTTTCTACTGGCCGACCGCAGTGGCCGACGCCACTAGGATTGTATGCTCCTGCCGAGGGTGTCAATTCTACGTGAGACGGACGCACCTGCCCGCTCAGGCCCTACAGACAATACCTATCACTTGGCCGTTTGCCGTGTGGGTCTGGACCTCGTCGGTCCCTTGCAGAAGGCACCCGGGGGCTTCACGCACCTGCTGGTCGCCATCGACAAATTCTCCAAGTGGATCAAAGTCCGACCCTTAACCAGCATTGGGTCCGAACAGGCGGTGGCGTTCTTTACAAATATCATCCACCGCTTTAGGATCCCAAACTCCATCATCACTGACAATGGCACGCAATTCACTAGGAAAAGTTCCTAGACTTCTGCGAAGGCCACCACATCTGTGTGGACTGGGCCACCATAGCTCACCCAATGACAAATGGGCAGGTGGAGCGCGCCAATGGCATGATTTTGCAGGGGCTAAAACCAAGGATCTACAATGACCTCAACAAGTTTGGCAAGCGGTGGATAAAAGAGCTACCCTCGGTGGTTTGGAGTCTGAGGACGACGCCGAGCCGGGCCACGGGTTTCTCGCCGTTTTTCCTAGTCTATGGGCCGAGGCCATCCTACCCACGGACTTAGAATACGGCTCCCCGAGGACAAAGGCATACGACGACCAAAACAACCAGACCAGCCGAGAGGATTCATTGGACCAGCTGGAAGAGTCTCGGGACGTAGCCTTACTACACTCGGCACGGTATCAGCAGTCTCTGCGACGCTACCACGCCCGAAGGATTCGGCCCCGAGGCTTCCAGGTGGGAGATTTGGTGCTTCGGCTATGACAAGACGCCCGAGGGCGCCACAAGCTTACTCCTCCCTGGGAAGGGTCGTGCTATGGCGGAACTGCCCGAATTATTCCAACTTAAGTGCCTAAGCCCCGCCTTAGAGGCTGGACCACACTTAAATGGGAATAACCCGTCAATCCCTCGGATCTAGTCCGACACGGCCACTGACAGGATCAAGTACCACAATCTCACTCGAAGGTGAGTCACAGAGCAAATACAATAAAGCATAAAACCATACATGTCACAATGTTAAATTATTACATCACCATCATCATCAGAGTTTTTGCAAAAGTAACCATCATCGTTCGAAGTGCAGCGGAATAAAACTAACGGTAAATAAATAGAGAGATGGGGAAGCCTGTCCCATCACTCCTCATGCTCCTCCTCAGCCGAGGCAGGGTCCCACTCAACAGTCCAACCCGGTGGCAAGGTGGACGGCCAAGTTATCCCAGCAACCATCTCCTCCAGAGAACCTGTAAAAAATTATGCCACAAGCAAGGCTGAGTATACTAATACTCAGCTAGACTTACCCGGTGTGAGGAGTCTACTCCTCTACCTCTAGACATGCAGCTGTTTGGCTGTGGGGTTTGGTTGCCAAAAGCACTAGCTGAGTTTCTAAATCAAGATTTTAACTTAGTCAAAGTTAAGTGTGACTCTCTTAAGGCTAAAAATGTACTATCTATTCATACAAAGTAGCAAGCATTTTTAGCAATCAACATCTTGTATCATCTCTACACAATTTCCACTTGTTACTCAATGTAGCAGCATGGATCAAGCAGTCTCATTAGCTGTGAGAAGCAGACGATTCGAATCGAGTTTTTTATCCTTGCAAGGTAAACCTAAACACACGACATGTAGGGGCACTCCGTCCCCACACACATCAACCGTCCCCATCGATTCCCTGGCAACAGATCAGGGCTCACCGCCTTGGCGTACAATGCCCCACTGACCCCGACTGGCCGTCGTGCAGTGACCGCACTTGTACCCACCATAACCGGAATGGGAGACCTCGTCTCAGGTCGCGTGAGGGGTAAAGTCTGCGGGCAGGTTCACTCAGGTACTAGGCTTACCGATTTACCATATTTCTCGGTATGTGTTTAGTACGTTCAAACGCTTGACTCACGGTACCACACCTTAATCCTTATTCACATTTTTATCCTGTGGACAACCAACCCCCATGGATTGTTGTCCACAACCAACATTAGTACAATATGAAAGTGGGTACAATCAGTGTCCTGACCTCGCGCGAGTGCTAGAAAAATCACTCGTCTTCTACCGAGATCCTAATTAAATAAAGCAACTACTCGACCTGTCATACTAGTATTCATCTCAAAGGGATTCCTGAGATCATGCAACTAGGGTTTCAAACAACTCCTACACCTAAGTGCACAATCAAACCTACAATCATTAAGTGAAGTAAAATAGCATAAATAACAGGTTATGCATAAAACCGGGGCTTGCCTTCCAAAGCAGTGGCAGGCAGGTCCTCTGGTGCTGGCCCGGGTGCTGGATCTAGGGATGGCAATTTAATCCGTGGATTTGGATATCCGTCGGATATCCGACCGACGGATAAGGATATGGATATGTTTTTTGACCCGCGGGTAAGACCCGTATCCGATCCGAGATAAAGTGGGCATGGATTTGGATATTAGATCTCACCCGCGGGTAATCCGTTGGATATCCGAAATTAACCATTAGTCCATTATTGCCAGGATGAACATGATTCTACTATCATTGACTAAAAAATTCAAACAAAACTACTATAGCACTAGCTCAAGTGCTCAAAACTACACTCGGATCGGATCAATATTGATTGTCATGTATTTGTTTTCATGTTGAGACATGTAGACATGTATTTTTGTCATGTTGAGAATGTTGCTTGTTGAAGGACATGTATATTTGTTTAAATTTTTATTAAATTTTAAGTTGTGTATGATGTTGAATTGGGAAGAAATTTGATTAATTATGTTATTCAATTGCTGAAAATGGTTCTTTATCATATCCGATGGATATCCAATGGATATCCGAAACCCGATGGGCATGGATATGGATATGAATTTCTACCCGTGGATATAGTCATGGGCGGATATTATCTATAACCGTGGATATGTCTGCGGGCGGATATTTCCAATATCCGATCCGAATCCGACCCGTTGCCATCCCTAGCTGGATCTGGGGCTACCTCCTGAGCAGCTCCTTGCTCCGGCACAAGGATGTACTCTCCGTCAGCAAGATTACAGTCTATCGAATGCAATGAACATGTATGTCATGATTATGCAAAATTTAAGAACATTAAGCTAAAGAAACTAGCCAAGAAGTAATTTAGGGTTTCTTAGTCATGCGGGGCTTCTAGTGGTATATAGATAGACTTATTACCTTTTAGGTTTAGGTTTTCTTTTAGGATAACATATTGGATTTGTATTGCCTTTATGGATTTCAGTGGACAATTTATAAAGGTCTTAGGAGGACATTAAATTCCATCATCCATTTTCCTTTCTTTAATTTCCATCCAGGGTTTCTAGTAGGGGTTTGAACTACCAAGGTGAATTGACTATTTTCAATAATTCCACAAAAATTACAGTGGCCTGCCCTTGGTCAATAGGGCCTGTCTTAGGAATATGAGATTAAAAATAAAAAGGCTAGGTTGTATACAAAAATAACCAAAAGTGGGGCAATTAAGCCACTTTGCACTACAAGTCCTTTATTAAAGTGGATCCTGACCTAAGGGTTATTTTTGTTGGCCTCTAACAGTGATAATAAGCTCTTGTACCAAAAATGACAGAGAGCAACATGATGGTTAATTAATGATGGATTTCTAAAGTTGGGTGCAAAAAGGGTGCTTAAAACTAATTTGTCATTTGAAAAATATCAAACAACAGATTTCAGATTTTTCCTAAGCTCTTATTATCAAAACATTAGTTATCCTAAGGTTTGGGGAGGTTTCACCTTAGGGTTATTTTTGTAGGGTTTTTCTAAGTTATTCTTGTTTTATTGAATTAAAAGATAGCTTTCTTATTTTACACTACAATAGGGTATGATATATTTTTCCAGTGAACTACATTGACTAAATATCTCAACAAAAATAGGGGTGCCCTCTGGTTCCTTATTTATGTCACCTTTCCTATTTTTCTTAATCTTAAACATATTATGGAATAAGGGGTTAAAACTAACTTAATGTAATGGACAGAGGGGTTTAACATTTTTAACTAGGTCAGTAGGTAGATATAAACTTCTCCAAATTTTTCTAACCTTAGTTAAATAGTACAACCATTTTTCTTGCTATTATTAAGCCTTTGGTCCAAACTGTAATTAAATCATAACCTTATATTTTTCTCTAGTGCTTATGGGGTTTTATATTTTTCTTAGATAGGTTACATTATTTAGAGTCTGGCAAAATTAGTTTGACCAAATTTGGATAAACCAAACAGAAGTTATGGGTTTTTAAAGTTTCTGTTTTGAATTTAAATCAGGTTTTAATTAAGTTTTTCTGGAAAAACGGTTTGCGCCGAGGTCCCTGGGTTTAAACCGAATCAAACCTCGCAGATCTACCCTCGGGCCACTATTCACTCGGGTCATTGACTTTTCACTTAACCCCCCTGACTTTCTCTCCCTCTCACCCGCAGTCCTTCCCTCAACTGAAACAGTAGCCGCGGGAAAGGAAAGGGTGGCGCGGCTTACCGGCGGCGAGGGAGGTCCGGCGAGGTGGTCGGTGATGTTCAGGAGGTCGCGACGGTCACGTCGATGTGCGGGTCGGCGCCAGAGGTGGTAGGAGCTCCCCTGGCCACGAACACAGGCGGCGGGGATCGTCGGCGACGCCTGCTCCGGCCAAACCACGGCGGTAGAGTTCAATTAATGGGCACGAGGAGCTTCACGGGATGACACAGAGGCCATGCGCGCAACAAATCGGGAAATGGTGAAGGGGTTTACCCGGTCCACGTGCGCCGGCGGGTTCTTGAACTCCGATGAGCGCGATTTGGCTTCTCCGGTGACGCGGGCCCTCGGTTCAAGCTTGAGCAAGGCTCACGGTCTCACCAGGAAGCTATCTGGGGGCTTGAATCGAACGGAGGGGGACTGGAGAGGGGTTGGCCACGGCGGTGGCTCTAGGTCGGCACTGGCGGGCTGCGGGGAGGTCGCCGGAGGCAACGGCTGGCTCGGGCGAGTCCGGCGAGGTACGGAGGAAGCAATGGGGAAGGCAACCGAGCGCTGGGGCGGGTTTTATAGGCGCGGACGCGGCCGGGGCGCCGACTCAACCGTTTGGCGCGACGCGGGCACGCGGGGCGCGCGCGCGCGGGCGTGCTCTGGCGAGCTCAGAGCGCGTCGAACACGTGGCGCGTTGCTTCTGCCCGTGTTCTTCGCTCTGCTGAGCGGCCAGGCGTACGAATCTCGCCCTACCGCCTGTGGGAGATCTCTTCCCTGCACCTAGAGCTACCTAGTTCATGTGAGTTCCAAGAGTAGATGTGGTCTGGTTAAGGAGATATGGTAGCGCCAAGTCTTGTCTGTCTGCCCTGTGCAAACCGAGACAAAACCAGTGCCAACTCGTGTCAAATGGTTTTGGCTTGGGTTCAAACTTTTCCAGGGCATTCTAGGGTTCATTTGGCGCCACTTTGTCCATTAGGTCGATAGGTTTTGAAGAGGGGATCAAGGTGAACAGGTGGGATCTTTGCTCAAGGGTTGGTTTTTGACTTAGACAAAATATGCATTTTTCCCTTGTGTTCAACCTTTGGTGATCTTTTTAGGACTTTTCTGAAAACTTTTTGGGGGTACTTCCTTACTATTAATGGTAGGTTATTGAGTATATTACAACCTTTGTATTTGGCCCAAACCATGATCATGGTGTTTACATGATCTTTTGATCATGGCTTCTATTAGGGTTATAATTGCCTATGGGGGTTTTGCTCTAGGGTTTTGGGAGATCTCCACTTAGATGTGCATTACAAACTAGGGCATGATATCCAAGATAGTTTGCATTTGACTAGGACCTTGAATTCCAAGATTGAAGTACTTTGCCCACAAATCTTTATGTAATTATGGGTTAAAAAGGGGGTAACCCTGGGGTGGACACCCTGAGTAACACCTAGGGTGTTACAGCCCTCCCCCCTTAAAGGAATCTCGTCCCGAGATTTCAGGTAGAGTCCCTTGGAGGGATGCTTTGAAGGTGTGCTGGTGCTACTTTCCCCTTAAACTCAAGTTCCACTTTCCTAACTGCTCTTCGAATGTCATCCTCTTTGCAACTTCAGAAGGAAGCCCTTCTTAAGTTAAATCCACAACTTAGACTACCCTTGTTATCTAAGTTTTTCTTATAATTGACTTCAAAGGGCAGGCGGGGGTGGGGTTTTGGGGTTACATACCGATTTCTTTGGGCAGAAAGTCGGGGAAGCGAGAGCGTAGAAAATCCTCCGTTTCCCAAGTAGCTTCTTCTGCTGAATGGTGACTCCACTGAATCTTATACATTCTGATTGATCTTGCCCGAGTTGATCTTTCCTTTTGATCCAATACCTTGACGGGGTACTCTTGGTAAGATAAGTCTGGCTCTATCTCAATTTCTGGTTCCGGTAGCACTTCAGTGGGTAGACGAATGCATTTCCGCAGCTGAAGATACATGGAACACATTGTGAACTGCTGACATGTGAGGTGGCAATTTCACTTGATAGGCTACGGGTCCACAAGCCTCCTTGATCTCGTAGGGTCCAATGTAGCGAGGAGCTAACTTGCCCTTGATCCCGAATCTCTGGACACCCTTGGTGGGTGATACCTTAAGATAGACATGATCTCCCACCTCAAACTATAGAGGCTTCCGCCTCTTATCATGATAGCTTCTTTGCCTGGCTTGAGCAGCTTCTAAGTTCTTGGTAATAACTCTGACTTTAGCCTCTGCCTCGAGTACCAAGTCTGGCCCAAAAATTTCCCTTTCTCCTGCTTGAGACCAATTTAGTGGGGTCCTACACCTTCTCCCATATAATGCCTCAAAAGGTGCCATCTTCAGACTGGATTGATAACTGTTATTGTAAGAAAACTCCGCCAAAGACAGACACTTGTCCCAATCCTTCCCATAATGTAGTGCACATGCTCGCAACATGTCTTCCAAAATCTGATTCACCCTTTCCGTTTGGCCATCTGTTTGAGGGTGATATGCTGAGCTTCGGATGACATGGGTCCCAAGTGACTCTTGCAATTGCTCCCAAAATCGTGCCACAAATGGTGCTCCTCTGTCAGATACAATGGTCTTGGGAATACCATGCAACCTTACTATCTGATCAACATAAATTTCAGCGTACTTCTCTGCCCTGTGGGTGGTGTGCACTGGCAAGAAATGAGCATTCTTGGTCAATCTGTCCACGATAACCCAAATAGAATCATGGTGCCTGGAAGTATTGGGTAATCCCACTATAAAGTCCATGCAAATGTCCTCCCATTTCCAAGATGGTATGGGAAGGGGTTGCAAAGGGCCTGCTGCCTTCAAGTGACTAGCCTTTATCCTCTGGCAAGTATCACACTCGGATATGTACTTGGCAATTTCCCTTTTCATTCTAGTCCACCAATATAGAGATCTGAGGTCATGGTACATCTTGTTGCCACCAGGGTGCATGGAGAATTTTGAAAGGTGAGCTTCATCGAGTATCTTCTTTCTAAGCTCAGGGTCCTTGGGAACAACCAATCGATCTCCAAACCATAGAATTCCCTTACTGTCCTGCCGGAAACACTGGTATTTCTCTGCCTTTTGCTTGATCATATCCTTGATAACCTGAACACCCTTATCCTCAACCTGTGCCCTGATGATCTGCTCTTGCAATGTGGGCTCTACCGAGATATAGCTTAGGTCACCCGAAGAAACAACTTCCAGGTTCAATCTGCACAACTCATCACACAGGGTGGTCACTCCTACATCCATGTTCATACAATTGCACTGAGCCTTTCTGCTCAAAGCATCTGCCACAACATTGGCCTTACCAGGATGGTAATGCACTTCCAAATCATAGTCCTTGATCAACTCCAACCATCTCCTTTGCCTCATGTTCAGATCTGCCTGAGTGAAGATGTATTTGAGACTCTTGTGATCAGTGTAGATGTTACAGTGAGCTCCCATCAAGTAGTGTCTCCATATTTTAAGAGCATGAACCACAACTGCCAATTCCAGATCATGAGTGGGGTAGTTCAGCTCATGGGGCCTGAGTGCTCTGGAAGCGTAAGCAATGACTCTGTTTTCTTGCATCAAGACACATCCCAATCCCGTACCCGAAGCATCGCAATAAACTTCAAATGGCTTAGTGTTGTCAGGTTGGGCCAGCACTGGGGCTGTGGTCAAATGCTGCCTCAAGGTATGAAAAGCATCTTCACACTTTTGGCTCCACTCAAATTTGACTCCCTTCTTCAACAGTTCAGTCATTGGTTTGGCAATTCTGGAGAAATCCGGAATAAACCGTCGATAATACCCTGCCAATCCTAGAAAACTCCGAATCTGCTTCACTGTAGTCGGGGGTTTCCAATCCATTACCTCTTGTACCTTCTCAGGATCAACTGATATCCCATCCTGAGAAATTGTGTGACCCAGAAATTTAATCTCCCTCAGCCAGAACTCACACTTACTCAACTTAGCGTACAACTGATGATCACACAGTCTCTGAAGTACAGTATGCAAGTGTTTGGTGTGCTCGGCTTCATTCTTGGAATAAACCAGAATATCATCAATGAAAACGACCACGAATTTGTCTAACTCTGGCATGAATACTGAGTTCATCAAGTACATAAAATAAGCCGGGGCATTGGTCAGCCCAAAAGACATCACCAAAAACTCATAAAGCCCATATCTGGTTGAGAAGGCCGTCTTGGGAATGTCACTGGCACGGATCTTGATCTGATGGTATCCTGAGCGAAGGTCTATCTTGGAGAATACCTTGGCTCCTACCAATTGATCGAACAGAACATCGATGCGGGGTAGTGGGTATTTGTTCTTAATTGTTACCGCATTGAGAGGGCGGTAGTCAACACACATCCTCAAACTCTCATCCTTTTTCTTCACAAATAAAGCTGGACATCCCCATGGTGAAGTGCTTGGATGAATAAACCCCTTGTCCAACAACTCTTGCAATTGTTTCTTTAATTCTGCCAATTCCGCGGGAGGCATCCTATAAGGTCTCTTGGAGATAGGAGCAGTCCCGGGTTGCAATTCGATGGCGAACTCAATATCTCGGTCAGGTGGCATTCCTGGCAATTCATCTGGAAAAACATCCGGATAGTCACAGACCACTGGGATCTTTTCCACTGGGGATTCTAACATAACAAAAGCACAAGATCGGGTACAACCCCGGTCAGGCAAATACAGTGTGGTCTCACCGCAAGTTGGTGAGTGCACCTCAATGGCTCTGGCTGCAATATCCATAACTGCTTGGTGCCTGGTCAACCAGTCAGCTCCCAATATAATATCCACACTATCCAACCCCATTATCATTAGGGTAGTTTTGAATATGAGACTACCCAGCTTAATTGGTACGTGCCTACAGATCTGATAGGAGGCAACCCTGCCTCCTGGTGTTGAGATTGTAATACCTCCATTGGTGTGGTGAAAAGGCAATTGGCACTTGGCACTAAATTTTGCACTGATAAAACTATGCGATGCACCAGAATCAAATAGAATAACAGCAGGATAATTCAAAACTGTAAAGATACCAGTCATGACGGGTGCTCCCTCTGGAATATCAGCCATGGTGGTGAAGTTCAGCCTGCCTTGCCTCACTTGCACCTTCTGCCTCTTGCCTTGGTTCTGATTAGTATTCTGCCCCTGCCTCTGCTGGTTCCTGGGGCAATTCTTGGCATAATGCCCAGTGTTGCCACAAGTGAAGCATCTGTTGTCATTTGCCTGGCGGTACTGTTGCTGCTGATTATTTCTCTGAGCTGGAAACTGGGTGCGGTTGGGTGCCTGCTGCTGCTGCGGTGGTCGGATCACCCATCTCTCTTGCTGCTGCTGGGGTCCCCTGCCCTGGGTGTCGGACACAATCCTGAAGCGCTGTGGCTGAGCTAAGGGTCCTGCCACGGGGGTCTTCCTCTTCTTCTCTGCCTGCCTGGCTGTAATGCAGTCCTCCTAGGAGATAGCCATGTTGACCAACTCATTGTAGCTGTTGGCCCTGACGGTGTTGAGACGATCCCGGAGCTTAGTGCTGAGCCCCCTCCTGAATCTGTCCCTCTTCTTCTCATCTGTATCTGCATGATATCCCGCGTACTGGCACAAGTCATTAAAGGCCTGGGCATACTGCAACACTGTCCTGTTGCCCTGAGTGAGTGCCAAAAACTCATTGAGCTTCCTATCCATGATCCCGGCTGGTATATGGTGTCCTCTAAAGGCTGCCTTGAACTCCCTCCACTCCACCTCACGGTCCTCTGGCTGCATAGCAAGAAAATGATCCCACCAAGTCCGTGCAGGCCCGCGAAGCTGCTGGGCGGCGAACCTGACTTTGGTGACCTCTGAACACACTCCATGAAGCAGTGGGAATTTGGATTCCACCACTCGTAGCCACACATCTGCATCAAGTGGGTCTTCCGCCCTTGTGAACAATGGAGGCTGGGTGCTAAGGAATTCCTGGTATGTAGCTGCCGCGGGTGACGCTGATGGTCCCCACCACCATAATGCTGAGGTGGTGGCTGACGTTGAGCCAGCTGCCTCAGGATCTCATTCTGCTGAGCCATGAGCTCCTGCAGAGTGGGAGGTGGTGGCGGCGGTGGAGGAACGTGCTCATTCTGGCCACGACGCTGCCTCCCAGCCATCTGAAAAACCACATACTTACTTAACACCACAGTTCCAAATTTCAAGATTTTTATCACGGGGAAAAAGTTAAAACAGCATGATAGACTCCGACTTCAACAAAAGGGATTTTAAGAGGCATAAATTCCTCCTTCTAATTTAAACTGATAATAGCATCCATCAAACAAGCTCCCAAGAGAGTTCAACATGATTACATCAAATTGTTCCAAAATGACTCAACTCTATCTAGCCTAGTACCCCAAGGGTGCAAAAGCTAAGCTAGCTGCGAGGAGTCCGACTATCCAACTTCTAAGCCTACCCTGGACACCTAGTGAGCGAACGAAGCAACACTCGACTCGGGGGAAGGTGGTCTTCCCGAGCCAGCAGTGTCCACACTGGAGGCAGGCTCATCTCCTCCCTCAATGTCGACGTCCTCGTTTGCCTCTTGGTCCTGGATCTCCTGGTGATGCATGTCCAGGTGCTCGTTAGCCTCAGCAAGCTGCTGCTGAGTGTTAAGGAGCTGATCCTCCAGAACCTCGATGGTGTTCTCCCGGGTGCCTACCAGCTCTTCCAACTCCTGAATATCCGTGGATAGCTGCTCCACCTGCAAGTCCTTCTCCACCATTTCTTGAGATAAATCAACCACGAGCTCCTCTCTATTATCCAGCGTGATCTTTGTTGCCTCTAGCAGTGCCATCAGATGGGACATTGCCTCACCGCGCATCACCTGCAGACGGTATAGAGCATTCATGCACCGTACTGTCAAGTGCGCAGTCTGTCCTGGGTAGATGGCCCAAATGTCCTTGGCATGCTCCACCCGATCCTTCCACATTGGGTCGTCCTCCTTCTCAGCAGGGAACAAGCCAATGGGGTGGGTAGCCAGCTCCAAGGGATGGAATCCGCAGAAAGTAGTCAATCCATGCAGAGCGATCGCCTCGATCGTGTCCTCTGCTCGGTACCCGAAAGACTCGGAGTCCAAGGAGCACCATCCTGGCTGCAGGGGATGAGGCTCCAAGGTCATCCTCACCCTACAGCGAGGCACTCGGTGCTTCTCGAACTGCTGCACCGCGTACTGAGGGGGTGTCGTGTATCCGGCCCCCTGAAGTACTTCCCACAAAATGCGGGGAAAGCCCTCTCGTGCAAGTCCGTCCGTGTGGGTCAGTGTATTTCCGTCATCGGAGGATCCGTGGGAAGTCATCTGTGTATGGTTAAGCGTAAGTAAAGAAAAAGAATTATAAAAAGAACAAGGAAAAATAAAACTCAGCCCTTCTCTAGTTAAATGAAAAGGCACTGGGGACCTAATTGGTTATTATCTTATTTTTAAGTCCTTTACTTACTTATCCATTTGCTTAATTATGAATGCATGCATGCTCGTCCTGAACGGCCTCACAACAAGATAAAAGGAATAGGGAAGAACTCCCATCCTGAAAAAGGGGCCTGTAGGGCCTAGTCACTTAGCCACCTAGCTACCCTTCTATTACCCTAAGGCTTCACGTCCTAGGTCTATCCTGCTCGTCCTACTATATATCCAACCTTGTTTCTATCAAGTTTTATTTGGAAAATTTGATGGTATTTACATTTTATTGATTCCTCTGTGGTGGTACAAGCTCCGATACCAGCTGTGGTGGAACTGCCCGAATTATTCCAACTTAAGTGCCTAAGCCCCGCCTTAGAGGCTGGACCACACTTAAATGGGAATAACCCGTCAATCCCTCGGATCTAGTCCGACACGGCCACTGACAGGATCAAGTACCACAATCTCACTCGAAGGTGTCACAGAGCAAATACAATAAAGCATAAAACCATACATGTCACAATGTTAAATTATTACATCACCATCATCATCATCAGAGTTTTTGCAAAAGTAACCATCATCGTTCGAAGTGCAGCGGAATAAAACTAACGGTAAATAAATAGAGAGATGGGGAAGCCTGTCCCATCACTCCTCATGCTCCTCCTCAGCCGAGGCAGGGTCCCACTCAACAGTCCAACCCGGTGGCAAGGTGGACGGCCAAGTTATCCCAGCAACCATCTCCTCCAGAGAACCTGTAAAAAATTATGCCACAAGCAAGGCTGAGTATACTAATACTCAGCTAGACTTACCCGGTGTGAGGAGTCTACTCCCCTACCTCTAGACATGCAGCTGTTTGGCTGTGGGGTTTGGTTGCCAAAAGCACTAGCTGAGTTTCTAAATCAAGATTTTAACTTAGTCAAAGTTAAGTGTGACTCTCTTAAGGCTAAAAATGTACTATCTATTCATACAAAGTAGCAAGCATTTTTAGCAATCAACATCTTGTATCATCTCTACACAATTTCCACTTGTTACTCAATGTAGCAGCATGGATCAAGCAGTCTCATTAGCTGCGAGAAGCAGACGATTCGAATCGAGTTTTTTATCCTTGCAAGGTAAACCTAAACACACGACATGTAGGGGTACTCCGTCCCCACACACATCAACCGTCCCCATCGATTCCCTGGCAACAGATCAGGGCTCACCGCCTTGGCGTACAATGCCCCACTGACCCCGACTGGCCGTCGTGCAGTGACCGCACTTGTACCCACCATAACCGGAATGGGAGACCTCGTCTCAGGTCGCGTGAGGGGTAAAGTCTGCGGGCAGGTTCACTCAGGTACTAGGCTTACCGATTTACCATATTTCTCGGTATGTGTTTAGTACGTTCAAACGCTTGACTCACGGTACCACACCTTAATCCTTATTCACATTTTTATCCTGTGGACAACCAACCCCCATGGATTGTTGTCCACAACCAACATTAGTACGATATGAAAGTGGGTACAATCAGTGTCCTGACCTCGCGCGAGTGCTAGAAAAATCACTCGTCTTCTACCGAGATCCTAATTAAATAAAGCAACTACTCGACCTGTCATACTAGTATTCATCTCAAAGGGATTCCTGAGATCATGCAACTAGGGTTTCAAACAACTCCTACACCTAAGTGCACAATCAAACCTACAATCATTAAGTGAAGTAAAATAGCATAAATAACAGGTTATGCATAAAACCGGGGCTTGCCTTCCAAAGCAGTGGCAGGCAGGTCCTCTGGTGCTGGCCCGGGTGCTGGATCTGGGGCTACCTCTTGAGCAGCTCCTTGCTCCGGCACAAGGATGTACTCTCCGTCAGCAAGATTACAGTCTATCGAATGCAATGAACATGTATGTCATGATTATGCAAAATTTAAGAACATTAAGCTAAAGAAACTAGCCAAGAAGTAATTTAGGGTTTCTTAGTCATGCGGGGCTTCTAGTGGTATATAGATAGACTTATTACCTTTTAGGTTTAGGTTTTCTTTTAGGATAACATATTGGAATTGTATTGCCTTTATGGATTTCAGTGGACAATTTATAAAGGTCTTAGGAGGACATTAAATTCCATCATCCATTTTCCTTTCTTTAATTTCCATCCAGGGTTTCTAGTAGGGGTTTGAACTACCAAGGTGAATTGACTATTTTCAATAATTCCAAAAAAATTACAGTGGCCTGCCCTTGGTCAATAGGGCCTGTCTTAGGAATATGAGATTAAAAATAAAAAGGCTAGGTTGTATACAAAAATAACCAAAAGTGGGGCAATTAAGCCACTTTGCACTACAAGTCCTTTATTAAAGTGGATCCTGACCTAAGGGTTATTTTTGTTGGCCTCTAACAGTGATAATAAGCTCTTGTACCAAAAATGACAGAGAGCAACATGATGGTTAATTAATGATGGATTTCTAAAGTTGGGTGCAAAAAGGGTGCTTAAAACTAATTTGTCATTTGAAAAATATCAAACAACAGATTTCAGATTTTTCCTAAGCTCTTATTATCAAAACATTAGTTATCCTAAGGTTTGGGGAGGTTTCACCTTAGGGTTATTTTTGTAGGGTTTTTCTAAGTTATTCTTGTTTTATTGAATTAAAAGATAGCTTTCTTATTTTACACTACAATAGGGTATGATATATTTTTCCAGTGAACTACATTGACTAAATATCTCAACAAAAATAGGGGTGCCCTCTGGTTCCTTATTTATGTCACCTTTCCTATTTTTCTTAATCTTAAACATATTATGGAATAAGGGGTTAAAACTAACTTAATGTAATGGACAGAGGGGTTTAACATTTTTAACTAGGTCAGTAGGTAGATATAAACTTCTCCAAATTTTTCTAACCTTAGTTAAATAGTACAACCATTTTTCTTGCTATTATTAAGCCTTTGGTCCAAACTGTAATTAAATCATAACCTTATATTTTTCTCTAGTGCTTATGGGGTTTTATATTTTTCTTAGATAGGTTACATTATTTAGAGTCTGGCAAAATTAGTTTGACCAAATTTGGATAAACCAAACAGAAGTTATGGGTTTTTAAAGTTTCTGTTTTGAATTTAAATCAGGTTTTAATTAAGTTTTTCTGGAAAAACGGTTTGCGCCGAGGTCCCTGGGTTTAAACCGAATCAAACCTCGCAGATCTACCCTCGGGCCACTATTCACTCGGGTCATTGACTTTTCACTTAACCCCCCTGACTTTCTCTCCCTCTCACCCGCAGTCCTTCCCTCAACTGAAACAGTAGCCGCGGGAAAGGAAAGGGTGGCGCGGCTTACCGGCGGCGAGGGAGGTCCGGCGAGGTGGTCGGTGATGTTCAGGAGGTCGCGACGGTCACGTCGATGTGCGGGTCGGCGCCAGAGGTGGTAGGAGCTCCCCTGGCCACGAACACAGGCGGCGGGGATCGTCGGCGACGCCTGCTCCGGCCAAACCACGGCGGTAGAGTTCAATTAATGGGCACGAGGAGCTTCACGGGATGACACAGAGGCCATGCGCGCAACGAATCGGGAAATGGTGAAGGGGTTTACCCGGTCCACGTGCGCCGGCGGGTTCTTGAACTCCGATGAGCGCGATTTGGCTTCTCCGGTGACGCGGGCCCTCGGTTCAAGCTTGAGCAAGGCTCACGGTCTCACCAGGAAGCTATCTGGGGGCTTGAATCGAACGGAGGGGGACTGGAGAGGGGTTGGCCACGGCGGTGGCTCTAGGTCGGCACTGGCGGGCTGCGGGGAGGTCGCCGGAGGCAATGGCTGGCTCGGGCGAGTCCGGCGAGGTACGGAGGAAGCAATGGGGAAGGCAACCGAGCGCTGGGGCGGGTTTTATAGGCGCGGACGCGGCCGGGGCGCCGGCTCAACCGTTTGGCGCGACGCGGGCACGCGGGGCGCGCGCGCGGGCGTGCTCTGGCGAGCTCAGAGCGCGTCGAACACGTGGCGCGTTGCTTCTGCCCGTGTTCTTCGCTCTGCTGAGCGGCCAGGCGTACGAATCTCGCCCTACCGCCTGTGGGAGATCTCTTCCCTGCACCTAGAGCTACCTAGTTCATGTGAGTTCCAAGAGTAGATGTGGTCTGGTTGAGGAGATATGGTAGCGCCAAGTCTTGTCTGTCTGCCCTGTGCAAACCGAGACAAAACCAGTGCCAACTCATGTCAAATGGTTTTGGCTTGGGTTCAAACTTTTCCAGGGCATTCTAGGGTTCATTTGGCGCCACTTTGTCCATTAGGTCGACAGGTTTTGAAGAGGGGATCAAGGTGAACAGGTGGGATCTTTGCTCAAGGGTTGGTTTTTGACTTAGACAAAATCTGCATTTTTCCCTTGTGTTCAACCTTTGGTGATCTTTTTAGGACTTTTCTGAAAACTTTTTGGGGGTACTTCCTTACTATTAATGGTAGGTTATTGAGTATATTACAACCTTTGTATTTGGCCCAAACCATGATCATGGTGTTTACATGATCTTTTGATCATGGCTTCTATTAGGGTTATAATTGCCTATGGGGGTTTTGCTCTAGGGTTTTGGGAGATCTCCACTTAGATGTGCATTACAAACTAGGGCATGATATCCAAGATAGTTTGCATTTGACTAGGACCTTGAATTCCAAGATTGAAGTACTTTACCCACAAATCTTTATGTAATTATGGGTTAAAAAGGGGGTAACCCTGGGGTGGACACCCTGAGTAACACCTAGGGTGTTACATTCATCATCGCCAAAATTTTGAAGCCCAGGACATACAAGCTGGCCAACGATCAAGGCGAGGTCTACAACAACGCTTGGAACATCGAACAACTACGTCGCTTTTACCCTTAAAGTGTTTCAAGTCGTTCATGTATCTCGGTCCCTTTACATGTATAAATAAAAAGTCTAACTGTCAAGGGAGGATCGGCCTTGCCTCAGCAAAAACCGACCCTCCCTCGGGGGCTAGAAGGGGGGAACCCCCTCTGCGTCAAAATTTTCCTCGGAAAAGTTCTCTACCAAAACGACTTTCGTGCCTTTCGACTATATCGATAACGAAATCCTAAAAACGAGCGAGAGAAACCTTGAACGGCAAGGCCGACCGAGCCGAGGGACTCCTATGCCTCCGGGATACGGATACCTCACTCATCACCTTCCGCGAAAAGTAACTCGCGCCCGGATAAGTGATTCTGCTACCGAACAAGTCCTAACGCTCGAAACAAGAGGAAAGAAAACGCAACTTTATACTCTGACACTAAAAATGTTTAGGCCTCAGCAGCCGCAAGAAACATACACATACTTAGAATAAATTGTTCCCCACAGGCTCTGGTGTCGGCAGGGGGAGGAGCAGCACCCTCGGCGTCGTTCCTACCCGCGGCGGAATCTGGCCCGACCTCGGACGGTGACACAGGGGGAAGGATCTCCACCTCAAAAAGGAAGCCAACGCCACGCCTGGGCCCTCGGTAACCGCATCAAGCCTTTGGACCTCCGCTAGGGCGGCCTCCTCTTCGTCGGGTAAGCAGTAGCCCTCGCTGACCCGCTCCAAATCCACGTCGTAATGGGAAGCGAGGACATCGAAGGCCCGCCTAACGCCATGGTGCAGCGCCCCGCGGAGTCTGCTGCGCACGTGGCCGCCCAAGGCCCACAGGCGACTCTGGGGGAGCTGCCCGAGGGGACGTCGTCGAGGCCAAAGGTCCGGCAGAAGGCCGAAATGGCCTCGGACATGGCCATGCGGTCGGACTCTTTCTGCTCAGTCGCTTGGGCTAGCGCCTTGCAGTTCTTGACGGACTTGTTAAGAGCCGTCTTGAAGCCTGAAGACAGCCGGACAATATTCTTCAAACATGAGGAAAAGAATGAAGCTAAAACAAAGTCACAAAGCAGGCAAAACATACCTTCGACCCGGGCCCGCTGCTGTGAGGCCATGGCTTGGGCGGACCGGGCAGACCCGACGGCCACGGTCAGGCCCTC
This sequence comes from Zea mays, assembly GCF_902167145.1. Lineage (NCBI taxonomy): Eukaryota > Viridiplantae > Streptophyta > Magnoliopsida > Poales > Poaceae > Zea > Zea mays. Next base: position 197,722,373 of record NC_050096.1, read on the forward strand.
CGCAAGGGTCCCGGCCCGAGCAGTCGCCTCGGGTCTAGAAGGGGGGACCCCCTTTGCGTCAAAATTTTCCTCGGAAAAGTTTTCTACCAAAACGACTTTCGTGCCTTTCGACTATATCGATAACGGAATCCTAAAAACGACAAGAGAGACCTCGAACGGCAAGGCCGACCGAGCCAAGGGACTCCTACGCCTCCGGGATACGGATACCTTACTCATCACCTTCCGCGAAAGGTAGCTCACGCTCGGATAAGTGATTCTGCTACCGACGAACAAGTCCTAATGCTCGAAATATGAGGAAAGAAACACGGCTTTATACTCAAATATCCAAATGTTTAGGCCTCAGCAACCACAGAAAACAAACACGCATACTTAGGATAACTATGCTACATAGACTTAGACGTCGGCAGCACCCTTGGCGGTTTTCCTGACCTGCGGCAGATGTCTTAGTACTTAAAGCAATTACATTTTGCTCTCAGGCAAATACCATTACATTCCCTTACAAACGGGACCCTAGCTCCATTCCCGCAGGAATGAACTACCTCCACACCAGAAGGGCTGCAAGATAACAAACTCCAAGCGGCTCACCGGCGACCACTGCACCAGCAGTGACAACGACCTCTGCCTCGGGCGGCTAGACAGCAGCAACGATTACCCCAGGGCAAACGCTACTGTGAAAAGGCCCTCGCCCCTGTCCCCACACGGGGGGTGAGAACAAGCCATTAAAGCCAAAGAGCCGGAGGTCCGGCCACAGGCGGCACTAATGGTCTCGTCGGCGGAGGCAACCACCTCTGCAGTGGGAAGCCTCACCTATGGCGGCCACCACCTCATCACCGACGACAGCGGCCACCTGCGCACCAACGCCGCACCGGCGAAGGGCGGCCGCCCCAGCGCGCACAAAAAGGTCCTCGCTCCCGTCCTCGTTACGGGAGTGAGGACAAGACCATCTAGGAACGCGGACACCGCCCCTGCGGCGTACGACGTCTTGTACGACCCCCCGGTGTGGTCGGCGGCGTGGGACGGGCCATGGACGTGGCCGACCTACGCACGGCGCGATCGTCGCCCGTGCGGTGGACGGACAGCCACACCCCAACCAGGTAGCAGGTGGCAGTTCGCCTCCTCTGCAAGGCTGTTGAACGCCCTTCTCCCCCGAATGCTGGAGGAAGAAGCGGGTCGCCAGCCCATGCGGAAGGCAGGACCCCAACTCGGCTTGCCCTCCCCCCCAGCATGGATGATGAACATCCTTGAAGCTGAGGGCAGGGGGAGGCCACAGCCCGGCTCGCTCTTCTCCACCACAAGGCTGACGGTCATCATTCTGGGTGACCACTGGCGGGGAACTGCAGCCGGGCTGCATGATGAAAATCCTTGAGGCCGAGCGATGACTAAAGAGCGCCAACCCCCACAAGGTTGTGCTCCTCCAACAGCAGCAAAAAGAAGGCAACACTGGTGCACCCCATCTGGAGGCCCAGAAGATGGAAAGACGCGATGAATGCGAGAAGAGCAAAGGCATGGCTACTGCCCGGGAGATCGATCCCTTTTTAAAGACAGATCTCCCCACTCGCGCCCCAAAGCATCACGGGCAAAGTCTCCCCCGACGTGCTCCAGGGTTCCCGCCCTACGACACGGGGGCTAGGTCCCACATGTCATACAAACTGACCCGAAACGCGAAGATGGCGAACCACCACACATGAAGCATGCAACCACCCCGCGGTTAAGCGCTCTCTCATCCTCGCCGAAACCAGCGGTCGAAAAGGCGGGCTGCCACGCAAGAAGCGTGCAACCGCACCACGGTTGTGCACCCTTTCAGCTTTGTTGCAACCGGCGGTCCAGCATGGAGGCTCGGGCCCACATGTCATGTAACCGGCGCACCAGTTACCACGTACAAAGAAACCGCACCGCCACTTGCGCCAATGCCGCGTCTTCTCGGGACTACAGAACCAGTGCAACGACTCGAGGCAGCCCCGCGCATGACCCAACAGTGCCAATTAAGTGCGACGGTCACGGGTCAGTCAGCCGTGGGGATAGACACGACAATTGGTATGACCATAGGCGGACCGGCAGTAATTGCAGCAACAGACGTACGGAAGCAGCGGTCCAACCACCAACCAGGCCCTGGTCCCACCTATAGGCTCGCATCCTCCCCTGAAGCGGCAGGGGAGCCCTCTCCTACCGCATAAAGACGACGCACCTGTGTTCCATTCCTCGAACGACTCGCGCACGCGCAACAGATACCTTGCGAGTCGCCCGTCCCGTCGCATTAACTCCCTGGCAGGACACACGTCTCCTCTAGCAGGTGGGCGGGCGCCGTTTCACCTCCGTCATGATGACTGCCTCAAAAAAGGTGCGCCACACTATTTCAAAATATCTCCTTTCTTCCTTTCCTCTCTCTTTCTCTCTCTCCGCAGGGATCGGGAAAAGGGACATTTCGAAGGAGCCCTTCGCAGCAAAAGAAACGGGCCTCGAGCCCTCCTACTGATCAGGGGTTCGAAGGTTGCGCCCCATGGGGTTTGGCGACCACCCCAGAGCACTCGGGCTCCGAGCCCTTTACTGATCAGGGGTTCGAAGGCTAGCCCCTCGAAGGGATTCGACAGTCGCCCTAGAACATGCAGAGTCAGGGATGACCCTGGGTACGTCTGTTACATGGCCAAGGCTCGGGCTACGCTCCCGAGGTACCCTAAGACATTTCCGAGACCAGCGGGAACAGTTTGTAATGGAATCCCACCGAAGGGAGGCACCGAGCCCTCGGACCCTATCGAATGGGTCCAGGTCCAGCAAATCACCTGCAGGTACTTTTGGAGCACGCCTCTGGGCCACTAGCTGACCCTTATCAAACAGGGCTCGGGCGTCCACTCGGATTACCCAATAGCAACTCACCGGAAACACCATGTTCAGCGCCCACCGAGGGTAGCATGGCGCGTTCCCCCCTCCTCCTTGCGGAAAGGCGACGAAGGGGCGTACAATAAAAAGCTGAGACGGTCCTCGATCGTCCTCTCGCTCCGTACAGAGGCTCGGAGGCTGCTCTCGCACCAGGCTACGGCCAAATTGTTGACCACGTCGACAAACCAGCTTAAAAACTTGGAGCCTAACCATGCACCCGGGCTGCGGCCAGGCCGCATGAGGGAACAACAAGGCCGACCGAGGAATTACAAGAAGAATTAAGACCTCAGAGGAGTCAAACCACTCCTCCGAGGCCTCGGGGGCTACACCCGACGGGTGCGCTCGCGCGCACCCATCGGAACAAAATATAACCGATAAGGCTAGTCCCCTTGCAAAAAATCCGGCAGAACCTCCAAGCGAGTGCCTACACTCCCTTTGAGGCGCGGGGGCTACTGTCGGGTACCGTAATTAGCGGTACCCCCAATACTCCTAAGCATGGCTAAAAATATCTTCAAAACAGACCGTAAAGACTGGTAAGCATAGCTCAAAGTTAAAGCCTCATCTACCAAGGGACGCAATCTAGTCTCGCCCGAGCCCGGCCTCGGGCAAGAACAGTAGTCCCGGACAGATTCACGCCTCGCCCAAGGGCCTCCTCAGGCAGCGGGCGCACCCCCGGCTCGCCCGAGGCTAAGCTCGGGCAAACTTTGTCGTATAGCAACCTCAGCCAAATTGCCTTACCACCGACCGTATCGCATGCGCATTTAATTCGGGGATCACCTGACACCTTATCCTGACACGCGTGCCTCAGTTGGCAAGGTCGAAATGACCACAGTCACTTCGCCCCTTTACTGATCGTCCTGACAGGATAACAACACTATTCACCCTGTTCTGACTACTGTGCCAAACCACCAGGGTAAGACTAACAACAGTAAGTCATGGCCTCTCCCGAGTTCAGCCTCGGGCGCAACAGGAAGCTCCGCCTCGCCCGACCCCAGGCCTCGGCCTCAGCCTCGGCCTCGGGAGAAGGTCTCCGCCTCACACGACCCCAGACCTCAGCCTCGGGAGAAGGTCCCCGCCTCACCCGACCTCATCCTCGGCCTTGGGAGGAGTCACAACCTCGCCTGACCTCACCCTCAGCCTCAGGAGAAGGTCCCCGCCTCGCCCGACCTCAGCCTCGAACTGACTACACTATAGGGGATACATCATTACCCTACCTCTAGCTAGCCGCCTCAGGCTACAAAGGAACAAGACCGGTGTCACATCTAGATTACTCCGGCAACAGGTAATGATGGTTCCCTGCATGTGTCCATGACGTCGATTGTTCTCAGCTCTCTACGAAGGCAAAGAAACGTCAGCAGGACCCAGGGCCGCACCGCCAGCTACGCTTCTACAGGGCTCAAGCACTTCTCTATCGGCCAAGTTAGCACATAGCTACACCCCCATATGTACAGCTGGACCATCCCCTTGTATCTATAAAAGGGGATGCCCAGGGCCTTCCCAGGGGTGGAAAGGGGGCTAACTCAGATGACTCACTTCAAGGCCAAACCCTCTCTCGTGAAGCTTGTAACCCCTACTACGAGCACCCCGGTGCAAGATAACATAAGCCTCATCTCCCCTCTTGTGTCTTGTCTTGCATCAATCCATCTGGGCAGGGACACGCAGCGTCAAATTCACTAGTTGGTTGAGGGTCCTCGCGGGTCCAAAACGCTGACACCTGTTATGTGGATTGGTGGATGAACACATGAGGACACGAGGGATTAGAGTGGTTCAGGCCACCGGAGCGTAAAACCCTACCTCCACTGTGTGTATGTTGTATTGAGTATGAGAGTCTGTGCGTGTGAGTGTGTGTAAAAACCTTAGAGAGCTTGAGAGCTTGTATCTAACCTGTCTCTATAACGTTGTGTGCCTTCCCTTTTATAGTTTAAGGGAGGCACAAACAGGGATGCTGAGCCCCGACATGTGGGCCCAGGAGCATAATGAAAGGGGTACATTATGTGAGTAATTAATGCTAGTAATGCCTGAGTAATCACCGGGAGTCTTATGACCGTAGTCCATGCAGCATTGATAGCCGAAACGTATAAGTAATGGTGAATAACAGCGCGGCCCGCGTATCGTGGAGTGAGCACGCCGCCTGTCAGTGGAATAGACAGGTGCACGTCTTACCCGCAATGAATGCGGAGGCGCGCGTAGCCTAGAGGCATCACGCTAGGCTCCGCCCATTGGCTTATGCCGCGCGTAGTATGCCACGTGGCAGCATCGGGTCTCTGCCTGAGCGGGGAGCAGGAGTATATGCGGACAGGTCCGGAATCCACCAGACTAGGTCCGGACACGTGTCGGCACCGGACCCCCGCCTGGGTCCTGTTCAAGGCCCGAGTATTTTCTGTCATGGGACCTTGGGACCCTATTGTGGGTGGCCCAGACCCCATATGGGGGGGGTCCGGCTCCCATTCCAGGGGTCCGGCTTGCACACGTGGAGGTCCTGGACCAACCTTGAGGGTCCAGACTATATATCTAGGGGTCCGCCGTTCTTCCATGTGGGTCTGGACTTACTGTTGATGTCTTGGGGTATATCACCTTCTCTAGACACGTGGTGTCTCCGGACCCGCCCATGTGGTGGGGTCAAGCACTGTTGTGGTCCCAGAGTAGTCGCCCGAGGCTGGGGCGAGTCATGGACTAGTCCCACATACAGCTCTTCTACCACGCGACTAAGAGATAGCCGCATGGGTACTGCGTCTTTATATAGTAGCAGGGGGTACCTAGTTTCAGGGTACCGACAGTGGCCCCCGGGCCCACATCAGGGGAGGATGCAAGCCTGCAGGTGGGGCCAAAACTTGTACCTTGCCTCAATATGGTCTGAGCGGTGATTGGGGCGCATCTCAGCGCGTCTGCTGACGCACCCACCATCAATCCGCCTTAGGTCACGTTGACTGCCATATCTGTCCCCGCAGCTGACTAACCGTGGCCCCCACACCTGGTGGCTTTGTCGGGCCACGCGCGGGACGTCTCCTTGTCGTCGCCTTGGTTAAAAAATATCCTTCTGCAGTGGCCCCGAGGCGGCGTGCGATCGTGCGCGGCGGTTTGCTCCCCACGTGGCGATTCACTCTTTCCGCACCCGAAGTCTGGCACACAATCCATATGACTTGTGGACCCAGGCCCCTGTGTCATGGACTGGGTTGTCTTGGTCCTAGGTGCCCGTCGGGCGAGATCTCCTGCGGCGATTGAGGGGCGCGCGAAAGAGTTTCCTTGAGTGAGGACTCTGGTTTCCTTGAAAAAGGGTTCACCCCTGCGTGCAGCAGTTACCCTTTCGCATTCTCTTCCAATTGACTGCACCCTTTCGCCTTCGTGCTCCTCTGCGCCCCTTTGCCTTCGCGCTCCTCTGCTTTACGCTCGTGCCGCCGTAGTTGTCATGACTTCGCTAGGTCATCCGGACCGCCTCCAGTCTGAGGTGGCGCTCAACCTGGTGCGTGGCCTGCTCGGGTGGAGCGCGCCGAGGCTCGCCAGAAGGATTCGCGCCGGCGTTGCTCCCCTCGGCAATCTCGCCGCTGGGGAGTTCATTTTGTTCGTCTCCTACATCTCCTGCGGGTTGGTGCTGCCGATCTCGCCTTTCTTCTTGCTGCTATTGGAGGAGTTCGAGCTCCAGCTTCAGCACCTTACGCCCCACTCCATCCTCCAAGTAGCCATCTTCGTCCACCTCTATGAGATGTTCATAGGGGTGGCCCTGTACTTCCCTCTTCCGCCACTTCTTCATGCTGGTCAAGTTTGGGAAGGCTAGGGACCATCTTGGTGCCTACTACTTTCAGACGAGGCCGGATTCGGCCGTAGCCTACATCTCCACCTTCGGCGGCGTGAGATGGGAAAACTGGCGCGACGACTGGGTGATCGCCAGCGCCGAGGCCAACGACCGCCTCGTCCTGCCGAGCAACGGGCCATCCCTCGGCCGCAAGCATTAGAGGACCAAGCCATCGATATCGCTAGAGCTTTTGCCCGTACTGGACAGGATCAAGACCTTGGCAACTAGTGGTCTGACCTCCATGCATGTGGTCGGCGACTTCCTGAAGCGTCGGGTCATGCCATTGCAGAGGAGGTCGCGCCTGTGCTGCTGGTTCACTGGCTCGAATGATATCGGCAGGATCCAGCACTGGCCGTGTATCGACCTGTCCTAGGAGGAGCTGGAACTCTTGGTGAAGGGGATTACTGGTGAGTCCTTTATCCCTAATTCCTTGATACTCCCCCAGGACATCCCGACTCTTTGTGATGATCCAGGGCTGCGAACGACGGTCCTGGCCACGCTGCCGACCCTCGACGACAGCGGCGTGGTGGTTCGTCAGACCGGCGGTCTGGACCCCCTCTGTGGGATCCAGATCCCCAGTGTACCGGCTAGGGGTCCTTAGCCCACCGGTGCGTCCCCAAGCGCTCCCACCGTGGCCCCTAGCCCCTTGGACAAGGGTAAAGGGGCTGCAAGCAGCACCTTCGCCCCAGTTGGTTCTGGGAGGTCAGAGGAGGAGAGGCGACGCTGGTTGCGTCACACCGACGGGTCACTTGTCTCGGACCCCTCCAGAAGCGCCAGAGAACTGCTGGCGGGGCCGAGGAGGCCAGCTCCCAGGCCCATGGCACGCAGAGGCACGCTAGTCCTCCGGTGCCGCCGCCACCACAGTAACAACAGCAGCAAGAGCGGCGGATGTCCCACTTCTAGGGTCACTGGAAAGTCCAGAGCCCCAAGTAAGTGTAGCCCCTTTTTTCCACGAGTCTAGTTATCATGCCGACGGGTCTTAACCCATCCTTTTTTAGCCAGGGCTTCCTCCCCCTCTGCTCCCAAGGTCGCACCTCCTTCGCCAGATACCAGGCCCGCCGGCGGTTCTGGCTCTCAGCAACAGGAATCTACTGAGAGTGGTGTCAGCGGAGCGCACCCATCTGCCGCCGGGACATCGCCACCGGCCTCCCACGTCCCAGCTAGGGGTTCGGCTAGAGTAGCGCCAGTGCCAGGCACCACAGCGGTGAAGGAGGTCCCAGCTGGGGGACCTGTGCCTGCCCCCGACACCGGGGGTGACCTAGGAGGCGCGTCCAGCTCCGTCCCTCCGCCTGCTCCAGAGGAGATGGAGGTGATTTTTGGGGGGCGGCTCTGGTCAGGTGCCAAGCCAGACGCAGCGCCAATCCCCCTTCCCCGGGTGTTGTCTCACGCCCACCAAGTCCTCAATGAAACCAAGGCAGCCATCCGGCGGGAATGGGAGGCACTAGAATCTGAGCACCAGCGCCTTAGCGACTAGCGCACCCAGTTGGAGGAGCGCACCAAGGCAGTGTCCCGCCAGTTCGCCTCTGAGCAGTCCGAACTCGCGCGAGACCGCAAGGATTACAAAAGGGACCTCCAGAAGGTGTTCGCAGGGAGCTGGAGGCGTCCCGACGGGAGAAGAGGGTGGCCAAGAGGGAGGAGGCCCTGAGCCAGAGGGAGGCCCTCACAACAGAGCTCCGGGCCAAGCTGAATGCTCTGGACCAAACCCTGGAGGCTCAGCGGGTCCAGCAAGTGGAGGCCATAGAAAGGATGAAGAAATGGCAGCAAGAGCTGGAGGACAAGGCCAACGACATTGCCCTCGCCAAGGAGAACCTCAAGGAGAAGGGTACGTCCCTGGACAGGCGGGAGATGGATCTCGCCAGGCGGGAGAAGGATCTCTCCTTCAGGGAGGAAATGCTTGAAAGGCGGGGCATGTTGCTGGCTGAGCACGAGCTGGAGGCGAAGGAGAAGGAGCGGAAGCTGGAGGAGCGGATCCGCCGGTCCGAAGCGGTGCAGGCGGCGCCGGGTCTCCAGGTGACGGAGGCCACCAAGAAGGCCCTAGAAGATCTCCAGGCAGAACACCACGCTGGGGTCCAGCGGATAGCTGAGTGGGCCGGTGAGGCGAGCACGGCGCTGGTGCCACTGGGGATAAGTCCTATCCCAGTGTCGGAGCTACCAGCGTCGATCTCCAATGCCCTACCGGTGTTGGACTCCGCCGTCGAATGCCTTCGTCGCCTAGACCAGATCCTCGATGCCCGCCTGGAGGCAGAGGGCAGCAAGCTCTACCGGGCGGTGGTGGATTACGTGCTGACGTGCTTCCGGAGCCATGACCCGGCCATGTCCTTGGCGCCGGTGCTCGATGGTCCGGTGGCCGCCACAGAAGACGCCGCCCGGGAGAGCATCCAAGACGCCATGGAGACGGTGGCCGCGCGCTTCCAGCGCGACCCTGCCGATGCCGAGTAGCTCGTACCTGCAGAGATAAAGCTAGGGTTCCGCTTGAAGGCAGATGTAATAATCTTTGGTCTTGTAAGATACTTTTGAGAACTATTAATCAAACAACACTTATCTGTATGCTATTTGTCCTCACTGTGTGTAGCGTTACCAACTTCTCCCTGGTACCTACCCCCCCTAGGATGTAGGCTCGACGTGTCGAGGCTGGATACTAGCATACCAAAGAAAGAATTGGTGACCTGGCCCCCAGGAGGTAGTCTCGACTAGGACCTGGACTTGTACACAGCTTTGGCTAAGAAGTTTTAGTAGCGCACCCATAGGACCCACCAACTGGTATCTTTTATCCTTTGATTCATGCAACAGGACCTACAGGATTTAGCCTGGGAAGCCAAGCCGTATGCCTAGACCCCCTGGATCATAGCTCCAAATACTAGGACACCCATCGCAGAGTGGTGGAGCGTGCAGGCTTAGGGCACGGAACCAGGCTAAGCGGCTACACAGCTCCGGACCACCCCAGGAGACGAGTGTCCATTCTCTAGAACCGGACCCCAGGTTGTCGGACCCACAAGACTATAGTTCCAAATACTAGTATACCCGTCACAGAGTGGTGGAGCCTGCAGGCTTAGGGTACGGAACCAAGCTAAGCGGCTACACAGCTCTGGACCACCCCAGGGAACGAGCACCCATTCTCTAGAACTGGCCCCCAGGCTGCCGAACCCCCCCTATAGAGGGGTCCTAAACTGCAAGCCTGACTATTCAATTCGTATGTCATCATACCGGCAAGGGTGGGGACTGTATGGGTGGGTTAGATAAAAATAATGGTTGTAAACTGAAGCAGAAATAAAACCATCACAAAAATAAATCTGGGGGTGAATCTTTTCCTTATAACTTGATATACATGAGCGTAGGCCAACAGACCGGGTTTATGAGGGCGGACCTCACCGGGTTGACGTACATATATGCGCAATCTAGTTACAAAGGAAGAAAACTGAATTCCCCAGGTTTGCTTTTATGGGTAAAACTTATGGAGATACTCTATGTTCCAGGAATTGGGAAGATGCACTCCTTCAGTTGTGGCAAGGCGGACACACCCGAGTCGGCATATTTTCATCACCTTGAAGGGTCCCTCCCAGCCGGGGGAGAGTTTGTGGAGCCCTTCTCGGTTCAGTATTCGCCTTAGGACTAGGTCCCCGACCCTGAGCTCCCTACTATGCACGAACCGTTGGTGGTAGCGCCTGAGCGCATGGTTGTACCATGCATTTTGGATCAGCGCTCGCCATCTGCGCTCGTCGATGAAGTCCATGTCCTCATGTCGTAGCTATTCCGGCATAGACTCATCGAAAGCTTGGACTCGTGGGGAGCCCATAATGATTTCCGGGGGAAGGCAAGCTTCGGCCCCGTAGACCAGGAAGAACGGGGTCTCTTCGATAGCTCGGCTGGGTGTAGTCCGGTTCCCCCATAGCACGGACAAAAGCTCATTGACCCAATTTGCACCATGCTTTTTCAAGCAGTCATAGGTGCGTGTCTTGAGTCCCCTGAGGATTTCTATGTTTGCCCTCTCCACCTGGCCGTTGCTCTTGGGATGAGCCACAGACGCAAAGCAGAGCTGGGTGCTGATGCCCTCGCAATACTCCTGGAAGAGCCGACTTGTAAACTGGGTCTCGTTGTCCGTAATGATACAGCTTTGGACCCCAAATCTACAGACAATCAACCTTAGGAAAGCAACAGCAGCACCCTGGGTGATATTGACCATAGGGGTGGCCTCTGGCCACTTTGTGAACTTGTCGATGGCGACGAAGAGGAAATGGTACCCGCCGACAGCCCTGGGGAATGGTCCCAGGATATCCACCCCCCATACGGCGAATGGCTAGGAGGGTGGAATCATCTGTAGAGCCTGAGCTGGTGTGTGTTTGCATGGAACTGACACACCTTGGAGGACTTTACCATCTCAGCTGCATCCTGGAGGGCGGTTGGCCAGTAGAAGCCATGCCGGAAGGCCTTACCGACCAGCGTGCGGGATGAGGAATGACTTCCGCACTCACCTCCATGGATCTCCGTGAGCAACTCATGGCCCTCCTCCTGGGTGATGCACCGCATGAGAATGCCGTTGGCGCCACAGCGGTAGAGATCCCCTTCCACCACCGCGTATCGTTTAGCCAACCGCACTATGCGCTCTGTGGACACATGATCTTCAGGAAGGATATTTTCCTTCAGATAGTCCCGGATCTCAGAGATCCATGCATTGGGACCACTCTGAGATACTGGCTGTAGCACTAAGGGGCTGGCGGGACCCCCGTTACACACACAATCTTTGGTGGATTCTGCAGTGCTACCGGGACTGCTAGCTTCGAGGTGCTAGTCTCACCCCCTTCGCCCGGCTCGGCAGGCTGGGCGGTAGGTCTCAGCAGCCGTCTTTTGAAGACGCCCTCGGGCACGGGTGCCCAAGTCAATGCCCTCATGGAGAGTTCATTTGCCGCTGAGTTGTCAGCCCGAGGAACATGTTGCAGTTCCAGGGCCATGAAGTCCTTTTCCAGCTTCCTCACGTGGAGGAGGTAAGCTGCGAGCCTAGGCTTGTTGCAGCTACATTCCCCGCGGACTTGCTTGATGATCAGCTGGGAGTCCCCCTTCACGAGGAGCTGATGGATCTCTAGGGATAGGGCCACAGACAAGCCGAAGATCAGCGCTTCGTACTCCGCCATGTTGTTAGTGGCTTTAAACTCGAGGTGCACCATGTACTTCACTTGATCTCCGCTTGGGTCGACGAGGACCACCCCAGCACCGCCACCTTGCTGGCGGGCGGACCCGTCGAAGAAGAGTGTCCAGTGGGGCTCGGTGAAGACCGGGACCCTGGGCTCCGCAGGTGTGGGGTCTGAATCGGGATCCGGACCCCCAGGAGCGCTCGGGGGAGGGGTCCACTCCATGATGAAGTTAGCCAGGACCTGGCTCTTGACAGCATGGTGAGGCTGGAAGTCAAGCTGGAACTCTGCAAGTTCCACGGCCCACTTGGCGATGTTGCCTGTGGTGTTAGAGTTGTGGAGGATGGCCCTTAACGGAAAGGAGGTCACCACCATGACCCTGTGTGCCTGGAAATAGTGGCGCAACTTCCTGGATGCAACAAGCACAGCATAGAGAAGCTTGTGCGTCTCAAGGTACCTAGCCTTTGCCTCATGGAGGACCTCGCTGACGTAGTAGACCAGCTTCTGTATGGTCTGGACCCCTACAGTTGGCCTCGGGTCCTCAAGGTCCATGGTGGTCGGACCACCAGCTTCCCCTAGAGGAACTTCCTGACTCCTCTAGGGATGTTGCGCCATCCTTTCGACGACCAGCACCATGCTCACTGCCTCTGCCGCCGCTGCAATGTACAAGTACAGCGGCTCCCCTGGCTCCGAAGCTACCAGTATCGGTAGGGACACAAGGTGCTGCTTCAACTCTTGGAAGGCACGTTCTGCCTCCTCGATCCAAGAGAATGGACCGGACTTCCATAGGAGCTTGAAGAAGGGTAGCGCCCTCTCAGCCAGTCGTGAGATGAAGCGACTAAGGGCGGCCAGGGACCCCGTAAGCTTCTGGACGTCCTTGATTTGGGCCGGAGGCCTCATTGCCTCAATTGCTCTGATCTTCTCTGGGTTTGCTTCAATGCCCCGATGCGAAACCAGGAATCCCAGAAATTCCCCAGCGGAGACACCAAAGACGCACTTATCCGGGTTTAGCTTTGTGCGCGTCGCCCGCAGCTTGTCAAAGACCAGGGTTAGGTCTTCCACCAGAGTCAACCCCCTCTTAGTCTTGACCATGATGTCATCGACATATATCTCTATCCTGTCCCTAATCAGGTCCCCGAAGGTCTTACTCATTACCCGTACAAATGTCGATAAGGCGTTTCTCATACTGTAGGGCATTACAACATAGCAGTAAAGCACATCCACAGTTACAAAAGCGGTATGCTTCCTATCTTCCCTAGCCATCTAGATCTGATGGAAACCAGAGTAAGCATCTAGAAAGAACAAGAGGTCGCACCCGGAGGTAGAATCCACGATTTGATCTATGCGTGGAAGTGGATACGGGTCCTTGGGACAAGCCTTATTAAGGCTGGTGTAGTCGATGCACATCCGAAGCTTCCCGTTCGCCTTTGGAACAATGACTAGGTTGGCCAGCCACACTGGGTGATGAACCTCTTCGATGAAGCCAGCGTTTAGCAGCTTCCAGACCTCCTCACAGATGAAGTCCTGCCGCTCAATGGACTGTCTGCGTGGTTTCTGACTCACCGGTTTGGCGTTAGGGTGGATCTTCAGATGGTGCTCAATCACCTCCCTGGGGATCCCAGGCATCTGCAATGGTTCCCATGCGAAAACGTCGACATTTGCCCGAAGGAAGGCGACGAGCGCGAGTTTCTATTTCTCCTCCAGATTGCCCGCGATGCGGGTGGTTTGGGAAGAAACTGCGCCGACCTGGATGGCCTTGACAGGACCGCCGTCTTCTCCGGATGGCTGCACCTTTGGCACCTTGGTAGGTGCCTTGGTACCGGAGGTCGAGGGGTCCCTCCCTCCGTCGTCTAGGCGAGCAGTTTCTGCCGCCAGGGCGTGCAGCTTCTCGACAGCCGCAAGCACAGCGGCGCGGTCACCCCACATGGTAAGGACGCCAGCCGGGGACGGCATCTTGAGGACCAAATACCCGTAATGGGCAATGGCCATGAACTAGTATAGGGCCGGCCTGCCAATGATGACATTGACGGGGAGGTTAACCTCCGCAACGTCGAACTGGACGTTCTCTGTGCAGAAGTTTTCCTCGGTCCCGAACGTAACTGGGAGTGCGATGCTCCCAAGGGGATACACCGGTTGTGGGCCCACTCTAGAGAATGGATGAGAGGGTCCCAGTCAGGACCCTGGGATCTGCAGCTGCTTGAATGCAGCATGACTGATGACATTGAGCCTAGCCCCACCGTCAATCAGGACATGGTGCAACCACATGTTGGCGATGACAGGGCCGGTAATGAGTGGTAGTATACCAGCCCCTGCCATGTTGTCGGGGCAGTTGGATGCCCCGAAGGAGATTGTGGTGCTCCTCCACCATTGATGTAGAGCAGCCTTCGGGACCCCTGGGACTGCCGAAAGAACCTCTCGGCGCAGGGACTTGATGTTCCTACGGGAGGTAAGCTCCCAGCTCCCGTCGTACATCACATACAGCTTCTTCCGGCGGTCGTTGTCGTCACTGGAGTCGGAGTCTCCAGTGAAGACGTCCTTGAGGACCCCCTCAGGTGACTGATACCCGAGGTCCCGTTCTCCCGCGGCCACATCACCTTCGTCGACCTTCTCCTTGCCAAGTCGGCGGCGAGCCATCTCTGGAAGCCTACTCGCGCCGCTTGCTGACACGTTTTGCGAGCTTGATGATCTCGCGACATTCCGAGGCGCTGTGGCGACTGTTGGGGTGCACAGGGCATGAGCCACTGTTGCCTCCCTGTGGCCGTGGGCGCTTGTTGCGCTCGTTCCGGCCCCCAGTCGTAGCTGCGGCGACCGTAGCAATAGATTGTGGCCTCTCGTGGCCGTGATTCTTCTTCTTGCTACCACCCTGGGTAGCGGGACCCGAGCCACCCGTCTGGGTAACTCCAGTCTGTGGTGCCGAGTGCCATGCACGGCCCTCGGCAGCTCTAGCACATTTGTCAGCCAGAGCGAAGAGCATGGTGACGGTCTCCACGTCATGCGTCGCCAGCTTTTCCATCATCTTCTCATCATGTACCCCTGTCGGAAAGTAGTGATAATAGAGGCATCGGAGACGCGAGGTATGGTCCCGCGTACCTTGGTGAAGCGGGCGATAAAAGCCCAGAGAGTCTCCCCAGGTTCTTGTCTTACGACATGGAGATGAGCCTCCACGCTGTGCTGCTGATAAGCACTGGCAAAGTTCGGTGTGAACCGTGCACAGAGCTCTTCCCAGGAGTAGACGGACCCCGGGGACAGGTTCATGAGCCAGGTCCGAGCCAGTCCGGTCAAGGCTGCATGGAAATAACTTGCCATCACAGTGGTGTTTCCACCAGCTGCCGTAATGGCGGTGACATAAACCTGCAAAAATTCTGATGGGTTTGACGTACCATCGTACTTTTCTGGCAGGTGTGGCCGAAACTTGAATGGCCAAGTCACTGCGCGGAGGTGATCCGCCAGCGCAGCACATCCCACGCCGACCAATGGGACACCTGTGTGGGTTCGAGCACCCCTTGGAGTTTGTGGCGTGACTAGAGCGAAGTCCTGGTCGAGGTTGCGACCCTCGAAGTTTAGTCGGTGCTCACGCGCCCTCTCCAGAGAGACTCGTGCGTCCTCGCCTGCACGCCTGCGGTTGAGTTCTACCCGTAGGTCGTCAGGTCTCTCTAGAGAAATTGGGGCATCCTCGCCGGCACGCTGGCGGTTGAGCTCTGCCCACAGGTCCTCAGTCGGTGCAGCCTTCACCGAGGGTGAGTGCACTAACGCCGATGCCTCACGTTGACGCTGGAATGACCGAGGCCTAGGTCTAGCCGAGCCAGAATGTGCCATGCCAAGGAGGCGGTCGACATCGTCACGCCACTGTTTCATGGCCCCCGGCGAGACCGTGGAGCTCGGAGGGTGGCGCAACAACTCCCTGGCTGCAGACAGCGCACCGGGAGCAGCCCTTGATGGAGCCCGGGACGACTGTGCGGGAGTGTGCTGCCGCGCAGCGTGCATAGCAGCAGCACCTGGCGCAGGGCGGTTGGAGCCCCGTGGCATGGAAGATGCAGCCTCTTCCTCCATTAGGAAGTCCTCAGGAGTCAAGCCACGGTGCTCACCGATCAAGACCATCGTGTTGAGCAGGAAAACAAGCGAAAAACCTAAAGCCTAAGGCCCCTACCTGGCGCGCCAAATGTCGGAGAGAAAATCTTTCGGCTGGGTGGCAGAATGCACCCGCCCTAATCCTAAGATGAGGAAGGGGCTTAAGCGTTTTGCCTGTTATGTGGATTGGTGGATGAACACACGAGGACACGAGGGATTAGAGTGATTCAGGGCGCCGGAGCATAAAACCCTACCTCCATTGTGTGTATGTTGTATTGAGTATGAGAGTCTGTGTGTGTGTGTAAAAACCTTAGAGAGCTTGAGAGCTTGTATATAACCTGTCCCTGTAACGTTGTGTGCCTTCCCTTTTATAGTTTAAGGGAGGCACATACAAGGATACTAAGCCTCGACATGTGGGCCCAGGAGCATAATGAAAGGAGTACATTATGTGAGTAATTAATGCTAGTAACACCCGAGTAATCATTAGGAGTCTTGATGACCGTAGTCCATGCAGCATTGATAGCCGAAACGTACGAGTAATGGTGAATAACAGCGCGGCCCACGTATCATGGACTGAGCATGCCGCCTGTCAGTGGAATAGACAGGTGCACGTCTTACCCGCAATGAATGCGGAGGCGCGCGTAGCCTAGAGGCGTCACGCTAGGCTCCGCCCGTTGGCTTATGCCACATGTAGTATGCCACGTGGCAGCATCGGGTCTCCGCTTGAGCGGGGAGCAGGAGTATATGCGGATAGGTCTAGAGTCCACCAGACTAGGTCCGGACACGTGTCGGCACCGGACTCCCGCCTGGGTCCTGTTCAAGGCCCGAGTATGTTCTGTCCTAGGACCTTGGGACCCCATTGTGGGCAGCCCAGCTTGCACACATGGAGTTCCTGGACCAACCTTGAGGGTCCGGACTGTATACGTAGGGGTCCGGCGTTCTCCCATGGGGTCCGGACTTACTGTTGATGCCTTGGGGTATATCACCTCTAGACACGTGGCGTCTCCGGACTCACCCATGTGGTGGGGTCAGGCACTATTGTGGTCCCAAAGTAGTCGCCCGAGGCTGGGGCGAGTCATGGTCTGGTCCCACATACAGCTCTTGTACCACGCGACTAAGAGATAGCCGCGTGGGTACTGTGTCTTTATATAGTAGCAGGGGGTACCCTAGTTTCAGGGTACCGACAACAGGTGCATAAAGGTTCAACACAAACCAAAAAAAAAGATCAAGTTAGGGTTCAAAAGAAAGAAGCAAAAGAAACCGAAAAGAACCCTGTTCTGGCGCACCGGACTGTCCGGTGTGCCACCATACAGTGTCCAGTGCATCAGGGGCCGTACACTTCGAACTCGCCACCTTCGGGTTTCTCAGGGCGCACTCCGCTATAATCCAGCGGAGCAATGGCTATCCAGCGCAACGGTCGTCTGCAAAAGCGTGAACAGTGCGTGAACAGTGCACACAGAAGTCAGAGCAGGTGTCAGAGGCGCACCGGATAGTGAACATCACCTGTCCGGTGTAGCACCGGACTGTCCAGTGTGACATGAAGTCAGTGCTCCAATGGTCAGAATCTTCAGAACCCTAACGGTTGGGTGACGTGGCTGGCGCACCGGACAGTGTCCAGTGGCGCACCGGACAGTCCGATGCACCCATCGACAGCAGCCTTCCCCAACGGTTGAATTGGTGGTTGAGGGCTATAAATACTGAAAGGGAATTAGGCTTACACCTAGTTCCTAAATAATTTTGGTGGTTGAATTGCCCAACACAAATATTGGACTGACTAGTTTGCTCTAGTGTATAAGTTATACAGGTGCAAAAGGTTCACATCTAGCCAATAAAAAGACCAAGTGTTGGATTCAACAAAGGAGCAATAAGGCAACCGAGGGCACCTCTGGCTGGAGGCACCGGACTGTCCGGTGTGCACCGGACAGTGTCCGGTGCGCCCGTAGACTTCGTTTTCTACCCTTCGCCAGAGGACTTCGACTTCAACCCTTCGCCCTCGGGAATTCGCGGAGGCCGGCGCGCTATAATTCACCGGACTGTCCGGTGTGCACCGGACATGTCCGGTGCGCCAACGAACCGCGGCCTCCGGAACTCGTCATCCTCGGGTTTTCACGACAGCCGCTCCGCTATAATTCACCGGACTGTCCGGTGTGCACCGGACTGTCCGGTGTGCCAGCGGAGCAACGGCTCTCTGCGGCGCCAACGGCTCCCTGCGCAGCATTAAATGCGCGCGCAGCGCGCGCAGACGTCAGGGCTGCCCATACCGGTGCACCGGACATCAAACAGTGCATGTCCGGTGTGCACCGAACACCTCGGCAGGCCCACAAGTCAGAAGCTTCAACGGTCAGAATCCAACGGCAATGGTGACGTGGCAGAGGCACCGGACTGTCCGGTGTGCACCGGACTGTCCGGTGCGCCATCGAACAGAGGCTGCCAGCAACGGTCACTTTTGGTGGTTGGGGCTATAAATACCCCAACCACCCCACATTCATTGCCATCCAAGTTTTCCACTTCTCAACTACTACAAGAGCTCTAGGCATTCAATTCTAGACACATTCAAAGAGATCAAATCCTCTCCAATTCCACACAAAACCCTAGTGACTAGAGAGAGTGATTTGCCGTGTTCATTTGAGCTCTTGCGCTTGGATTGCTTCTTTTCTTTCTCACTTGTTCTTGAGATCACACTCCATTGTAATCAAGGCAAGAGGCACCAATTGTGTGGTGGCCCTTGCGGGGAAGTTTTGTTCCCGGCTTTGATTAGAGAAGAGAAGCTCACTCGGTCCGTGGGACCGTTTGAGAGAGGGAAGGGTTGAAAGAGACCCGGCCTTTGTGGCCTCCTCAACGGGGAGTAGGTTTGCAAGAACCGAACCTCGGTAAAACAAATCTCCGTGTCTTATTTGCTTATTCGCTTGGGATTTGTTTTGCGCCCTCTCTTGCGGACTCATTTATTATTACTAACGCTAACCCCGGCTTGTAGTTGTGTTTATATTTGTAAATTTCAGTTTCGCCCTATTCACCCCCCCCCTCTAGGCGACTATCAATTGGTATCAGAGCCCGGTGCTTCATTAGAGCCTAACCGCTCGAAGTGATGTCGGGAGATCACGCCAAGAAGGAGATGGAGACCGGCGAAAAGCCCACTACAAGCTACGGGAGCACTTCATCGGAAGAGTCCCGCACCAAAAGGAGGGAGAAGAAGAAGAGCTCCTCCAACAAAGGGAAGGAGAAGAAATCTTCTTCTCACCACAAAGAGAAGAAGGAAAAATCTTCTTCCCACAAGCCGCATCGGAAAGGCGACAAGCACAAGAGGATGAGGAAGGTGGTCTACTACGAGACCGACACTTCATCAACATCGACCTCCGACTCCGATGCGCCCTCCGTCACTTCTAAGCGCCAAGAGCGCAAGAAGTATAGTAAGATCCCTCTACGCTACCCTCGCATTTCCAAACATACACCTTTACTTTCCGTCCCACTAGGCAAACCACCAACTTTTGATGGTGAAGATTACGCTAGGTGGAGCGATTTAATGCGATTTCATCTAATCTCGCTCCACAAAAGCATATGGGATGTTGTTGAGTTTGGTGCGCAGGTACCATCCGTAGGGGATGAAAACTATGATGAGGATGAGGCGGCCCAAATCGAGCACTTCAACTCTCAAGCCACAACCATACTCCTTGCCTCTCTAAGCAAGGAAGAATACAACAAAGTGCAAGGGTTGAAAAATGCAAAGGAGATTTGGGATGTGCTCAAAACTGCGCACGAGGGAGATGAGCTCACCAAGATCACCAAGCGGGAAACGATCGAGGGGGAGCTCGGTCGGTTCCGGCTTCACAAAGGGGAGGAGCCACAACACATGTACAACCGGCTCAAGACTTTGGTGAACCAAGTGCGCAACCTCGGGAGCAAGAAGTGGGACGATCACGAAGTGGTAAATGTTATTTTAAGATCTCTCATTTTTCTTAATCCCACTCAAGTTCAATTGATTCGTGGTAATCCTAGATATACTAAAATGACCCCCGAGGAAGTTATCGGGCATTTTGTAAGTTTTGAGTGCATGATAGAAGGCTCGAGGAAAATCAACGAGCTTGGCGACACATCCGAAGCTCAACCCGTTGCATTCAAGGCAACGGAGGAGAAGAAGGAGGAGGCTACACCAAGTCGACAACCAATCGACGCCTCCAAGCTCGACAATGAGGAAATGGCGCTCGTCATCAAGAGCTTCCGCCAAATCCTCAAACAAAGAAGGGGGAAAGACTACAAGTCCCGCTCCAAGAAAGTTTGCTACAAGTGTGGTAAGCCCGGTCATTTTATTGCTAAATGTCCTATATCTAGTGACAGTGACCGAGGTGACGACAAGAAGGGGAGACGAAAGGAAAGGAAGAGGTATTACAAGAAGAAGGGCGGCGATGCCCATGTTTGTCGCGAGTGGGACTCCGACGAGAGCTCAAGCGACTCCTCCGACGACGAGGACGCCGCCAACATCGCCGTCACCAAGGGACTCCTCTTCCCCAACGTCGGCCACAAGTGCCTCATGGCAAAGGACGGCAAAAAGAAGGTTAAATCTAAATCCTCCACTAAATATGAATCCTCTAGTGATGACAATGCTAGTGATGAGGAAGATAATTTGCGTTCCCTTTTTGCCAACCTCAACATAGCTCAAAAAGAAAAATTAAATGAATTAGTTAGTGCTATTCATGAAAAGGATGACCTTTTGGACTCCCAAGAGGATTGTCTAATTAAAGAAAACAAGAAACATGTTAAGGTTAAAAAGGCTTATGCTCTAGAGGTAGAAAAATGTGAAAAATTATCTAGTGAGCTAAGCACTTGCCGTGAGATGATTGACAACCTTAGAAATGAAAATACTAGTTTAAATGCTAAGGTTGATTCTCATGTTTGTAATGTTTCAATTCCCAATCCTAGAGATAATAATGATGATTTGCTTGCTAGGATTGAAGAATTAAACATTTCCCTTGCTAGCCTTAGATTAGAGAATGAAAGTTTGATTGCTAAGGCTAAAGATTTTGATGTTTGCAAAGTTACCATTGCCAATCTTAGAGATAAAAATGATATTCTTCATGCTAAGATTGTTGAACTTAATTCTTGCAAACCATCTACATCTATTGTTGAGCATGTATCTATTTGTACTAGATGTAGAAATGTTGATATTGATGCTATTCATGATCATATGGCTTTAATTAAACAACAAAATGATCATATAGCAAAACTAGATGCTAAAATTGCCGAGCATAACTTAGAAAATGAAAAATTTAAATTTGCTAGAAGTATGCTCTATAATGGGAGACGCCCTGGCATCAAGGATGGCATTGGCTTCCAAAGGGGAGACAATGTCAAACTTAATGCCCCTCCTAAAAATTTGTCTAACTTTGTTAAGGGCAAAGCTCCCATGCCTCAGGATAACGAGGGTTACATTTTGTACCCTGCCAGTTATCCTGAGAGCAAAATTAGGAGAATTCACTCTAGGAAGTCTCACTCTGGCCCCAATCATGCTTTCATGTATAAGGGTGAGACATCTAGTTCTAGGCAACCAACCCGTGCCAAGTTGCCTAAGAAGAAAATTCCTAATGCATCAAATGAACATAGCATTTCATTTAAGACTTTTGATGCATCATATGTTTTGACTAACAAATCCGGCAAGGTCGTTGCCAAGTTTGTTGGGGGCAAACACAAGGGCTCCAAGGCTTGTGTTTGGGTACCCAAAGTTCTTGTATCTAATGCCAAAGGACCCAAAACAGTTTGGGTACCTAAAGTCAAGAACTAAATTTGTTTTGTAGGTTTATGCATCCGGGGGCTCAAGTTGGATACTCGACAGCGGGTGCACAAACCACATGACCGGGGAGAAAAGGATGTTCTCCTCATATGAGAAAAACAAAGATCCCCAACGAGCTATCACATTCGGGGATGGAAATCAAGGGTTGGTCAAAGGTTTGGGTAAAATTGCTATTTCACCTGACCATTCCATTTCCAATGTTTTTCTTGTTGATTCATTAGATTACAACTTGCTTTCTGTTTCCCAATTATGTCGAATGGGCTACAACTGTCTTTTTACTGATATAGGTGTCACTGTCTTTAGAAGAAGTGATGATTCAATAGCATTTAAGGGTGTGTTAGAGGGTCAGCTATACTTAGTGGATTTTAATAGAGCTGAACTCGACACATGCTTAATTGCTAAGACTAACATGGGTTGGCTCTGGCATCGCCGACTAGCCCATGTTGGGATGAAGAATCTTCACAAGCTTCTAAAGGGAGAGCACATTTTAGGATTAACAAATGTTCATTTTGAGAAAGACAGGATTTGTAGCGCATGCCAGGCGGGGAAGCAAGTTGGAGTCCATCACCCACACAAGAACATCATGACGACCGACAGGCCGCTTGAGCTACTCCACATGGATCTATTCGGCCCGATTGCTTACATAAGCATCGGCGGGAGTAAGTATTGTCTTGTTATTGTGGATGATTATTCTCGCTTCACTTGGGTATTCTTTTTACAGGAAAAATCTCAAACCCAAGAGACCTTAAAGGGATTCTTGAGACGAGCTCAAAATGAGTTCGGCTTAAGGATCAAGAAAATAAGAAGCGACAACGGGACGGAGTTCAAGAACTCTCAAATTGAAGGCTTCCTTGAGGAGGAGGGCATCAAGCATGAGTTCTCCTCTCCCTACACGCCACAACAAAATGGTGTAGTGGAGAGGAAGAATCGAACTCTATTGGACATGGCAAGAACCATGCTTGATGAGTACAAGACACCGGACCGGTTTTGGGCCGAATCGGTCAACACCGCCTGCTACGCCATCAACCGGTTATATCTTCACCGAATCCTCAAGAAGACATCATATGAACTCCTAACCGGTAAAAAGCCCAACATTTCATATTTTAGAGTTTTTGGTAGCAAATGCTTCATTCTTATTAAAAGAGGTAGAAAATCTAAATTTGCTCCTAAAACTGTAGAAGGCTTTTTACTTGGTTATGACTCAAACACAAGGGCATATAGGGTCTTTAACAAGTCCACTGGACTAGTTGAAGTCTCTTGTGACGTTGTGTTTGATGAAACTAACGGCTCTCAAGTAGAGCAAGTTGATCTTGATGAGATAGGTGAAGAACAGGCTCCATGCATCGCGCTAAGGAACATGTCCATCGGGGATGTGTGTCCTAAGGAATCCGAAGAGCCTCCAAGTACACAAGATCAACCATCCTCCTCCATGCAAGCATCTCCACCAACTCAAAATGAGGATGAGGCTCAAAATGATGAAGAGCAAAATCAAGAAGACGAGCCACCTCAAGATGATAGCAATGATCAAGGGGGAGATACAAATGATCAAGAAAAGGAGGATGAGGAAGAACCAAGACCGCCACACCCAAGAGTCCACCAAGCAATCCAACGAGATCACCCCGTCGACACCATCCTCGGCGACATTCATAAGGGGGTAACTACTCGATCTCGGGTTGCTCATTTTTGTGAACATTACTCTTTTGTTTCCTCTATTGAGCCACACAGGGTAGAGGAAGCTCTCCAAGATTCGGATTGGGTGGTGGCGATGCAAGAGGAGCTCAACAATTTCACGAGGAATGAGGTCTGGCATTTAGTTCCACGTCCTAACCAAAATGTTGTAGGAACCAAATGGGTCTTCCGCAACAAGCAAGATGAGCATGGTGTGGTGACAAGGAACAAAGCTCGACTCGTGGCCAAAGGGTATTCACAAGTCGAAGGTTTGGATTTTGGTGAAACCTATGCACCCGTAGCTAGGCTTGAGTCAATTCGCATATTATTGGCCTATGCTACTTACCATGGGTTTAAGCTCTATCAAATGGACGTGAAAAGTGCCTTCCTCAACGGACCAATCAAGGAAGAGGTCTATGTTGAGCAACCTCCCGGCTTTGAAGACAGTGAGTATCCTAACCATGTCTATAGGCTCTCTAAGGCGCTTTATGGGCTCAAGCAAGCCCCAAGAGCATGGTATGAATGCCTAAGAGATTTCCTTATTGCTAATGGCTTCAAAGTTGGCAAGGCCGATCCTACTCTATTCACTAAAACTCTTGACAATGATTTGTTTGTATGCCAAATTTATGTTGATGATATCATATTTGGGTCTACTAACGAATCTACTTGTGAGGAATTTAGTAGGATCATGACACAGAAATTCGAGATGTCAATGATGGGGGAGTTGAAGTATTTTCTAGGATTCCAAGTCAAGCAGCTCCAAGAGGGCACCTTCATTAGCCAAACGAAGTACACTCAAGACATTCTTGCTAAGTTTGGGATGAAGGATGCCAGACCCATCAAGACACCCATGGGAACTAATGGGCATCTCGACCTCGACACGGGAGGTAAGTCCGTGGATCAAAAGGTATACCGGTCGATGATTGGCTCATTGCTTTATTTATGTGCATCTCGACCGGACATTATGCTTTCTGTTTGCATGTGTGCAAGATTCCAATCCGACCCTAAGGAATCCCACCTTACGGCCGTAAAACGAATTTTGAGATATTTGGCTTATACACCTAAGTTTGGGCTTTGGTACCCTCGGGGATCCACATTTGATTTGATTGGTTATTCGGATGCCGATTGGGCGGGGTGCAAAATTAATAGGAAGAGCACATCAGGGACTTGCCAGTTCTTGGGAAGATCCTTGGTGTCTTGGGCTTCAAAGAAGCAAAATTCGGTCGCTCTTTCCACCGCCGAAGCCGAGTACATTGCCGCAGGACATTGTTGCGCGCAATTGCTTTGGATGAGGCAAACCCTGCGGGACTACGGTTACAAATTAACCAAAGTCCCTTTGCTATGTGATAATGAGAGTGCAATTAAAATGGCCGACAATCCCGTCGAGCATAGCCGCACTAAGCACATAGCCATTCGGTATCATTTTCTTAGGGATCACCAACAAAAGGGGGATATCGAGATTTCTTACATTAATACTAAAGATCAATTAGCCGATATCTTTACCAAGCCACTTGATGAACAATCTTTTACCAGACTTAGGCATGAGCTCAATATTCTTGATTCTAGAAATTTCTTTTGCTAGCTTGCACACATAGCTCATTTAAATACCTTTGATCATATCTCTTTTATATGCTATGACTAATGTGTTTTCAAGTCTATTTCAAACCAAGTCATAGGTATATTGAAAGGGAATTGGAGTCTTCGGCGAAGACAAAGGCTTCCACTCCGTAACTCATGCTTCGCCATCACTCCGAGCAACTCTCTATTCCTTGGGGAGAAATGAGCATCAAAGAAAAGGACTTCATCCTTGGGGGAGAGAGTAAAAGCTCAAAAGCAAAAGGACCGGACTTCATCTTTGGTATAATCTTAACTCGTTACTTATGACCAAAGGGGAAGAAATTACTTCGAGGGCTCTAATGATTCCGTTTTTGGCGATTCATGCCAAAAAGGGGGAGAAATGAGCCCAAAGCAAAAGGACCGCACCACCACCACCAAATTCAAAAACTTAGTGCTTTCCAAAAGTATTTATCATTTGGTATCCTATTATGTTCAAAAAAAAGGGAAAAAGTAGTATTTCAAAAATGGTATATCAAAACCCTCTTGAACACTAAGAGGTGGATCTCTTTTAGGGGGAGTTTTGTTTAGTCAAAGGAAAAGCATTTGAAATAGGGGGAGACAATTTCAAATCTTGAAAATGCTTTGCAAACTCTTATTCATGTACCTTTGACTATTTGCAAAAGATCTTTGAAATGGATTTACAAAAAGAATTTGCGAAAACAAAACATGTGGTGCAAACGTGGTCCAAAATGTTATATAAGAAAGAAACATTCCTTGCATATCTTGTAAGTAGTTATATTGGCTCAATTCCAAGTAACCTTTGCACTTACATTATGTAAACTAGTTCAATTATGCACTTCTATATTTGCTTTGGTTTGTGTTGGCATCAATCACCAAAAAGGGGGAGATTGAAAGGGAATTAGGCTTACACCTAGTTCCTAAATAATTTTGGTGGTTGAATTGCCCAACACAAATATTGGACTGACTAGTTTGCTCTAGTGTATAAGTTATACAGGTGCAAAAGGTTCACATCTAGCCAATAAAAAGACCAAGTGTTGGATTCAACAAAGGAGCAATAAGGCAACCGAGGGCACCTCTGGCTGGAGGCACCGGACTGTCCGGTGTGCACCGGACAGTGTCCGGTGCGCCCGTAGACTTCGTTTTCTACCCTTCGCCAGAGGACTTCGACTTCAACCCTTCGCCCTCGGGAATTCGCGGAGGCCGGCGCGCTATAATTCACCGGACTGTCCGGTGTGCACCGGACATGTCCGGTGCGCCAACGAACCGCGGCCTCCGGAACTCGTCATCCTCGGGTTTTCACGACAGCCGCTCCGCTATAATTCACCGGACTGTCCGGTGTGCACCGGACTGTCCGGTGTGCCAGCGGAGCAACGGCTCTCTGCGGCGCCAACGGCTCCCTGCGCAGCATTAAATGCGCGCGCAGCGCGCGCAGACGTCAGGGCTGCCCATACCGGTGCACCGGACATCAAACAGTGCATGTCCGGTGTGCACCGGACACCTCGGCAGGCCCACAAGTCAGAAGCTTCAACGGTCAGAATCCAACGGCAATGGTGACGTGGCAGAGGCACCGGACTGTCCGGTGTGCACCGGACTGTCCGGTGCGCCATCGAACAGAGGCTGCCAGCAACGGTCACTTTTGGTGGTTGGGGCTATAAATACCCCAACCACCCCACATTCATTGCCATCCAAGTTTTCCACTTCTCAACTACTACAAGAGCTCTAGGCATTCAATTCTAGACACATTCAAAGAGATCAAATCCTCTCCAATTCCACACAAAACCCTAGTGACTAGAGAGAGTGATTTGCCGTGTTCATTTGAGCTCTTGCGCTTGGATTGCTTCTTTTCTTTCTCACTTGTTCTTGAGATCACACTCCATTGTAATCAAGGCAAGAGGCACCAATTGTGTGGTGGCCCTTGCGGGGAAGTTTTGTTCCCGGCTTTGATTAGAGAAGAGAAGCTCACTCGGTCCGTGGGACCGTTTGAGAGAGGGAAGGGTTGAAAGAGACCCGGCCTTTGTGGCCTCCTCAACGGGGAGTAGGTTTGCAAGAACCGAACCTCGGTAAAACAAATCTCCGTGTCTTATTTGCTTATTCGCTTGGGATTTGTTTTGCGCCCTCTCTTGCGGACTCATTTATTATTACTAACGCTAACCCCGGCTTGTAGTTGTGTTTATATTTGTAAATTTCAGTTTCGCCCTATTCACCCCCCCCCCTCTAGGCGACTATCAAATACCCCCAGCCACCTCCACTCCAACCATCCAAGCATTCACAACAGTGCATTCAATACAAGAGCAAAGTGCAACACTCCAAGACACAAATCAAAGCCTCCGATCCAATCAAAATCCCCAAATTCAATTCTCGTGCTCTAGGACTTGTGAGAGGATCACTTGTGTTTCTTTGTTGCTTGGTTGGTTTTCTTCTTTTTCTCACTCTCATTCTCAAGCCTTGTAAGCAAAGCAAGAGACACCAATTGTGTGGTGGTCCTTGCGGGGTCTAAGTGACCCGAGAAATCAAGGAAGGAAGCTCACTCAGTCTAAGTGACCGTTTGAGAGAGAGAAAGGGTTGAAAGAGACCCGGTCTTTGTGACCACCTCAACGGGGACTAGGTTCTCAAGAACCGAACCTCGGTAAAACAAATCACCGTGTCTTTCGCTCCATTTGTTGGTTGATTTGTTTTCACCCTCTCTTTCGGACTCGATTTTTATTCTAACGCTAACCCCGGCTTGTAGATTATGTTTTAAGATGTAAATTTCAGAATACGCCTATTCACCCCCCTCTAGGTGACTTTCAATTGGTATCAGAGCTCGGTACTTCATTAGAGTCTAACCACTCGAAGTGATGTCGGGAGATCACGCCAAGAGGGAGATCGTGATTGACGAGAAGTCCACAAGCCACGGGAAGGCTCCATCAAGGGAGTCCGGCAACAAGCTAAAGGAGGGATCACCTCCTCACAAGTCACATCGGAGTGGCGACAAGAAAAAGATGAAGAAGGTGGTCTACTACGAGACCGATTCATCATCACCTTCTACATCTGGCTCCGACGCGTCGTCCGTCACTTCTAAGCGCCATGAGCGCAATAAGTATAGTAAGATGCCCCTTCGATATCCCCGCATTTCTAAGCGCGCTCCTTTACTTTCCATTCCATAAGGCAAACCACCATTCTTTGATGGTGAGGATTATTGTATGTGGAGTGACAAAATGAGACATCACCTAACGTCACTCCACGCAAGTATATGGGACATTGTTGAATTTGGAGCGCAGGTACCATCTGTGGGAGCCGAGGGCTACGACTCGGACAAGGTCGCCCATATCCAGCATTTCAACTCCCAAGCCACTATTATACTCCTCGCCTCTCTATGTTGAGAGGAGTATAACAAAGTGCAAGGGTTGAAGAGCGCCAAGGAGATTTGGGACGTGCTCAAGACCGCGCACGAAGGAGACGAGGTGACCAAGATCACCAAGCGGGAGACGATCGAGGGGGAGCTCGGTCGATTCATCCTCAACGAAGGAGAGAAGCCACAAGCAATGTACAACCGGCTCAAGACCTTGGTGAACCAAGTGCGCAACCTCAGGAGCACCAAGTGGGATGACCATGAAATGGTCAAGGTTATTCTTAGATCACTCGTATTTCGTAATCCTACTCAAGTTCAATTAATACGTGGTGATCCTAGATACAAGCTAATGTCTCCCGAGGAGGTTATAGGAAAGTTTGTGAGCTTTGAATTGATGATCAAAGGCTTCAAACAAATCATCAACTTGGAGCAAGGTGGCGCCTCCACACTCGAGGTGCAACCCGTCGCATTCAAAGCGACGGAGAAGAAAGAAGAGTCTACACCAAGTAGGCTCCCCATCGACGCCTCCAAGCTTGACAACGAGGAAATGACGCTTATCATCAAGAGCTTTCGCTAAATCCTCAAGCAAAGGAAGGGGAAAGATTACAATCCCCATTCCAAAAGGGTGTGCTACAAATGTGGTAAGCCCAGTCATTTTATCGCTAAATGTCCTATGTCTAGTGATAGTGACAGGGGCGACGACAAGAAGGGGAAGAAGAAGGATAAAAAGAAGTACTACAAGAAGAAGGGCAGCGATGCCCACGTATGTCGGGAATGGGACTCCGACGAGAGCTCCACCGATTCCTCCTCTGACGAGGATGTCGCCAACATCGCCGTTGTCGGTACCCTGGATCAGGGATACCCCTTACTACAGCATGAGGACGCGGTGCCCACGTGACTATCTCTAGTCACGTGGTGAACAACACCCGACTCCACCACGTGGATGGCTCCAGGGTCACCATGTGGCCAGAGAAAGCGATACACTCCAAGATGCCAACAGTGGGTCCGGACCCCCATGGGAAGTGCCAGACCCCTGTACATGTAGACCGGACCTCCGGAGGACGATCCAGGACCC
The DNA here is from genome assembly GCF_902167145.1 of Zea mays. NCBI lineage: Eukaryota > Viridiplantae > Streptophyta > Magnoliopsida > Poales > Poaceae > Zea > Zea mays. Next base: position 197,751,662 of record NC_050096.1, read on the forward strand.
CCGCGAGTGCAGCCCGGGCCTCCGGGTCGGGTCCCGGACCCCTTTGCGTGAGGTCCGGACTACCCATAGCTAGGTCCCGGGACTTTGGGGAAAAATACTCAGGCCTCGCTCAGGCAGGGGTCCAGTGCCGACATGTGTCTAGGCCCAGCCTGGTGCGGACCTGTCTGTATAGCGCTACTGCTCCCCGCCCAGGCGGAGACCCGATGCTGCCACGTGGCCTACCGCGCATGACGTAAGCCAGCGGATGGAGCCTGACGTAAGGCCTCTGGGCCACGCTGTCTCTGCATTTATTACGGAGAAGACGCGCCGCCTGACTATCCCGCTGATAGGTGATGTGCTCCATCTACATTTATTATGTCCTATCCACTCAGCTGGCAGGCGACGTCCAGGCCATCTTGCAGGCGGCGTACCTGTCAATTCCATTGCCAAACAGTACGCCCGCGCCACGAAGTGTACTGGGCCCGTCCATCATCGCTCGTACGTTGCCAGGGAAGCTTCCCCTGCATGCCAATACTACTCACATCGCAGATATTAGGGCGCGAGGAAGATTGCATTGGGGACGAGCACTAGTCGCTCCAAGTATTACATATGTTATGCCCATGGGCCCACATGTCGGGGCTCAGCACCCTTGTATGTGCCCCCCTTGGACTATAAAAGGGAGGACATGCAGTGTTACAAGGGGAAAGGAGATTCTGGCTCAGGTCATCGAAAACACAACTCAAGCTCACGAGCAATACAACACACAGTGGAGTAGGGTATTACGCTCTGGCGGCCCGAACCACTCTAAACCCTTGCGTGTTCTTGTGTGTTCATCCCCCAATCTCTAACAAGCAAAACGCGTAGGCCCCTCCTCATCCTAGGATTTAGGGCGGGTGCATTCCGCCACCCGGCCGGAGATTTCCTCTCCGACAGCCATCAACAAGGGCCTCCTCTTCCCAAACATCGGCCACAAGTGCTTCATGGCAAAGGACGGCAAAAATAAGAAGCTAAAATCTAGAGCCTCCACTAAATATACAACATCTAGTGATGAGGGTAGCTCTAGTAAAGATGAGGATGATTTGCTTACCTTTTTTGCCAATCTTAACATGCAACAAAAAGAAAAATTGAATGAATTGATAGGTGCTATTCATGAGAAGGATGAACTCTTGGACAGCCAAGAGAAATTCCTTATTAAGGAAAACAAAAAGCATGTTAAAGTAAAAAATGCTTATGCTCAGGAAATAGAAAAGTGTGAAAATTTGACTAATGAGCTTAGCATTTGCCATGACACCATTTCCAACCTTAGAACTGAGAATGCTAGTTTTATTGCTAAGGTTGAGAAGTTAAATGCTTGTAATGATTCAATTGCCAATCTTAAGAATGAAAATGCTAGTTTAATTGCTAGGATTGATAAATTGAATGAATCAATTTCAAGCCTTAAAACTGAGAATGATAAATTAATTTCTAAGGCACAGATTTAAATGTTTGCAATGATTCTATTTCCAATCTTAGAAATGAGAATGCCATATTACATGCTAAGATTGATGAATTAAATGTTTGCAAACAATCTACATCTACTGTTGATCATGTTTCTATTTGCACTAGATGTAGAGATATTGATGTTGATGCTACCCATGATCACCTTGCTTTAATTAAACAACAAAATGATCACATAGCTCAACTAACTACTAAAATCAATGAGCATGAAATTGAAAATGAAAATTTTAAATTTGCTAGAAGCATGCTCTATAGTGGAAGACGCCCTGGCATTAAGGATGGCATTGGCTTCCAACAGGGAGGCAATGTTAAGCTTAATGCCCCTAAGAAATTGTCTAATTTTGTTAAGGGCAAGGCACCCATGGTTCAGGATAATGAGGGCTACATTTTATATCCTGCTGGTTATCCCGAACACAAGATTAGGAGAATTCATGCTAGGAAACCTTATAATGTTTCTCATCATGCTTTGATGTATAAGAATGAGGCATCTAGTTCTAGGCAATCAACCCATGTTAAATTGCCTAAAAAGAAATATCCTACTGCATCAAATGAGCCTATTATTTCATTTAAGACTTTTGATGCTTCTTATGTGCTGACTAACAAATCAGGCAAAGTAGTTGCCAAATATGTTGGGGCCAAACACAAAGGCTCAAAGACTTGCGTTTGGGTGCCCAAGGTGCTTGTTTCTAACGTCAACAGACCCAAGACTGTTTGGGTACCTAAGAACAAGGCCTAAATTGTTTTGCAGGTTTACGCATTCGGGGCTCAAGTTGGATCATTGATAGCAGATGCACAAATCATATGACTGGGGAGAAAAGGATGTTCTCCTCCTATGAGAAAAACGAAGATCCCCAAAGAGCTATCACATTCGGGGATGGAAATCAAGGTTTGGTCAAAGGACTTGGTAAAATTGCTATATCACCTGACCATTCTATTTCCAATGTTTTTCTTGTAGATTCTTTATATTACAATTTGCTTTCTGTTTCTCAATTATGCAATATGGGCTACAACTGTCTCTTTACAGATTTAGGTGTTACTGTCTTTAGAAGGAGTGATGATTTAGTAGCATTTAAGGGAGTGTTAGAGGGTCAGCTATACTTAGTTGATTTTAATAGAGCTGAACTCGACACTTGCTTAATTGCTAAGACTAATATGGGTTGGCTCTGGCATCGCTGACTAGCCCATGTTGGGATGAAGAATCTCCACAAACTTCTAAAGGGAGAGCACATTTTGGGACTAATGAATGTTCATTTTGATAAAGACAGGGTTTGTAGCTCATGCCAAGCAGGAAAGCAAGTTGGCGCCCATCATCCACACAAGAACATCATGACAACGGACAGGCCGCTCGAGCTACTCCACATGAATCTATTTGGCCCGATAGCTTACATAAGCATCGGCGGGATTAAGTACTGTCTAGTTATTGTGGATGATTATTCTCGCTTCACTTGGGTGTTCTTTTTGTAGGAAAAATCACAAACCAAAGAGACCTTAAAAGGATTTTTGAGACGGGCTCAAAATGAGTTCGGATTGGGAATCAAAAAGATTAGAAGCGACAATGGGAGAGAGTTCAAGAATTCACAAATAGAAGGCTTTCTTGAGGAGGAGGGCATCAAGCATGAGTTCTCTTCTCCCTACACACCACAACAAAATGGTGTAGTGGAGAGGAAGAATAGAACTCTACTTGACATGGCGAGAACCATGCTTGATGAGTATAAGACACCAGACCGGTTTTGGGCTGAGGCGATTAACACCGCCTGCTACTCCATCAACCGGCTCTACCTTCACCGAATCCTCAAGAAGACATCTTATGAACTCCTCACCGATAAAAAGCCCAATGTTTCATATTTTAGAGTCTTTGGTAGCAAATGTTTTATTCTTGTTAAAAGAGGTAGAAAATCCAAATTTGCTCCTAAGGCTGTAGAAGGCTTTTACTAGGATATGATTCAAACACAAGGGCATATAGAGTCTTTAACAAGTCCACTGGACTAGTTGAAGTTTCTTGTGACATTGTGTTTGATGAGACTAATGGCTCACAAGTGGAGCAAGTTGATCTTGATGAATTAGATGATGAAGAGGCTCCATGCGCGGCTCTAAGGAACATGTCCATTAGGGATGTGTATCCTAAGGAATTCGAAGAGCCTCCACAAACACAAGATCAACCGTCATCTTCCAATCAAGCACCTCCACCAACTCAATATGAGGAACAGGCTCTAGGTGATGAAGAAGAAGATCAAGAAGATGAGCCACCTCAAGAAGAGGCCAATGATCAAGGGGGAGATAATGAAGATAAAGACAAGGAAGATGAGCAGGAAGTACAGGGTCAAAGACCGCCTCACCCAAGAGTCCACCAGGAGATTCAAAGAGATCACCCCGTCAACTCCATTCTTGGTGATATCCATAAGGGGGTACTACTCGGTCTCGAGTCGCTCATTTTTGTGAACATTACTCTTTTGTGTCCTCTATTGAGCCTTACAGGATTGAGGACGCACTAAGAGATTCGGATTGGGTGCTGGCAATGCAAGAGGAACTCAACAACTTCATGAGGAATGAGGTATGACATTTGGTTCCATGTCCTAATCAAAATGTTGTAGGTACCAAATGGGTATTCCGCAACAAGCAAGATGAGCATGGTGTGGTGATAAGGAACAAAGCCCGACTTATGGCCAAGGGTTATTCACAAGTCGAAGGTTTGGATTTTGATGAAACTTGTGCACCCATAGCTAGGCTTGAGTCAATTCGCATATTACTTGCCTATGCTACTTACCATGGCTTCAAGCTTTATCAAATGGACGTGAAGAGTGCCTTCCTCAATGGACCAATCAAGGAAGAAGTCTATGTTGAGCAACCTCCAGGATTTAAAGATAGTGAGTATCCTAACTATGTTTATAAGCTCTCAAAGGCGCTTTATGGGCTCAAGCAAGCCCCAAGAGCATGGTATGAATGCCTGCGAGACTTCCTCATCACTAATGGCTTTAAAGTCGACAAAGCCGATCCTACTCTCTTTACTAAAACTGTTGCAAATGATTTGTTTGTATGCCAAATTTATGTTGATGATATTATATTTGGGTCTACTAACAAATCTACATGTGAAGAGTTAAGTAGGATCATGGTTCAAAAATTCGAGATGTCAATGATGGGGGAGTTGATATATTTCTTAGGATTCCAAATATAGCAGCTCCAAGAGGGCACCTTCATCAACCAAACGAAGTATATTCAAGACATTCTTAAGAAGTTTGGAATGAAGGATGCCAAGCCCATCAAGACACCCATGGGAACCAAAGGGCATCTCGACCTTGACACGGGAGGTGAATCCGTAGATCAAAAGGTATACCGGTCGATGATAGGATCTTTACTCTATTTATGTGCATCACGACCTGATGTTATGCTTTTCGTATGCATGTGTGCAAGGTTCCAAGCCAATCCTAAGGAAGTTCACCTTAGGGCTGTGAAGAGAATCATGAGATACTTAGTTTACACTCCTAAGTTTGGGCTTTGGTACCCCAGGGGATCAACCTTTGATTTAATAGGATATTCCGATGTCGATTGGGCGGGGTGTAAAATTGATAGGAATAACACATCAGGAACTTGTCAGTTTCTAGGGAGATCTCTGGTGTCTTGGGCTTCCAATAAACAAAACTCAGAAGCTCTTTGTCACACCCGGGTTTCGGGGCACCAAGACCCGGGCGCGAACATAATCACCAGGTGTGCTGGGACCAAGTCTCACACATATGATGAATCATGGCACAGGATCGAATGTCACATCTTTACTGCATAACAGGAGTTCTATACAAAATAAATAATTACATTATAAGGAGACAACGGTCCAGCAACCCAAAGTTGACTGGGAGACGACGGCCTAGACCTCTCACGAACACATCAAAGCATCCTCCATGCGCCTCATCCTGTGGTACCTGTTCTTGACCTGTGGGGGTGAGACAGCAAGAGTGAGCTCACATACGTTCATAGCTCAACAAGTTGTGGGGAATAATGTGCATGAACTCGCCAAAGGTGGGAGCTCACGTGAAGTGTAAGGCTTACCAAAGAGGATGGTTAGAGCTGAGCATTGCTTTTAAAGTTGGTCAAAATTTTATTTGCAATTACTAAGTATAAGTAAATACCAACCCAATTAAATAGTAGAACAAAAGTAACAACATCACCTGCGATGCAATGCATATGACAAATTGAATTTAGTTCCATAAATTAATCATGTGAGTGTCCGAGCCGCTCATGACCGTGAGCATGGCTAGTATACTAGTTTTACACTCTACAGAGGTTGCGCATCTTTACCCACAAGCCGTGTTACCCATCTGCCAAGAGACGGTCAATCCCATACACCTCTACCGAGGAGGCGAGGCAGGGTAACACTACGAGGCCTTTACAAAGTTCCACTAGCTTCAGAAAACTCGCTACAGTTTATAGGAAGCTCCAATGCAGGGACCCCTCTCATGACCGCCATCGCAGCAAAATCATCCCAAGGGCCTCCCTACACTGACCACTCCCCTACTGCCCTTGCCCCTTTCGGGTAAGGTAGTCTTCCACTAGCTTTCCTAATTAATCAGCCAAGGGCGTCCCATTAAACCCTTGTGGTAGCACTGTTTTCCCGGGTGGTTCTCCATGTTCGAATTAACATAATGATCTTATCATGAACAATAAATAATAAACAGATAATAAAAAGTGTAATCATGAGTAATGTGTATCTCTATACCCAAAACCACATAAAGCAATAGCAGGTACTACCCAACAATTCAGTGGTGAACAAGGTATAAAGATAGTCAAACTAGGGTAACCTGTTGGGTCCTATCAAAATTAACCTATGCAGATCATTATGATTAATCAGAACATGACTGAGTAAAAAGAAGTGATCAAGGGCACAACTTGCCTGAGACTTGAGATTCCAGGTACCAACTTGCTCTTCAGGTTCTCGTAACCTCACTGCTACTCGTATCAATACATACAATCAAGCAAATAATGGGTATGGTAACATTACACCAAAGCATGTGAACAAACAATGTAAGAATATCCTACGCGTTGCTACGAGATCGTAGGTTCGAGAACCAGTAAAATCAGAGCTAAAACAAAGAATTTATGGATAAAACGATAGTTTAGGCACAATAAATCTAATAGATATGATCTAACAGATATTGCATTTAAACTAAACACGTATTAAATTAAAATATTTGAGTCGGTATTAATTATTAACAATTATTTATAAAATGCGTAGGTTAGAACTATAAATTAGATTAACTGGATTATCTAGCTAATTAACATTAATTAAATAAGTAATTAATTAATTAAACTATGTGGCATAATTAAAACAATATTATTACCACATACACAAAAATTGATATGAACCTAACACAACTTGAACAGATTAAAACGAATTATCTGACCTAAAAGATATCATATTCTTAATAAGTTAGTAGGGCTGTACATAAATAGGTACTGACGTGATCTGTTTGTTTAGATCGGGGTTATATAAAAATTGTGGGGTAAATAGACATAATATATGTGATCTAGGTGTGTCCATCTTCTACCTAAAGACAACTGCGTACGACGAACACGCCACCGTGGCGGTGCCATAGCTCTACGGCGGCGATCACGTCGATGACTAGCGTAACGTCGCTCAGGAACTAAAATCAGACACGGATAAGTGATACACAAAGCGTAGACCACGACGAATCTATAAGACTGATACTCACAAAGTTTTGCAGCGTGGAACCCCTTCTGCCCGCGAGAAGTCATGGCTATGTGGTTGTGCTCGTCTTCGGCGAGAAATCTCTGGCTTCACGATTGACTCTGTGCTCCAGGAAGCTACGCACAACCCCCTATGGTCCCGGTGATCATCGCTCCACCCCTCGATCACTAGGCTGCTCTCCTGCTCAACACCGGCAGCGACGCGATGCTTCCATCTTATCGAATCCATGGGACTAGGGGCACGACATTCAAATATATATATCCCTGGGGCACCTGATCCAAGCATCCGGATTTTTCTAACAAACTCATGGGTGTTCTGTTATGCGGGTGAGTTTGTTACTACTTCCGGATTTATAGTCCCAAACGGAATTGATGCGAATATAGGGGCGACCTATTCGCTACAACAGCTAAGCCGACTCTATCGGCTGATTCCGAATTGAGCTAGAAGAACAGAACTGCATGTATGGGCCCACACGTCGGCCATTGCTTCTACCTCCGATTAGGCGCGCGAGCGAAAAAAAATGGTTGCTGGCCTCATGCCGGATGTCATGAGTACGCAGCGTCCAACCATAAAAATAAAGAATATAAAAAAACATATAGTGGGCATGCATGCGTGAAGCATGGCCCAAGTGAGGGATGCCCGTTTTCTTCTTTTTTGATTTTCTATTTTCAGTTTTCTATTTCAAATAGATTCAAATAAAGTTCGAACTTCAAATTTAAATAGAATACACAATCAAGAAAAGATGAGGATGTAATGTGAGTCACATATATTTATATATATGCGAAAGGGCCTCTAGCGTAATGGATAAGGTTTTCGAGTAGCTACTGCAGTTCCTAGATTTGATACCCGGGGGCGAATTTTGGGCTTGGTAAAAAAATCCCTAAAGCACAATCTTAAATTTATTTATTTATTTATTTCATTGGTATTATTTTTTCTACCAATTTTGGGCTTTACAAATCCTAACCCCTTAACTGAAATCTCGTCCTCGAGATTAGTAAGAAAAGAGATATAGAATGATTGTTTTGTAATTCAAATTTTAGTCTATAATTTGTTCAAAAATCTAGAGTCTCAGTCGTTTTTTAGTCAATAGTGGGTGATTGGAAGAGTATAGGTATCCAGCTACCTATTATGTAGGATATAAGCTGGACAGGTTGAGGTAGGAAAGATTATGGCAAGGAAAAGACTTCATTCGAAATGTTTAAGTCTTGATTCATCTTAAGGTTCGCTTTGACTGTTATATTCTTTTTTGTCGATGTTGATCTTTTCTTCTCCAGTCTTGATCACACTGATTCGAGGTTAGTGTATATCATTGGGTTGAGGAATATGGTTAAGATAGATATCGGTGAGATAGACTACATGATGTCGGTCAAAGGTTTGTTCGAGGTTAGGTGGAGATAGACAGATTATGCAATCCATCATGACTCTATTGGTTGGGTTAGCTCTTCTGCTCATGGTTGAGTTGGTCTAATGTGCTAAGTTAAGTTAACACCAGGCTAGTAGGGTCTAATCTCTTCCACCAGTATCACTAATCTGTTCAAGTAGGCCACATTAGATTAGATGGGATCTAGATTAGATCGGTATCACCAGATTAACTAGACAATATCCAATTACTTTGGATTAGATCATGGTGGTTACACTAGTGTGGGATAAATATGCTTATTAGGGCAAGATGAATCCATAAGATAAGATAGAATCTTTTGAGGCCAGTTAGATCTATTAGGATAAGATAAAATCTTTTCAAGATAAGATGAATCTATTAAGGTAACAGAGAGTCTTTTAAGATAAGATGGATTTTTTTAAGTTTGATATATTCTAGTGGGGTAATCTTAATTTATCTTATAAACAATTTATGAAATTAGGATAATATTTTTTTTAACATAAGATGAACCTGTTAGGATAAAATAGATTTCTTTAAGTTAAGAGAGATCTATTAAAATAGATACTATTTAATGAAGGATATTCTAGGTTGTTTAGTTATCTTATGAATTCTATTTATGTCTATATGTATATGTAGATGTAATTGTGGACATTACTCCACAACTCATCACACTCAATCAAAGATCCAAATCAGACAAGTATCATAAGAACAAACATTCAAGTACATAGATACTAAAAACTAGTTTTGTTTTTGTTCCTAGGATTAGGTCTCTTAGTCCTAAAAGTCACTTTAGGTACGGGACTTCAAAGTGTGAAATCCACATTTGTCTTTAGAATGAAAAGGTAAGAATAATCAGAGTAAGCGGAAATAGATGAGAAAAGATTAAGAAAAGTTTAGAAAGGATCAGAGTAGCAAAGGTAAGTAGATAATGGTTGTCCAGTTCTATCTAGGTTTCGTCCTACAGTCAACATTCCTCTGATACCACTTCTGTCACACCCGGGTTTCGGGGCACCAAGACTCGGGCGCGAACATAATCACCAGGTGTGCTGGGACCAAGTCTCACACATATGATGAATCATGGCATAGGATCGAATGTCACATCTTTACTACATAACAGGAGTTCTATACAAAATAAATAATTACATTATAAGGAGACAACGGTCCAGCAACCCAAAGTTGACTAGGAGACGACGGCCTAGACCTCTCACGAACACATCAAAGCATCCTCCATGCGCCTCATCCTGTGGTACCTGTTCTTGACCTGTGGGGGGGGTGTGAGACAGCAAGAGTGAGCTCACATACGTTCATAGCTCAACAAGTTGTGGGGAATAATGTGCATGAACTCGCCAAAGGTGGGAGCTCACGTGAAGTGTAAGGCTTACCAAAGAGGATGGTTAGAGCTGAGCATTGCTTTTAAAGTTGGTCAAAATTTTATTTGCAATTACTAAGTATAATTAAATACCAACCCAATTAAATAGTAGAACAAAAGTAACAACATCACCTGCGATGCAATGCATATGACAAATTGAATTTAGTTCCATAAATTAATCATGTGAGTGTCCGAGCCGCTCATGACCGTGAGCACGGCTAGTATACTAGTTTTACACTCTGCAAAGGTTGCGCATCTTTACCCACAAGCCGTGTTACCCATCTGCCAAGAGACGGTCAATCCCATACACCTCTACCGAGGAGGCGAGGCAGGGTAACACTACGAGGCCTTTACAAAGTTCTACTAGCTTCAGAAAACCCGCTACAGTTTATAGGAAGCTCCAATGCAGGGACCCCTCGCATGACCGCCATCGCAGCAAAATCATCCCAAGGGCCTCCCTACATTGACCACTCCCCTACTGCCCTTGCCCCTTTCGGGTAAGGTAGTCTTCCACTAGCTTTCCTAATTAATCAGCCAAGGACGTCCCATTAAACCCTTGTGGTAGCACTGTTTTCCCAGGTGGTTCTCCATGTTCGAATTAACATAATGATCTTATCATGAACAATAAATAATAAACAGATAATAAAAAGTGTAATCATGAGTAATGTGTATCTCTATACCCAAAACCACATAAAGCAATAGCAGGTACTACCCAACAATTCAGTGGTGAACAAGGTATAAAGATAGTCAAACTAGGGTAACCTGTTGGGTCCCATCAAAATTAACCTATGCAGATCATTATGATTAATCAGAACATGACTGGGTAAAAAGAAGTGATCAAGGGCACAACTTGCCTGGGACTTGAGATTCCAGGTACCAACTTGCTCTTCAGGTTCTCGTAACCTCACTGCTACTCGTATCAATACATACAATCAAGCAAATAATGGGTATGGTAACATTACACCAAAGCATATGAACAAACAATGTAAGAATATCCTACGCGTTGCTACGAGATCGTAGGTTCGAGAACCAGTAAAATCAGAGCTAAAACAAAGAATTTATGGATAAAACGATAGTTTAGGCACAATAAATCTAATAGATATGATCTAACAGATATTGCATTTAAACTAAGCAGGTATTAAATTAAAATATTTGAGTCGGTATTAATTATTAACAATTATTTATAAAATGTGTAGGTTAGAACTATAAATTAGATTAACTAGATTATCTAGCTAATTAACATTATTTCAATAAGTAATTAATTAATTAAACTATGTGGCATAATTAAAACAATATTATTACCACATACACAAAAATTGATATGAACCTAACACAACTTGAACAGATTAAAACGAATTATCTGACCTAGAAGATATCGTATTTTTAATAAGCTAGTAGGGCTGTACATAAATAGGTGACCTGACGTGATCTGTTTATTTAGATCGGGGTTATATAAAAATTATGGGGTAAATAGACATAATATATGTGATCTAGGTGTGTCCATCTTCTACTAAAGACAACTGCGTACGACGAACACGCCATCATGGCGGCGTCATAGCTCTACGGCGGCGATCACGTCGATGACTAGCGTAACGTCGCTCAGGAACTAAAATCAGACACGGATAAGTGATACACAAAGCGTAGACCACGACGAATCTATAAGACTGATACTCACAAAGTTTTGCAGCGTGGAACCCCTTCTGCCCGCGAGAAGTCATGGCTATGTGGCTGTGCTCGTCTTCGGCGAGAAATCTCTGGCTTCACGATCGACTCTGTGCTCCAGGAAGCTACGCACAACCCCCTATGGTCCCGGTGATCATCGCTCCACCCCTCGATCACTAGGCTGCTCTCCTGCTCAACACTGGCAGCGACGCGATGCTTCCATCTTATCGAATCCATGGGACTAGGGGCACGACATTCAAATATATATATCCCTCGGGCGCCTGATCCAAGCATCCGGATTTTTCTAACAAACTCATGAGTGTTCTGTTATGAGGGTGAGTTTGTTACTACTTCCGGCTTTATAGTCCCAAACGGAATTGATGCGAATATATAGGGGCGACCTGTTAGCTACAACAGCTAAGCCGACTCTATCGGCTGATTCCGACTTGAGCTAGAAGAACAGAACTGCATGTATGGGCCCACACGTCGGTCATAGCTTCTACCTCCGATCAGGCGCGCGAGCGAAAAAAAAATGGTTGCTGGCCTCATGCCGGATGTCATGAGTACGCAGCGTCCAACCATAAAAATAAAGAATATAAAAAAAACATATAGTGGGCATGCATGCGTGAAGCATGGCCCAAGTGAGTTATGCCCGTTTTCTTCTTTTTTTATTTTCTATTTTCAGTTTTCTATTTCAAATAGATTCAAATAAAGTTCGAACTTCAAATTTAAATAGAATACACAATCAAGAAAAGATGAGGATGTAATGTGAGTCACATATATTTATATATATGCGAAAGGGCCTCTAGCGTAATGGATAAGGTTTTCGAGTAGCTACTGCAGTTCCTAGATTTGATACCCGGGGGCGAATTTTGGGCTTGGTAAAAAAAAATCCCTAAAGCACAATCTTAAATTTATTTATTTATTTATTTCATTGGTATTATTTTTTTCTACCAATTTTGGGCTTTACACTCTTTCTACCGCCAAAGTCGAATACATTGCCGTAGGCCATTGTTGTGCGCAATTACTTTGGATGAGGCAAACCCTCAGGGACTATGGCTACAAATTAAGCAAAATCCCTCTCCTATGTGACAATGAGAGTGCTATCCGCATGGCGAAGAATCCCGTTGAACACAGCCGCACTAAGCACATAGACATTCGGTATCACTTTTTGAGGGATCACCAACAAAGGGGGATATCGAGATAGCTTACATCAATACCAAAGATCAATTAGCCGATATCTTTATCAAGCCTTTAGATGAGAAAACCTTTAGCAAACTTAGAAATAAGCTAAATATTCTTGATTCTCGGAATTTTGATTGAAACATTATACACATTGCTCATTTATATACCTTTGATCTTATCTCTTTCATTTGCTACGACTAAAGTGTTTCCAAGTGGGTTTATATGCTGTCATAGATTGAAAGGGAAATTGGAGTACTCGACGAAGACAAGGCTTCCACTCCACTCTATCAGTATCATTTACCCTTCGTCATTACTCACTCTCTAATTTGGTATAATCTTTCACTCATATGTTGTTTACCAAAGGGGGAGAAAATATAGTAAAGGCTCTCAAAGTCTCCGTTTTTGGCGATTAATGCCAAAGAGGGAGAAAGGATCTAGCCCAAAGCGAAAGGACCTCATTTTACAAGAAATTTTTCAAAAGGGGGAGAAAGTTATAGTGTTTTCAAAAATTTGAAAACCCCTCTTGAACACTAAGGGGAGAATTTCATTCACGGGGAGTTTTGTCGTAGTCAAAGGAAAAGCATTTGAAACAGGGGGAGAAATTTCAAAATCTTGAAAATGCTTCTTGCAATCTTATTCATATACCTTTGACTATTTGCAAAAAGACTTCAAAAAGAATTTCCAAAAGAATTTGCAAAAACAAAACGAGTGGTGCAAAAGTGGTCGAGAATGTTAAATAAAAGAAAGCAACCATGCATATCTAGTAAAACTACAAATTGGTTTAATTCTAAGTAACCTATGCACTTACATTATGCAAACTAGTTCAATTCTGCACTTATACATTTGCTTTGGTTCGTGTTGGCATCAATCACCAAAAAGGGGGAGATTGAAAGGGAAATAAGGCCAAACCTTTTCCTATAAATAATTTTGGTGGTTGAATGACCAACACAAATATTAGACTAACTAGTTTGCTCTAGATTATGTATTCTACATGTGCATAAAGGTTCAACACAAACCAATAAAAGATCAAGTTAGGGTTCAAAAGAAAGGAGCAAATGAAACCGAAGAGAACCCTGGTCTGGCGCACTGGACTGTCCGGTGTGCCACTAGACAGTGTCCGGTGCACCAGGGGCCGTACACTTCGAACTCGCCACCTTCGGGTTTCTCAGGGCGCACTCCGCTATAATGCACCGGACTGTCCGGTGTGACACCGGACTGTCCGGTGCACCAGCGGAGCAACGGCTATCTAGTGCAACGGTCGTCTGCAAAAGCGTGAACAGTGCGTGAACAGTGCGCGCAGAAGTCAGAGCAGGCTCAGAGGCGCACCGGACAGTGAACAGCACCTGTCTGGTGCAACACCGGACTGTCCGGTGTGACATGAAGTCAGCGCTCCAACGGTCAGAATCTTCAGAACCCTAACGGTTGGGTGACGTGGCTGGCGCACCGGACAGTGTCTGGTGGCGCACCGGACTGTCCGGTGCGCCCATCGACAGCAGCCTTACCCAACGGTTGAATTGGTGGTTGAGGGCTATAGATACCCCCCAACCACCTCCACTCCAACCATCCAAGCATTCACAATAGTGCATTCAATACAAGAGCAAAGTGCAACACTCCAAGACACAAATCAAAGCCTCCGATCCAATCAAAGTCCCCAAATTCAATTCTAGTGCTCTAGGACTTGTGAGAGGATCGCTTGTGTTTCATTGTTGCTCTTGTTGCTTGGTTGGCTTTCTTCTTTTTCTCACTCTCATTCTCAAGCCTTGTAAGCAAAGCAAGAGACACCAATTGTGTGGTGGTCCTTGCGGGGTCTAAGTGACCCGAGAAATCAAGGAAGGAAGCTCACTCGGTCTAAGTGACCGTTTGGGAGAGGGAAAGGGTTGAAAGAGACCCGGTCTTTGTGACCACCTCAACGGGGACTAGGTTCTCAAGAACCGAACCTCGGTAAAACAAATCACCATGTCTTTCGCTCCATTTGTTGGTTGATTTGTTTTCACCCTCTCTTTCGGACTCGGTTTTTATTCTAACGCTAACCCCGGCTTGTAGATTGTGTTTTAAGTTGTAAATTTCAGATTACGCCTATTCACCTCCCCTCTAGGAGACTTTCAATGACGCCACAGTCCATGATATAGTAGTCATCGAACGCGCGCAACATGGTGAGTACCGATAACTCTTGGTTGGGCTGCCAGACGAAGTGTACCTCTAGCTCATCGACAAGGTAGTACACCTGGCCGTTGCACCACCAGATGCGCTACTCCTCTACATACATCATGTTCGAGGACTGTAAAGCCCTAAAATTTGTATAAGATAAAAAAATGATGATAAAAAAAAATACTTATAGTTATATAAAGTGTTTTGGGATCATGGAACCCTTAGAGGCTATTTAGTTTTCTTTTCTAAGTGCATATTCAATTAATAGGAATATATTGATCAAATAACAAATAAATACTGAAATATGCATCTCATACCGCATTTTTTAGTATTGCACATTAATTGAATGTTGAAACACAAATCACATCCCAGTTGGAATCGAGCAAATAGAAATAGTAGGAGAAGAAATTAAAAAAAAGAAAATAAAAAGAGGGCTTTTCCTCAGTTCTTTGGGCTAAAATCGGCCGGCCCAGTCATTCCACCGCGCTTCCCTGCCAGCAGCCATTCCCTTGCGTGTCCATGACGTGTGGGGCCCCTTGCGCAGCTCGTTCTTCCACCTCAGCGCGGGAATCGGTCCTCAGCACGACAAACCGAGTCGGATCCACTGTAAACGAAAGCTTCCCAACCGATTCCCTGCGGCTCTCCGTCTTCCGCGCTTGGGTTGCCGTCCCGGACAGCCTTGCGGGCGTACGGACTCGCAGAGCCCGCGTCCACTGTATGGACTAAATCGTCGGTCATATCCTCTCCGCGCCACCTGCGCGTTTGGCGGAAACAGAACCACCATGAGATTCGGATTTCAGTTGAGTTCCTAGCTAATCTGAGTATAAAATCCGGTGCCTGGGGTGTTTTCCTCGACAGTCATCTCGGCGCCGCGCAACAGAGAGAGAAATCGAGAAGAGAGGGAGAGAAAGCAGCGCCGCCAGCCGGTTTCGTATACACCGCCGTCGCGTCCACGATTTCGGCTCTGTGCGTCTCTCCGTGCGTCGGGGATTGAACCGGGGAGTTCCCTGCTGTGGATTGGCGGCCGGAGCCCTCGAATTTCGTCGCCGTGGTGCGAACACCACCGCGCGTCCGCCAAACTCCGTGGGGCGGTTCGTCCATTGCCGGAATCAAGGTAAGAATTCCTCCGTTGAGTTCGCTGTCATCCCAGCAACGCATAGGAGCTTTCGGTTCGGAGGATTTGTTCGTGTGTGCGCGTTTGAGGTGTCGCAGGGTCGTTCAGATTTCTCGCCGCCCCTCCTCATTGCCGTGAAGCCGCTGAGAGTCATCGTCGGACCTCTACTTTGCTCAAGCGCTGGTATGGGGGTTGCTAGTATATTCGCCATCCTCTAGAGTTAGTTTATCGCCATTGGGATTTAAGCTTGGGCCATTGTGGCGCGGGACGGTCATCGCCGGCCATGGCTCCGCCATGGGGGCTGTCCGTGCCGCCGCGTTCCTGACTGGGGAGATGAGCAAGGGGGATCGCGCCTGGCCGTTGGATATGGGGTAGGTGGGTGAGATTAGAGGAGGGAGGTCAAAGTTATACCAGCCGCAGAATTCCTGATCTACGGCTCGTATCGGCTCTGGTGTGGTGACGAGATTAGTGGGCACTGGACCATTTATATGGTGTCGTGCGGCCGTGATCAGATCGTAGGATGGTTGATTTGGGTCGGTATCTGTGCCGTAGGTTGTGAGATGGTCGGCACAGATCTAATCTCGCTTCGTAAAATCCTGGCCGACGATTGTTGATCCGGTGGACAGCATGGTGTACCGGTTCGTTTATAAGATTAGGATGATCTGCGCCGTGAGCTTCTGTTCCAACGGTTGTGATCCGAGAATACCCCTTCAGTCAGATAACACATGCATATGGGCCCCTCGGTTTTATAATATTGAACCCGCCATCCTAGCCGTGGGAAAGCTCTTGTACTGGGGTCCCTGGAATTTACAGTTTACACTCTGAACTCTTCTAAATTTATGGCCGCGGTCCACTAATTTGGTATAAATCTATATTTAATCCGAAAATCGATTATTATGTATAAAAATAATACTAGTAACTTGTTTAATTCATATTTGATTCATTACAACTCCTTTTTAATCTGTTCCAGTTGCATTTATTTTGTTTCAATATTGTCTATCATCTAGTAACTCGGTTTATTCATGAAACCTAGATCAAAATTATCCACTTGATTTATTCTATACTAGGTATTTAATAACTTCGAAAAAATCGTAACTTGAGAACCGTAACTCCGTTTTAACCCATTCTAGTTGCATTAGTCTCACACTAATATTTATTATCATATGGTAAATTTGTTTTGTCATGAAATATAGGTTAATATATTTCACTTAGTCTATTCTATATTTAACCACGTGGATCTTCGAAAAACCATAACTTCTTAATCGTAGCTCCGAAATTAGCGATTCTCGAACTCTCGATCTCGTAGCAACGCGTAGATTATTATTACGTAGTTTATTCTTATGTTTGGTGTAATGTTAATTTTGCCTATACCATGTTTGTCTATATTGCTACGTTTAGCAGTGAGGACACGTGTCATCTGAAGAGCAAGTGGTACCTGGAATCTCAAGTCCCAAGCAAGTTGTGCCCTTGATCACTTCTTTTTACCTACTCATGTTCTGGTTAATCATAATGATCTGCATAGGTTAATTTTGATGGGACCCAATAGGTTACCCTAGTTTGATTATCTTAATACCTTGTTTACCACTGAACTTTTTGGGTAGTGCTTGCTAGTGCTTTATGTGGTTTTGGGTATGAAGATACATTATTCATGATCACACTTTTATTATCTGTTTATTATCACTGTTCATGATAATATCATTATGTTAATTGGAACATGGAGCGACCACCCGGGAAAACAGTGCTACCACAAGGGTTTAATGGGACGCCCTTGGCCGATTAATTAGGAAAGCTAGTGGAAGACTACCTTACCCGAAAGGGGCAAGGGCAGTAGGGGAGTGGTCAGTGTAGGGAGGCCCTCGGGAGGATTTTGCTGCGATGGCGGTCCTGCAAGGGATTCCTGCATTGGAGCTTCCTATAAACTGTAGCGGGTTTTCTGAAGCTAGTGGAACTTTGTAAAGGCCTCGTAGTGTTACCCTGCCTCGCCTCCTCGGTAGAGGTGTATGGGAAGTCGCGATCCCTTGGCAGATGGGTAACATGACTTGTGGGTAAAGATGCGCAACCTCTGCAGAGTGTAAAACTGGTATACTAGCCGTGCTCACGGTCATGAGCAGCTCGGACCCTCACATGATTAATTTATGGAACTTAAATTCAATTTGTCATATGCATTGCATCGCAGGTGATGTTGTTACTTTTGTTCTACTTCTTAAGTGGGTTTGGTATTTACTTATACTTAGTAATTGCTAATAAAATTTTGACCAACTTTAAAAGCAATGCTCAGCTTTAACCATCCTCTTTGGTAAGCCTTACACTTCACGTGAGCTCCAACCTTTGACGAGTTCATGCACATTATTCCCCACAACTTGTTGAGCGATGAACGTATGTGAGCTCACTCTTGCTGTCTCACACCCCCCCATAGGTCAAGAACAGGTACCGCAAGATGAGGCGCATGGAGGATGCTGCGATGAGTTCGTGAGAGATCTAGGTCGTCGTCTCCCAGTCAACTTTGGGTTGCTAGATCGTTTCCTCCTATGATGTAATTATTTAATTATTTTGTATAGAACTCCTGTTATATAGTAAAAGATGTGACATTCGATCCTGTGCCACTATGCATCATATGTGTGAGACTTGGTCCCAGCACACCTGGTGTTTATGTTCGCGCCCGGGCTTTGGACCCCTAAAACCCGGGTGTGACAGAAGTGGTATCAGAGCAATGTTGACTGTAGGACGAAACCTAGATAGAACTGGACAACCATTGTCTACTTACCTCTGCTACTCTGATTCTTTCTAAACTTTTCTTAATATATTCTCATCTATTTCCGCTTTACTCTGATTATTCTTATCTTTTCTTTCTAAAAGACAAATGTGGATTTCACACTTGAAATCCTGTACCTAAAGTGACCTTTAGGAATATGAGACCTACTCTTAGGAACAAAAACAAAACTACTTTTATAGATATCTATGCACATGAATGTTTGTTCTTATGATACTTGTCTGATTTGGATCTTTGATTGAGTGTGATGAGTTGTGGAGTAATGTCCACAATTACATATACATATACATATAGGCATAAATATAAATGAATAAAATTCATGAGATAACTAAACAATCTAGATTATCCCCCTTAGAAAAAAAATATATAGTATTCCGTATCTATCTCATCTTGACATATTCTATCTTACCTTTGGACATTCACCTCGTACAACTAGATACCCTAGTCTTGACATAAAATATCTGGTCAAGCCCTACCAAAGAATCTTCAGTACATAACCAACTATTAGCTCATTCATTCCACCTACCAAATGATTCCCTTGCAAAACTATCTTACCATATGTATCTAACTCAGATGGTCAATACTAGGCGGGGTGGTGGAATTGATTTACCTCCTAATCGACACACTCGGTGGGTACATAGACAACCCCAGCCACAGCCAGCAGAGATGAATCCTCCTAATCCTCCACCAGGCGGAGTTGACCCACTGATTGCAGCTCAGATGAGGATGATGCAGCAAATGGCGGACACTATGGCAGATATGCGCGCCCAAATGCAGCAAGAACGCCAGGAAATGCGCCAGGAAAGAGAGGATGTACGTCGGGAGATGCGCCAAGAGCGGGAGGAGATACGTCAAGAGAGAAGGGCGCAACAGCAACAGCAACAAGTACCATTGCCTCCCCCACCACCACCAGTTCCACCCCGGGACAAGCACCGGGAATTCATGAGCCACAAACCACCAACCTTCTCCAACTCCGCGGATCCGCTGCATGCAGATGACTGGCTAAAGTCTGTAGAAAAGATGCTCAACATAGCTCAGTGCTCGGACAGATAGAAAGTGCTCTACGCATCAGGTCGTCTTACTGGTCCCGCTGCGGATTGGTGGGATGCATACTGCGCCGCTCATGCTGCCGTCGACACAATTACCTGGGCAGAATTCTCCACTCAATTCTGGAATTACCACATTCCTGCCGAGCTCATGAAGATTAAGAGAAAGGAATTTCTATCCCTCAAGCAAGGAAGTATGTCCGTGAGTGAATATAGGGACAAATTCATCCAGTTATCTCGATATGCTCCTAGAGATGTTGAGAATGATGAGCAAAAGCAGGAGCTTTTTCTGGACGGTTTGATTGGACCCTTGCAATATCAACTGGTATCGCACACATTCCCATCCTTCCAAAGGCTACTTGACAAAGCTATTGCTGTAGAAAACAAGAGGAGTATATTTGGAGAGAAAAGAAGGGCTGATAACCATGGGCAAGCTGGAAGTAGTTTCCGTCCTCGCTATACTACCACTCCAAGTACACCAGCTAGTGGAAGTACCGGACAACAAACTCAACAGGCACCAACTGCTCCTCCGAAAGTAAGCACCCCAATAGGACCCGTTGCTCCTAACACAACCACCAACAGGGCATGCTTCAAGTGTGGACAACCGGGACACTACGCCAACTACTGTCCCAACAGAGCTGCCTACACTACACCGGCTCCGATGAAGCAAGGACAAGCCTCGGCAGGAAAGAGTCAGCCCCTATCTATCAACCGGGGACATGCCCATCATGCAGAAGTAGAGGTTGAACCAGGTGAACTGGAAATTCAAGAAGAAGAGCTAGTTGAAGATGAAGTAGTCGGTGAAGAAGTCAACGAACAACAAGAATAGAAATAGACATTAATATAGATACATATACATATTTTACTATTTGTAAGACCTAAATATTAGTTTGGCCAGTAGTTCGTATTTTACTATTTTAGGAATAATAATAAGGTCGATTTGACCCTTTGTTTTGCTAATAAGTTACGCATCATGCCGAGATTTCTTTGTTTGTGCATATGTTCCCACAACAATATGAGTATATATCCTTTCTCTTACAAATCTCGAGGACGAGATTTCTGTTAAGGGGGTAGGATTTGTAAAGCCCTAAAATTTGTATAAGATAAAAAAATGATGATAAAAAAATACTTATAGTTATATAAAGTGTTTTGGGATCATGGAACCCTTAGAGGCTATTTAGTTTTCTTTTCTAAGTGCATATTCAATTAATAGGAATATATTGATCAAATAACAAATAAATACTGAAATATGCATCTCATACCGCATTTTTTTAGTATTGCACATTAATTGAATGTTGAAACACAAATCACATCCCAGTTGGAATCGAGCAAATAGAAATAGTAGGAGAAGAAATTTAAAAAAAAAGAAAAATAAAAAGAGGGCTTTTCCTCAGTTCTTTGGGCTAAAATCGGCCGGCCCAGTCATTCCACCGCGCTTCCCTACCAGCAGCCATTCCCTTGCGTGTCCATGACGTGTGGGGCCCCTTGCGCAGCTCGTTCTTCCACCTCAGCGCGGGAATCGGTCCTCAGCACGACAAACCGAGTCGGATCCACTGTAAACGGAAGCTTCCCAACCGATTCCCTGCGGCTCTCCGTCTTCCGCGCTTGGGTTGCCGTCCCGGACAGCCTTGCGGGCGTACGGACTCGCAGAGCCCGCGTCCACTGTATGGACTAAATCGTCGGTCATATCCTCTCCGCGCCACCTGCGCGTTTGGCGGAAACAGAACCACCGTGAGATTCGGATTTCAGTTGAGTTCCTAGCTAATCTGAGTATAAAATCCGGTGCCTGGGGTGTTTTCCTCGACAGTCGTCTCGGCGCCGCGCAACAGAGAGAGAAATCGAGAAGAGAGGGAGAGAAAGCAGCGCCGCCTGCCGGTTTCGTATACACCGCCGTCGCGTCCACGATTTCGGCTCTGTGCGTCTCTCCGTGCGTCGGGGATTGAACCGGGGAGTTCCCTGCTGTGGATTGGCGGCCGGAGCCCTCGAATTTCGTCGCCGTGGTGCGAACACCACCGCGCGTCTGCCAAACTCCGTGGGGCGGTTCGTCCATTGCTGGAATCAAGGTAAGAATTCCTCCGTTGAGTTCGCTGTCATCCCAGCAACGCATAGGAGCTTTCGGTTCGGAGGATTTGTTCGTGTGTGCGCGTTTGAGGTGTCGCAGGGTCGTTCAGATTTCTCGCCGCCCCTCCTCATTGCCGTGAAGCCGCTGAGAGTCGTCGTCGGACCTCTACTTTGCTCAAGCGCTGGTATGGGGGTTGCTAGTATATTCGCCATCCTCTAGAGTTAGTTTATCGCCAATGGGATTTAAGCTTGGGCCATTGTGGCGCGGGACGGTCATCGCCGGCCATGGCTCCGCCATGGGGGCTGTCCGTGCCGCCGCGTTCCTGACTGGGGAGATGAGCGAGGGGGATCGTGCCTGGCCGTTGGATATGGGGTAGGTGGGTGAGATTAGAGGAGGGAGGTCAAAGTTATACCAGCCGCAGAATTCCTGATCTACGGCTCTTATCGGCTCTGGCGTGGTGACGAGATTAGTGGGCACTGGACCATTGATATGGTGTCGTGCGGCCGTGATCAGATCGTAGGATGGTTGATTTGGGTCGGTATCTGTGCCGTAGGTTGTGAGATGGTCGGCACAGATCTAATCTCGCTTCGTAAAATCCTGGCCGACGATTGTTGATCCGGTGGACAGCATGGTGTACCGGTTCGTTTATAAGATTAGGATGATCTGCGCCGTGAGCTTCTGTTCCAACGGTTGTGATCCGAGAATACCCCTTCAGTCAGATAACACATGCATATGGGCCCCTCGGTTTTATAATATTGAACCCGCCATCCTAGCCGTGGGAAAGCTCTTGTACTGGGGTCCCTGGAATTTACAGTTTACACTCTGAACTCTTCTAAATTTATGGCCGCGGTCCACTAATTTGGTATAAATCTATATTTAATCCGAAAATCGATTATTATGTATAAAAATAATACTAGTAACTTGTTTAATTCATATTTGATTCATTACAACTCCTTTTTAATCCGTTCCAGTTGCATTTATTTTGTTTCAATATTGTCTATCATCTAGTAACTCGGTTTATTCATGAAACCTAGATCAAAATTATCCACTTGATTTATTCTATACTAGGTACTTAATAACTTCGAAAAAATCGTAACTTGAGAACCGTAACTCCGTTTTAACCCATTCTAGTTGCATTAGTCTCACACTAATATTTATTATCATATGGTAAATTTGTTTTGTCATGAAATATAGGTTAATATATTTCACTTAGTCTATTCTATATTTAACCACGTGGATCTTCGAAAAACCATAACTTCTTAATCGTAGCTCCGAAATTAGCGATTCTCGAACTCTCGATCTCGTAGCAACGCGTAGATTATTATTACGCAGTTTATTCTTATGTTTGGTGTAATGTTAATTTTGCCTATACCATGTTTGTCTATATTGCTACGTTTAGCAGTGAGGACACGTGTCATCTGAAGAGCAAGTGGTACCTGGAATCTCAAGTCCCAGGCAAGTTGTGCCCTTGATCACTTCTTTTTACCTACTCATGTTCTGATTAATCATAATGATCTGCATAGGTTAATTTTGATGGGACCCAATAGGTTACCCTAGTTTGATTATCTTTATACCTTGTTTACCACTGAACTTTTTGGGTAGTGCTTGCTAGTGCTTTATGTGGTTTTGGGTATGAAGATACATTATTCATGATCACACTTTTATTATCTGTTTATTATCACTGTTCATGATAAGATCATTATGTTAATTGGAACATGGAGCGACCACCCGGGAAAACAGTGCTACCACAAGGGTTTAATGGGACGCCCTTGGCCCATTAATTAGGAAAGCTAGTGGAAGACTACCTTACCCGAAAGGGGCAAGGGCAATAGGGGAGTGGTCAGTGTAGGGAGGCCCTCGGGAGGATTTTGCTGCGATGGCGGTCCTGCAAGGGATTCCTGCATTGGAGCTTCCTATAAACTGTAGCGGGTTTTCTGAAGCTAGTGGAACTTTGTAAAGGCCTCGTAGTGTTACCCTGCCTCGCCTCCTCGGTAGAGGTGTATGGGAAGTCGCGATCCCTTGGCAGATGGGTAACATGACTTGTGGGTAAAGATGCGCAACCTCTGCAGAGTGTAAAACTGGTATACTAGCCGTGCTCACGGTCATGAGCAGCTCGGACCCTCACATGATTAATTTATGGAACTTAAATTCAATTTGTCATATGCATTGCATCGCAGGTGATGTTGTTACTTTTGTTCTACTTCTTAAGTGGGTTTGGTATTTACTTATACTTAGTAATTGCTAATAAAATTTTGACCAACTTTAAAAGCAATGCTCAGCTTTAACCATCCTCTTTGGTAAGCCTTACACTTCACGTGAGCTCCCACCTTTGACGAGTTCATGCACATTATTCCCCACAACTTGTTGAGCGATGAACGTATGTGAGCTCACTCTTGCTGTCTCACACCCCCCCCCCACACACAGGTCAAGAACAGGTACCGCAAGATGAGGCGCATGGAGGATGCTGCGATGAGTTCGTGAGAGATCTAGGCCGTCGTCTCCCAGTCAACTTTGGGTTGCTGGATCGTTTCCTCCTATGATGTAATTATTTTGTATAGAACTCCTGTTATATAGTAAAAGATGTGACATTTGATCCTGTGCCACTATGCATCATATGTGTGAGACTTGGTCCCAGCACACCTGGTGTTTATGTTCGCGCCCGGGCTTTGGACCCCTAAAACCCGGGTGTGACAGAAGTGGTATCAGAGCAATGTTGACTGTAGGACGAAACCTAGATAGAACTGGACAACCATTGTCTACTTACCTCTGCTACTCTGATTCTTTCTAAACTTTTCTTAATCTATTCTCATCTATTTCCGCTTTACTCTGATTATTCTTATCTTTTCTTTCTAAAAGACAAATGTGGATTTCACACTTGAAATCCTGTACCTAAAGTGACCTTTAGGAATATGAGACCTACTCTTAGGAACAAAAACAAAACTACTTTTATAGATATCTATGCACATGAATGTTTGTTCTTATGATACTTGTCTGATTTGGATCTTTGATTGAGTGTGATGAGTTGTGGAGTAATGTCCACAATTACATATACATATACATATAGGCATAAATATAAATGAATAAAATTCATGAGATAACTAAACAATCTAGATTATCCCCCTTAGAAAAAAAATATATAGTATTCCGTATCTATCTCATCTTGACATATTCTATCTTACCTTTGGACATTCACCTCGTACAACTAGATACCCTAGTCTTGACATAAAATATCTGGTCAAGCCCTACCAAAGAATCTTCAGTACATAACCAACTATTAGCTCATTCATTCCGCCTACCAAATGATTCCCTTGCAAAACTATCTTACCGTATGTATCTAACTCAGATGGTCAATACCAGGCGGGGTGGTGGAATTGATTTACCTCCTAATCGACACACTCGGTGGGTACATTGACAACCCCAGCCACAGCCAGCAGAGATGAATCCTCCTAATCCTCCACCAGGCGGAGTTGACCCACTGATTGCAGCTCAGATGAGGATGATGCAGCAAATGGCGGACACTATGGCAGATATGCGCGCCCAAATGCAGCAAGAACGCCAGGAAATGCGCCAGGAAAGAGAGGATGTACGTCGGGAGATGCGCCAAGAGCAGGAGGAGATACGTCAAGAGAGAAGGGCGCAACAGCAACAGCAACAAGTACCATTGCCTCCCCCACCACCACCAGTTCCACCCCGGGACAAGCACCGGGAATTCATGAGCCACAAACCACCAACCTTCTCCAACTCCGCGGATCCGCTGCATGTAGATGACTGGCTAAAGTCTGTAGAAAAGATGCTCAACATAGCTCAGTGCTCGGACAGAGAGAAAGTGCTCTACGCATCAGGTCGTCTTACTGGTCCCGCTGCGGATTGGTGGGATGCATACTGCGCCGCTCATGCTGCCGTCGACACAATTACCTGGGCAGAATTCTCCACTCAATTCAGGAATTACCACATTCCTGCCGGGCTCATGAAGATTAAGAGAAAGGAATTTCTATCCCTCAAGCAAGGAAGTATGTCCGTGAGTGAATATAGGGACAAATTCATCCAGTTATCTCGATATGCTCCTAGAGATGTTGAGAATGATGAGCAAAAGCAGGAGCTTTTTCTGGACGGTTTGATTGGACCCTTGCAATATCAACTGGTATCGCACACATTCCCATCCTTCCAAAGGCTACTTGACAAAGCTATTGCTGTAGAAAACAAGAGGAGTATATTTGGAGAGAAAAGAAGGGCTGATAACCATGGGCAAGCTGGAAGTAGTTTCCGTCCTCGCTATACTACCACTCCAAGTACACCAGCTAGTGGAAGTACCGGACAACAAACTCAACAGGCACCAACTGCTCCTCCGAAAGCAAGCACCCCAGCATGACCCGTTGCTCCTAACACAACCACCAACAGGGCATGCTTCAAGTGTGGACAACCGGGACACTACGCCAACTACTGTCCCAACAGAGCTGCCTACACTACACCGGCTCCGATGAAGCAAGGACAAGCCTCGGCAGGAAAGAGTCAGCCCCTATCTATCAATCGGGGACATGCCCATCATGCAGAAGTAGAGGTTGAACCAGGTGAACTGGAAATTCAAGAAGAAGAGCTAGTTGAAGATGAAGTGGTCGGTGAAGAAGTCAACGAACAACAAGAATAGAAATAGACATTAATATAGATACATATACATATTTTACTATTTGTAAGACCTAAATATTAGTTTGGCCAGTAGTTCGTATTTTACTATTTTAGGAATAATAATAAGGTCGATTTGACCCTTTGTTTTGCTAATAAGTTACGCATCATGCCGAGATTTCTTTGTTTGTGCATATGTTCCCACAACAATATGAGTATATATATCCTTTCTCTTACAAATCTCGAGGACGAGATTTCTGTTAAAGGGGTAGGATTTGTAAAGCCCTAAAATTTGTATAAGATAAAAAAAATGATGATAAAAAAAATACTTATAGTTATATAAAGTGTTTTGGGATCATGGAACCCTTAGAGGCTATTTAGTTTTCTTTTCTAAGTGCATATTCAATTAATAGGAATATATTGATCAAATAACAAATAAATACTGAAATATGCATCTCATACCGCATTTTTTAGTATTGCACATTAATTGAATGTTGAAACACAAATCACATCCCAGTTGGAATCGAGCAAATAGAAATAGTAGGAGAAGAAATTAAAAAAAAAGAAAATAAAAAGAGGGCTTTTCCTCAGTTCTTTGGGCTAAAATCGGCCGGCCCAGTCATTCCACCGCGGTTCCCCGCCAGCAGCCATTCCCTTGCGTGTCCATGACGTGTGGGGCCCCTTGCGCAGCTCGTTCTTCCACCTCAGCGCGGGAATCGGTCCTCAGCACGACAAACCGAGTCGGATCCACTGTAAACGGAAGCTTCCCAACCGATTCCCTGCGGCTCTCCGTCTTCCGCGCTTGGGTTGCCGTCCCGGACAGCCTTGCGGACGTACGGACTCGCAGAGCCCGCGTCCACTGTATGGACTAAATCGTCGGTCATATCCTCTCCGCGCCACCTGCGCGTTTGGCGGAAACAGAACCACCGTGAGATTCGGATTTCAGTTGAGTTCCTAGCTAATCTGAGTATAAAATCCGGTGCCTGGGGTGTTTTCCTCGACAGTCGTCTCGGCGCCGCGCAACAGAGAGAGAAATCGAGAAGAGAGGGAGAGAAAGCAGCGCCGCCGGCCGGTTTCGTATACACCGCCGTCGCGTCCACGATTTCGGCTCTGTGCGTCTCTCCGTGCGTCGGGGATTGAACCGGGGAGTTCCCTGCTGTGGATTGGCGGCCGGTGTTGGGGGCCTTCGGCTTCCGAAGGTCCTCAAAAACATGATTTAACAATGTTTCTGGAGTATAATGTGTGAACAGGTATCTTCGGACTTGTATCAGAAAGGGAGAAGCTCAAAAGATACGAAGGTTGACACAGTGTCGAAGCTGTGAAGCAGGAAAGCTTCGGCATGTTCGCAGAAAAGGGAACCGACTTAAAGATGAAAAGGTCATTTAGACCTCGATAGATTGCTATGGAATTATCACCAAATGTAAAGGGCATATATGTAATTTTGTATGGGTTGTACCCCGTGCCTATAAATAGGTGAACAGTACCCCCGTACTGTTCATGCTGACTTGGCATTTGCTTTTGCGTCACACTTGTATTTTCATCTCCTTCCAAGCCGAAGGTACATTTATAATTAGATATTGTTTCTATTTCTCTATGATGATATAATAAAGTTAAATGAATAATGATATATGATTATTCATGCTATCTTTTATGTTTCATATGCTTCGTCTTTCATTAATATATACTGTGATGATGAAGGTTCGTCCTTCATGACCTTCGTCCGAAGATCGTTATATCCTAAGGGAAATAATGCTTCAAAGGACAAAGGACTTTATCGTTTAACATTCTCTGTGTTGCCTTGTTCTTAACTCATAGCATTTGAGAACAAGTCCCCAACAGCCGGAGCCCTCGAATTTCGTCGCCGTGGTGCGAACACCACCGTGCGTCCGCCAAACTCCGTGGGGCGGTTCGTCCATTGCCGGAATCAAGGTAAGAATTCCTCTGTTGAGTTCGCTGTCATCCCAGCAACGCATAGGAGCTTTCTGTTCGGAGGATTTGTTCGTGTGTGCGCGTTTGAGGTGTCGCAGGGTCGTTCAGATTTCTCGTCGCCCCTCCTCATTGCCGTGAAGCCGCTGAGAGTCGTCGTCGGACCTCTACTTTGCTCAAGCGCTGGTATGGGGGTTGCTAGTATATTCGCCATCCTCTAGAGTTAGTTTATCGCCATTGGGATTTAAGCTTGGGCCATTGTGGCGCGGGACGGTCATCGCCGGCCATGGCTCCGCCATGGGGGCTATCCATCCCGCCGCGTTCCTGACTGGGGAGATGAGCGAGGGGGATCGCGCCTGGCCGTTGGATATGGGGTAGGTGGGTGAGATTAGAGGAGGGAGGTCAAAGTTATACCAGCCGCAGAATTCCTGATCTACGGCTCGTATCAGCTCTGGCGTGGTGACGAGATTAGTGGGCACTGGACCATTGATCTGGTGTCGTGCGGCCGTGATCAGATCGTAGGATGGTTGATTTGGGTCGGTATCTGTGCCGTAGGTTGTGAGATGGTCGGCACAGATCTAATCTCGCTTCGTAAAATCCTGGCTGACGATTGTTGATCCGGTGGACAGCATGGTGTACCGGTTCGTTTATAAGATTAGGATGATCTGCGCCGTGAGCTTCTGTTCCAACGGTTGTGATCCGAGAATACCCCTTCAGTCAGATAACACATGCATATGGGCCCCTCGGTTTTATAATATTGAACCCGCCATCCTAGCCGTGGGAAAGCTCTTGTACTGGGGTCCCTGGAATTTACAGTTTACACCCTGAACTCTTCTAAATTTATGGTCGCGGTCCACTAATTTGGTATAAATCTATATTTAATCCGAAAATTGATTATTATGTATAAAAATAATACTAGTAACTTGTTTAATTCATATTTGATTCATTACAACTCCTTTTTAATCTGTTCCAGTTGCATTTATTTTGTTTCAATATTGTTTATGATCTAGTAACTCGGTTTATTCATGAAACCTAGATCAAAATTATCCACTTGATTTATTCTATACTAGGTATTTAATAACTTCGAAAAAATCGTAACTTGAGAACCGTAACTCCGTTTTAACCCATTCTAGTTGCATTAGTCTCACACTAATATTTATTATCATATGGTAAATTTGTTTTGTCATGAAATATAGGTTAATATATTTCACTTAGTCTATTCTATATTTAACCACGTGGATCTTCGAAAAACCATAACTTCTTAATCGTAGCTCCGAAATTAGCGATTCTCGAACTCTCGATCTCGTAGCAACGCGTAGATTATTATTACGCAGTTTATTCTTATGTTTGGTGTAATGTTAATTTTGCCTATACCATGTTTGTCTATATTGCTACATTTAGCAGTGAGGACACGTGTCATCTGAAGAGCAAGTGGTACCTGGAATCTCAAGTCCCAGGCAAGTTGTGCCCTTGATCACTTCTTTTTACCTACTCATGTTCTGATTAATCATAATGATCTGCATAGGTTAATTTTGATGGGACCCAATAGGTTACCCTAGTTTGATTATCTTTATACCTTGTTTACCACTGAACTTTTTGGGTAGTGCTTGCTAGTGCTTTATGTGGTTTTGGGTATGAAGATACATTATTCATGATCACACTTTTATTATCTGTTTATTATCACTGTTCATGATAAGATCATTATGTTAATTGGAACATGGAGCGACCACCCGGGAAAACAGTGCTACCACAAGGGTTTAATGGGACGCCCTTGGCCGATTAATTAGGAAAGCTAGTGGAAGACTACCTTACCCGAAAGGGGCAAGGGCAGTAGGGGAGTGGTCAGTGTAGGGAGGCCCTCGGGAGGATTTTGCTGCGATGGCGGTCCTGCAAAGGATTCCTGCATTGGAGCTTCCTATAAACTGTAGCGGGTTTTCTGAAGCTAGTGGAACTTTGTAAAGGCCTCGTAGTGTTACCCTGCCTCGCCTCCTCGGTAGAGGTGTATGGGAAGTCGCGATCCCTTGGCAGATGGGTAACATGACTTGTGGGTAAAGATGCGCAACCTCTGCAGAGTGTAAAACTGGTATACTAGCCGTGCTCACGGTCATGAGCAGCTCGGACCCTCACATGATTAATTTATGGAACTTAAATTCAATTTGTCATATGCATTGCATCGCAGGTGATGTTGTTACTTTTGTTCTACTTCTTAAGTGGGTTTGGTATTTACTTATACTTAGTAATTGCTAATAAAATTTTGACCAACTTTAAAAGCAATGCTCAGCTTTAACCATCCTCTTTGGTAAGCCTTACACTTCACGTGAGCTCCCACCTTTGACGAGTTCATGCACATTATTCCCCACAACTTGTTGAGCGATGAACGTATGTGAGCTCACTCTTGCTGTCTCACACCCCCCCCCCACACAGGTCAAGAACAGGTACCGCAAGATGAGGCGCATGGAGGATGCTGCGATGAGTTCGTGAGAGATCTAGGCCGTCGTCTCCCAGTCAACTTTGGGTTGCTGGATCGTTTCCTCCTATGATGTAATTATTTTGTATAGAACTCCTGTTATATAGTAAAAGATGTGACATTCGATCCTGTGCCACTATGCATCATATGTGTGAGACTTGGTCCCAGCACACCTGGTGTTTATGTTCGCGCCCGGGCTTTGGACCCCTAAAACCCGGGTGTGACAAGGACACTCACACAACATCAACAACGACTGTCGTCCTAGTGCACAAGAATTCATGGCCGACAGTAGCGACTTACATGACAGGTTGGGCTTCAGATGGACGATGAGCTAGATGACATGATGGCGTCGTCGTTGGATGCGGTGCCCAGAACAACCCGAGAGTCACCGACGTTGGCAATGACCATGAGGTCTCCCTGCTTGACGATGGACAACGCGGTGCAGTCGCTCTGGACCACGTCCAAGCAGCGGCTGGGTCAGAGCTTGTCATACACAGCGGCTCATGCAACCACGTAGGACTGCTAGCAGAGGTCGAACTGGCAGTCGTCAAGCTTCTTCTCGTCGTCGATGAGCGACGCCAACGTGAGTGCCTCCTGCTAGTGGTGTTTGTTCGGGGTTTTCAAGCAAGAAACATGGATTCATCCTTGGCGTTGGTTTATGAAAATGACTCACAAGTCAGATCCATGAAAAAATATTATGGAGAATAAATGCCACGCATGCAAAAAAGGAATTTAAGTTGAAAACATTATTCAAACAAAAGAAATTGCATGCAAGGCTCTTCTTTAAATACTACTCCTTCCATCCAAAAATATAATTTAAGAATCTCGGTAATACTTATCTACTACTACGCATTGTGCAAGGATAGTAGGATAGGCTTGGGGAGAGATGTAGTAAATGTTTTTCCTGTCATAGATGTAGACATAAACACACATGTGGTATAATGGTAGCTACTGCTTGCATTTGCCTGAGAGGTCATGGGTTTGAATCCCCTTGGGGTCATTTGTGTTTTTTAATTTTAGCTAGACGTGGCATGTACGTGGGGTCATTTGTGTTTTTAAATTTTAGCTAGACGTGGGTTGTACGTGGGAATGAGCTTTGCAGGGAGGGGGATTGCCTGAGAGGTCACGCATTTGAATCCCCTTAGGGTCATTTGTGTTTTCTAATTTTAGCTAGACGTGGCCTGTACGTGGGGTCATTTGTGTTTTTTAATTTTAGCTAGACGTGGGCTGTACGTGGGAATGAGCTTTGCGGGGAGGGGGATTGCCTGAGAGGTCACACATTTGAATCCTCTTAGGGTCATTTGTGTTGTTTAATTTTAGCTAGACGTGGGCTGTACGTGAGAATGAGAATGAGAATGGGCTTTGCGGGGAGGGGATGGGAAAGGCAGAACGGAAAATGTGAATGGCAGATTATGAGAATGGGCTGTGAAGGGAGGAGGGAATGAGAATGATGGCAGAATACGGAATGACACACTACTCTTGCAGCCTATATATATATATATATATATATATATATATATATATATATATATATATATATATATATATATATATATATATATATATATGCCCCTTCTATGTATTATCAATAGGATCAATTCTAACAAGTCACACACTCATATTCCAGAGATACCAAAACAAAAAAATCCACGGTCAAACTACCAGAATGTCTAGAAATGTGGAGCTTAAAGTAGAAAGGCTTTTTTTGGATGGAAAAACTATGAAGTCATAGTTTTAGTTAGTAGAAACCTAATTCGTTAAAATTCCGTCCAGTAAAACAGAAGAATTATAAATTTCTAAAATTATAGATAGGAATATCGCGAATAAAGCCATTGCGACCCCCATAAAAGGAGTAGTCCCCCAACCCGGAGCAATTTTCCCATATTCCGAATTCAAGGGTTTCAATAAACTACCTGCGCCAGTCCGTTTTGGCTTAGGTCTAGAACTATCTTCAACGGTTTGTGTAGCCATAAATTCTATTTAATCATTGGTGTTGACTTTGTATACTATTCCGTTGTAGTTGTAAATACACGATCTTTTCATAGATCCATTGTAATCTTGAAATTCTATAAAAATGGAAACAGCAACTTTAGTCGCCATCTCCATATCTGGTTTACTTGTAAGCTTTACTGGGTATGCCTTATATACCGCGTTTGGGCAACCCTCTCAACAATTAAGAGATCCATTCGAAGAACATGGGGACTAATTGAAGTAAGAAGTCTATATATATATATATATATATATATATATATATATATATATATATATATATATATAGGGCAGGTATAACGGGAGCCCTGGGCTTCCAATAGTTAAAGGAAGCCCAGGCCGACCACCCCTGCAAACTGGTTCAACCAGCGCGCCCAAACAGGCTGTCGGATGCGCCACCTGCCCCACGTCTGTTAGCGCAAAAAAAGGAATGCATGCATGAGTCAAACACGATCCAATGCATGCGCATAAATTTAGGAAAGATATGTGCGGCAGTTTCTGTTTTTAAAATCCTTTATTTCCTCCATAAATTTAGGATCGCTGCAACATCCATGCAGCTAGACGCGTAAGGACCATTTTATGATATATACTGAGACTAAATATGCTACACTGTGTTAATAATTATGCAATTCGATATACTGCGTAAAAATCTGTTACCAGCTGCATGCACACGAATTTATGATAAAAAAAATGTGCAATGAAAGGAAATGAATTACACGCATAGAAACAAAAAATCGTATTTAATATTTTATTTCCTTCATAAATATAAGGTCCCTCCAACAGTCATGCAGCTAAAACACATTAAATCTAGTTTATGACATATACTGATACAAATTATACTACATGGTGTAGGTATTTATGCAATTCGTTACACTGCGTAAAAAATCTGGCATGTTGTTCACTGGTGGACGCACCTCCGGGTTGGAGCGTAATAACCTTAAGTTTTGAGCATAAAAACCCTCGATTATAAGCGTATATACCGAGTCAATGTGAGAGGTTGATAGCTCTAGTAGGTTGTTATTACGATCCTATTTTTATGGCAGATCCGAAAAATATGGCAGTCGCATGCATGCGGTTATACAGATCCTAAAATTATGGCAAAATGCATGCATGAGTCAAACACGTTCCCTTGCATGCGCGTAAATTTAGAAAAGATATGTGTGGCGGTTTCTATTTTAAATGCTGTATTTCCTCCATAAATTTAGGATTGCTGCAACAGACATGCAACTAAAACTCGTAATGACCATTTTATGCTATATACTGATACTAAATATGCTACACTGTGTAGATAATTATGCAATTCGGTATACTGCGTAAAAAACTGCTATAGGCTGCATGCACACGAATTTATGATGGAAAGAATATTCAATGAAAGTAAATGAATTGCATGCATAGAAACAAAAAACCACATTTAATATTTTATTTGCTTCATAAATATAGGATCCCTCCAACAGTCATGCAACTAAACGCATTAGAACTAATTTATGATGTATACTGAAACAAATTATACTACACGGTGTAGTATTTATGCAATTCCTTACACTGCGTAAAAAATCTGGCATGTTGTTCACTGGTGGACGCATCTCCGGGTGGAGCGTAAAAACCTTAAGTTTTGAGCATAAAATCCCTCAATTATAAGCGTAAATACCGAGTCAATTAGAGGTCGAGTCAATTAGAGGTTGATAGCTTTAGTAGGTTGTTATTACGATCCTATTTTTATGACAGATCCGAAAAACATGGCAGCCGCATGCATGCGGTTTCTATTTTTATACAGATCCAAAAATTATGGCAAAATCGTGGGAGTTTCCATTGCATGCGCGCAAATTAAGAACAGCACAAATCAAGGAATTGTCTTTCCAATGTGCATGCAGTAAACTGATATACGAACCCTGCGTTAAAGCATAAAATCATACAGTTTTTAGCGTAAATAATACATGTGGTAGGCATAAAACACAATAAACGAAAAGAAAAATGCGCCGGATCGGAGGATGTCACGCGCGATCATCGCTGCGCGCATCTCGCCCCTTCCGTGACGTCGCTCGCTCGAACATCGCGCCTCATGCGTCGCCGTCGCTACTCGCACGTCGACGGGCGTCGCTTGCTCGTCGGCCTTGGAAGTGCCGCCTCCTCGGGGCTTCGGGGACGCCGCCGCTTGCCCGCACAAGGGCCTCGCTGCGGATCGAGGAACCTCCGCCACCGCGCGTCGAGGTAATGGAGTTGCGGCCACCGGCCTGGGATCCGTCGTCGCCGTACAAGGGCGCTGCCGACGCTCGCCCTCTGGATCGGGGGCCGCCACCGTCGGCCTGGGAACCGCCGCCACCGCATGTCGAGGTCGGGGAGCCACGGCCACCGCAGCCACTGGCCGGGGTCCGCCGCGCGCGCGCTATCGGGCAACCGCCATCGCTAATTAATCGAGATGGGGCATGAAAAATTGAACCCTAGCACTCCGGGTCCTATTTTATAGACGTCCGGATGTGGTCCGGCTCGACCGGATTGCACTGTCTGACCCGGGCTTTCTTTAGTTATTGGAAGCACAGGGCTCCTAATATACAATCTATATATATATATATATATATCATTTATATAACACAAATCAACAGGTGATATTGTGGTTAGGGGCGGTAGTTTGTTCCTTTTTGTGACTTTAAGTTCAAACCTCACTTAAGATGTACCGACCAATCTAGTCCAAAAGGTTAAACTAATAAAAAGAGATGACAATCCATTCATATATATTCTAACACACGTAATCAATCAGTGCGCATACATGATGCATGTCCGCTGGCATATGGCAGCAGACCTTCCTGCAGCTTTGATAAGTGATCCCAACGAGATCTCATCGATCGGTCTTCGACGGCTGTGGCATGGAAGTAGAAAGCAAGCAATTTGCGTGTACTACTACGTCGTAGGCGGTAGGCCAGTGCACGGAGAGGCCTGAGGTCGCCGGCTGCGTGGTCAGCACGTGCAGGCTGCGGCGCCGCCGCGCCTGCCGCTCTCATCGTGCGCAACCTTATCGCTACTTCGCCAGTAGCTCTCGAGTCTGGACGCACGACGACGCGCTGGAAAGCCAGATGAGCACTAGCTACCCTCTCTCTACTAGACCCGGTCCACTAGCTGCGCAGCATCTGCAGATCGACGACCCGATCGACGACTGCCGGACCGGCGAGGCTGCTGCAGGTGGCCAGCAACACCGGTCTGCTAGACGGCTACTCGTCTAGCGATCGAGAACTAGTGCGTCTCGATGATTTCTCCGCGGAATCCTTTGGAACGGCTTGTGGTGTTCGGCTGCGAAGCCGTAAAGGACGACGGCGGCGGCGACCGTACGAATATTTTTTTCTTTGTTGTCCCGTACGAAAATCATGAAAACGTAGCTTTGATGTAGGAAGATAAAAAAAGCAAATATAAAACACTTCTCTAATCTTTTTTAGTGCTTGTTTGGAAGCCTTCAGTTTTTAAGAGAACTTATTTACAGAAACTAGGATGCTTCTCAACATGCTATAGTTTATGCTCCGGTATCTAAAAACTAGATTCTCAGTTTCTAAAAAACCAAAGAAGATGCCTTTTTTCCAGCTAAAACCAGTTTTGCACGATAAACTAGGCACTAGGCACTGCATTCCCTTGGTGATTGTCACCGCTCTCTGGCCTATACACACGACTCCCTTGGTGCACGCTCTGCATTCATGATTTGAATGTTTAGTTCTTATTTGAAAATATTTAAATTTATGAGTTCAAGCTATATTTAAAATTGGCAGCAACGAAAAATGAGTAGTAAGGATATATTTGTCTTGTGTATCGAAAATGCTAGAAGCTGGTTTACAAGAAACCGAGTTTCAAACACGCACATTATTTTTTCTCCATAAACTAGTTTTTAGAAACAGAAAGTTCCTTAGAAAATGTGGTGCTCCTAAATAGTCCATTAGGTTTGAGAGCAAGGGGTAATAAAGGTGATTAAGGGGCCGAGCTAGAACCCCCACTATTCAATTTTAAATACTAAAAGATTCTAGCCTACTCAATCCTCTCCATTCCACTTGCTTGTGTATGGTTGCATTTGGACAAATATTCCCCTATATATAAACATTATCAATCAATCAATCAACTCATGAAAGACTCACTATTACAAAGAAGCTCTATAATGGGAGCAAAACCGTTGATGCTAGGGGCCGGTAAAAATCATCATTTTTACAGGCGGGAAAAACAACCAGTGGATTTTTCACTGGCGGTCAACGTAATAAATCCGCAAGTCGCGACATTTTTTGCGCGCCACGCGGTTGTTAGGAATCAAACCGTTGACCAGTGGCGGGCCTAGGATTTATAATGTGGGTATTCAAAATTTTTTAAGGTTAGTATGAAAACCTTAATTTTTAAGGGATTTTTATTTTCCCAAGAGAAATTAGTCTATTTTTTCTTAGAAAAATAGAAATTCCTTAGGAGAATGGTGTCCAAGGGAAAATAGACTAATTTTCCTTGGGAAAATAAAAATCCCTTAGAAAAAAGGGGTTTTCAAACTAGCCCTTATAGGATGGTTTTTTGGAAAATTAAAGCATGTCTATCGACATATATAGTTAATTATATGTATAACCTATAATTAAGCACATACACTATGGTTATAACTGATTCAATAACTAGTCTACTAAACTCAAATTTCATACAACTATTTCTAAAGTTTTAAATCTAAATGCATCTGTTGGTTGTTGCTCAGTTGTTGTCTGGCTGCTTGTCCTCTTTGGCATTTTCAATCGCTAATGCCCCATCTGCAGCCCCCAGCAAAGCAGGGGAGACCAGATCGGGTGGCCACTAGCTGGTTAAGCTTGGACATTGGCACGATGGGACCTTGCCCCTGGTTGTCTGTCCTGGCACGCGGTGACACCCTGACTACGATGGATTGAAGCCTCAGACGACGGACGACATATGACGCAACAACAAGGCCAGATACAACAATGACAGTTAGTCAGTCAAGTGTGGGCACCTAGCTGCGTCGTGGAGCCACGATGTCTCAACAGAGGTGCTGGTGTCTCCATGGCACGTGGGGCTGCAAGATGTAACCACGACTTGGTGGCTGGCGTATCTGGTGGCTCTGCCATGGTGCGACTACAATAGGGTTTGAGGATTTTTTTTGTCGTGAGGTACTGAAGTGGGCTTTGTCGCTCCGTTGGGCTTCATGGTCCACGACAAACGATTGGATTAGTTAGGTATCAGAGATATGAAGGAGATATTTTAGTCCAAATTAACAGAATTCCTTTATTTATTTGATTCATTTTTTATTTTCCATCCATATACACTATATACATGTATATATATTGAAATTCTTTTGCCAAAAATAATGGGTATTCATTTGAATACCTTTGAATTCAATAGGGCCCGCCCCTGCCGTTGACCTCACTCTCGCGTGTATCCTCCACTACCACTCCGTCTATGACATACTTTGTCTTTAGTTTGTAGTTTTTTTGTCCACATATTACAACAATTTGAGCGTAAATTACTTGTTTGAGACCGTAAACGAATTCAAATAAAAATGTTGTCAACTACAAAGTTGAATAACTTTTGAAGTTCTACAACTTTCGTTTTGACACTTTTTCCATACGAGGTAGTTTACAAATTTGACATACTTAGATTCAAATTTTAGAATCGAAATGAGTTCAAATAAAAAAGATGTCAACTACAAAGTTTTAGATGTACAACTTTTATTTTGATGGTTTTGTTATACGAGGTCGTTTGTAAAACTCGAAAAATCAAAGATAAAAATAATTTCTAGTGACGGTTACTTAAGAAAAACCGCCACTAGAAATCGATTTCTACAGACGGTTTCTTAAGAAAACCGTCACTAGAAATCATAGATTTTTACTAGCGGTTTTTTTAAAGAACCGGCTGTAGAAATATAATTTCTAGTGACGATTTTCTTAAAAAATCGTTACTAAAAATAGCACAGACAGTTGATAACCGAATCCGTCTGTAAAAATATATATCGCTCTGCAGACTTTGAGCCTTTTTCTACTAGTGACCTGCTTCAGATACTCAGTTTCGCATGTTCTACTTTTTCTTTAAATATCAATCAGAACGCGTGCATATAAAAAACTTGGATCAATGATAATATATATATATGGCTTTGCCGCCTCAAACAAGTTAATAAGTTCCAAAATAGACAGCCAGAAACAACGCCCCACTGGCTTTCGTCTCA
The DNA here is from genome assembly GCF_902167145.1 of Zea mays. NCBI lineage: Eukaryota > Viridiplantae > Streptophyta > Magnoliopsida > Poales > Poaceae > Zea > Zea mays. Next base: position 197,790,741 of record NC_050096.1, read on the forward strand.
GGGTGTACACTGCATCATTTTAAGCATGGATAATGCACGCATGCGTGCTGTTCTTCATTCATTCATCGCAACGATCGACTTCACAAGATGCCAAGGACGGCATAATATGCGATGAGCACGGGCAGAGAAACCAGCGTCCCCAGTATAACCCTGCAACGCAACACGCAAGTTTGTGTGAGTTCTTGAAGGAAACACACCAACACCAGCAGGGACAACTGAGAAGAAGGAAATCTGTCGATGATATGTATATATATGGAGACGATGGCTCTTACGCCGTGCTGAGCACGTCGGCGTGGACTCCGTACTCCTTCGCGTAGACGAAGGACGCGATCGACTGAGGCAGCGCGGCCTGCATGCATGCAGATGCACTATTGTATAATGAACATTATTGTGTGGTGTGTGCACGTACTGTTACGTCGAAACAGAAAGCAGACGTGGTCGTTCTGAACGAAAGAAAGGGCAAAGGAGTGCAGGGCAGGGCAGCATATCACGCCGACGACGCGCGACGGCACACCACACGCGCACGGCGCACGCACCTGTATGATGGCGAAGCGTAAGACGTCGCCGCGGAGGCCGAACGCGGCGGCGCCGACCAGCGTGGCGAGCGGGCCGGCCACGAACCGCAGTGCCAGCCCCAGCGCCGCCAGCCCCGCGCCGCACGCGATCACCCTCTCCTGCTGCGCCATGAACATCCCTGAATGAAACGAACAAACCATGCATATACAGGAGCACTGCGTCAGTTGGTCTTAATCTCTGTCTGTAGTAACACAGTCCACGAACGACGATGATGCACATTATGGGTCGTACCGTCGGCTTACCCATGCTGAACATGCTCATCCCCGTGCCAGTCCGGGACATGACGCCCAGCGATCCCGTCACGATGCCCGGCAAGCTGAGGTCCCACCTGCATGCACAAACACGCCACGGTCTCGACACGTCAGCACAGGAGCGCATGCATGCACGGGACGGGCTGGGCAATACGGCGGCGGCCGGGTGACACTTGGCCGTGCAGACGCAGCGCAGGTGGTGAGTACATGGTGACCTGACCGCGTGGTCTGTGTATGGACTATGGACCGCGTGCGTACTGCTAGCTAGTCTGCTACAGCCTACACGTACCCCTACCTGTAGGCGATGCACGCCCACACCACGCCGACCACGCTGGCGTAGACATGGGGTTCCCCACCAGCTTCAGCCCCACGGTCCTCACCGTCGGCCACAGCCGGATTGCCCCGGCGGCGGCGGGCGCGTCGTCATCAGCGGCTTCCTCCTCCGCCGCGTTCATCTCGACGTCCTTCGTCTTGAGCGGCGGCGGTAACGACACCGGGCCAACGCGGCCTCCCAAGTGGCCGTCACCATCATCATCATCGCTGCTGCAACGGCCGACGCCAACGCCGACGCCTTGGGCCCGCGGGACGCCGCCGACCCACGCCCTGCGCAGCTCGAACCCCAGCAGCAGGAGCGGGAACCAGACGAGGGCCTGCACGACGGCGACCTGCACCACGAGGTCCTGCGCCCACTTGCCGTACATGGCGAAGAGCAGCGGCACGCCGACCACGAGCGTGTTGTTGAACCCGGCGAGGGAGAACCCGGTGATGGCCCAGGACGAGGACCGCGAGCCGGCGCCACCGCCGGCGGCCACGGCCAGCAGCGCCTTGGACACGGCGTCGGCGGCCAGCACGCGGTAGTTCATGGCGTAGGGGTCGGCGCGCGCCAGGAAGTCCAGGGTGAAGAAGGGCATGGAGAAGTTCGCCACCAGCGTGTTGATGGCGCCGCACTGCGCCGCCGTGAAGAGCCGCCACCACCGCACCGAGCCGTACCCGAGCACCAGCGCGAAGTAGAGCGGCGCCATTCCTGACACCACGTTGTAGATGTCGCCCCACGCGATCATCGTGTACTAGCTAGCTAGCAGCTTCTTCTAGTGATGAATCGACGGCTGGCTAGCTACCTAGCAGTCCAAATCACCCAACTAGCAAGCTTATTAGTGACAGGCCGGGATGCCCATGTCATCGCCGTTGAGCTCCTCGCTCCATCGTATAATATATAGATCGAGAGAGGGGCATAGTACGTATGCTATGCAACCAGCAGAGAAAGAGGAAATGTATCGATCAGAGGGTAGTGCAGAACCGGCCTGCTGCAGATACGAAAGTGTGAAACTATTCGTGTTGAACAGCTTGGGTAACCTTTCTGCGTGATACGTACATTCGCACCTAAATTTCCTCGCCACTTGTTGGTTAAATGTAAGGCCCCCCTTTTGGCCTGTGTCACCTTTCCTTTTTCAAATCTATGTGTACGGCATACCTGCTGATAGCTAATGCAAGAAGCCAATTAATTAAACAGTATAATGCATGCGGATTGCGATGACACACAATTATATTAATTGATACCCATAAAAAATGAAAATAGATTTAATATCAAAATAAACATATGATCCATATATATCGTCAGATATTAAACAACTTCTCTATACACAACAACTCAATTAATTAATATTAACTTATCGTTTTTTGAAAGTTTAAATAGCATATTGTTGGAGAGGAATTCTCCGGCCGGGTGGCAGAATGCACCCGCCCTAAGTCCTAAGATGAGGAGGGGCCTAGGCGTTTCGTCTGTTCGAGATCGGAGGATGAACACACAAAAACACACAAGGATTTAGAGTGGTTCGGGCCTCCGGAGCGCAATAACCTACTCCACTGTGTGATGTATTGAGCTTGAGAGCTTGTCTGAACTTGTGAGCCTGAGCTGGGTCTAAGTGTGAATGTGTCTTGTAATGCAGTGTGCCCTCCCTTTTATAGTTCAAGGGGGCACACATAAAGGTGCTGAGCCCCGACATGTGGACCCAGGGACATAACAGATGTAATTCTTGGAGCGACTAATGCTCGTTGCTAGTGCAATCTTCCTTGCGCCCTGATATACGCGATCTGCGTAGTATTGGCGTGCAGGGGAAGCTTCCCTGGCAACGTACGAGTGATGATGGATAGGCACAGTGCACCTCGCAGCACGGGCGTACTGTTTTGCAATGGACAGGCATGCCGCCTGCAAGATGGCCTGGACGCTGCCTGCCAGCTGAGTGGACAGGACACATTAAATGCTGAAGGGGCATTGTTGGAACTTGCTCTCAATCGCAAGGAGGCCAACAAGGGTGAACAGTAGCGACAACAGGGTTACGTGCTAGGGGGCAACAGCTCTGTTAATCTGGCCTCTCACGGGCACTGTACATGGGTATTTATAGGTACCTGAGCGCGCAGCGCCTTGTGCTAAGGACGCATGTGCCCTCAGCTACCTAGATTATCCCCAGAATATTCCCATAAAGCGGGGTTACAGAGCGTAATTACAGGGATGTCTTTACAAATTAGGCCCGTAACGCACGGCGGCCACGCGGGGCCCGTAACGATGGGCCGGATCACACGTGGGCCTCTGAGCTGGACGAGGCTGCGCTGTGGGATGCCCTTCGTCGCCAGTCTTCGTCTGGTGCGGTGCATGCGAAGGGTGTTCCTGCCTGTTTTGTCTCGAGCGAAGGGAAGACTTTGAGCGAAGGGTGGCGCCTTTGCCTTCGCCCCAACATTTGCCCTCCGAGGGACCAGTTCGACAAAGTCACCTGGTGCCGAAGACGTCGCTAGATGGCGGAGAAGTACACAGAAGCTCTATAGTGGCGGTTCTAAACCTATTTACACAGGCGTTTTTCAGTACCGCCAGTGCTAGGGGTCAGTGGAAATCAGCATTTCCACTGGCGGTTATTTTGGAACCGCCAGTGAAAAGTGCATTTTCACTGGCGGTTTTCTTAAGGAACCGCCAGTGAAAATTGCATTTCCACTGGCGGCTGAATAAAGAAAACCGCCAGTGGAAATGCATTTCCACTGGCGGTTTTATAAAGCAAACCGCCAGTGGAAATGCACTTTTCACTGGCGGTTTTCTTTATTTAACCGCCAGTGGAAGTTTTCCCGCCTTTTTTCAAAATTTCAAACAATACTGAATTATATATATATTTATTTACACACACACAAACATATATATATATAGATCTATATTGATATTGAAAGCAACATGAAATTAAATTCTATCATACATTTATATACATCAAAGTATTCTGTTTACAACCATATATGCTTCATGCATTCTATACATCATAAGTTTTCACCTAAGCTCTAATAACTATCTCGGCTAAGAGATAATCTACTAATTTCTGTTAGTATTCTGAACTCTGGCAAAGCTAATGTCCCGGAAGCATCGTGATATTTTCCTTCTGCGGGAATGACCTCTTTCAATATGAATGTGCAGAGGTCCTCGACTATGCCATACAATGCAGCTTCGGTCAAGTTCTCCGGGTTTCCTCGTTGAAATTGCTGTAAAGGAATTTTATAAACATCATCTATTTATACTCAATAATAACACATTTGCATCTTTAATGACATAAATACATACTTGACTATTACTAATAATACCTTGTCAGGGTTCGTGATGTATCGTCCGTTCACTCTCATGAACTCGCACGCATAGAATCCACATAGGACCGATCCTTGTGGTTGCTTGTGGCACTACATAACGGGAGATTGGTTATTTAGTTGCAACATTGTGTATGATATGTATTCATAAAATCACATACTTACCGGCCAGTGATGATGGATGTCTAGTGGCACGCCTTTTTTCGACAGGTCGTACTTTCCACCTCTCATCTTATAGAATCTATAAGCCCTGTGATCTCAAATAGAATCACCATGTTATTCTCAAATTTTAATCGATAAAAGTATGCATGCATAGAAAAGGCTTACAGCTCTAAGGTGCTGAGGAATTCTGCATATGTCGAAGGGTCGAAGTTCAAGGAGTCGAGCACCAGCACCTTTCCAACCTTAGGATAAATGAGGAAGCATATCCAGTGGTCCCTGTACGAATCAAATTTGTGATGCATGTGTATTGAAATTATTGATTTTATTTATGCAAAATCACACTTACTTAAAGTTGTACGGGGCTATTATGGCTTCCCTGTCTTGAAATTGAAGCATTGCATGTCCTATATAGGTGGCGTATCGAGCTTCAAAATCCTTCTTCATATCCTTTATACGCTTCTCAACTTCTTCGTCCGTCTTTCCCCGTAATTCATCGTTGTCTTTCCCGATTCTAAAAGTGTGGCTTTCCTCGGATATAAGTATTGGGTTGAGATACCCAACCCTTTTACTGGCACTAGCATTAGGCTTAGTACCGTAAAGAATCTCCTGCTGATCATGTTGCATTCTGCAAGTCACACGTGCATGTCAGATATTGAAATTTTATACAACTCACTAATAATAACACACATATGTGGAAGTATGAGCGACACTTACAATGCAAACATCGTTACAAGTTGCACGTCGAGTCTCTGAAGGTTCATCATTAACCACATGTCCTCGAATGTAACAACGGCCTTTTGGTCCGAACCAATAAAAGCATGGTCTGGTATATGCACACTGATGGTGTCGATGCCAACCGATGATGCCCGCATGTACCAGTCATGCAACCTTTTAACACCAGCCGGGACCTTTCTTAGTTTCTCAAGAGGTAGCAGAGGTCTGCCCGGCACATATTTTTTAGGCACGTTTTTGTAATCTGCCTTAGTTGGCTTCTTTATTTTTGCGGCCATTGCCTCAGCCTTTTTTGCAGACTCCTCGTGCTTGGCCAAATCAACAGTTTGTGACGTTAGGCTCCGTCCAATCCCTTTCAAAAACCGAGCTGTGCCAGCAGTAGTAGCTTTACTCTTCTTTTTCTGATACGAGGACACCAATTTTGGAATAGGAAGTTTAGATTTCTTTGATGGCCTTGGATCCTTTGATGGTTGTGGAGAAGGTGGATCCCTTGATGGTGGCGTAGATAGTGGGTCACCAAGAGGATGGGGAGGAGAAGGTGGTGGAGCCCTGAATGGTGATGCTTGTGGCAGAGACGGTGGGTCAGAAAAAGGATGAGGAGCAGCTTGTGAAGTTTGAGGAGGTGAGGATGATGGATGTACAATAGGAGCAAAAATTTGAGAAGGCGGAGACGGTTGGGCCTGCGACGCCTGCGACGAATTCGACCAATCAAGCAAATCGACATCCCTTCGAGGCCAAAGGATAAAATTATTGATAGCTTGTCCAAGTTTCTCGATACCTTCGGGCCCAGGGATGTCTAGCATGTCGTCCTCGGATCCTTGGACGACCGACGTCACTTCTACTTTGCAATAATCATCTGGAATATCGTTTCCATGGAACTTACGTCCTGGGATCGCAAGGCCTGTGGCTACTTTCTTTGTACGTTTATTGTTAATACCATATCTTATAACCAGTGTGCACGCCACAGGCCTTGTGATGTCATCAACTGGATAACGGTCCTTATTTCCCGTTGAAGCAACAGAGCTTGGTAATGTCGTACAATCTGTGGAAGCCGGCGGTTGAGCTGCTGGAATTATTTGTATTTGTGGAGTGGTCATCTGTTGAACAGACATCGCACTCGCCAACTGTTGCATCAATTCTGGAGGAGGATTCGATAGCATTTGAGACATCATGGCTTTGAACTCTTTCTTGGCCTCCTCCTTAAAATAATCCGCCATCTCTTCCTTGTATCGATCACGTTTCCTGTACAGACTTTCTCACTGTTGTCTGAATCCTTCCTTCCATCCTTCCTTAGACGAGATTCCTCGTACACGGCCAGGATGCTCAGGGTTACCGAGACCAGCCGTTAGGATGTCTCTTTCCCTTTGTGGCTTAAAAGTTCCTTCGCTCTGCTTAGCTGCCATTGTATATATGTTTTTTGCCGCTTCTTCGACAATGGGATCATCAAAAGATACACCGGTCTCGGTTTCCCTTGGTTTTCTAGCACGGAGCCAATTTGCCGCCCTTTCACCAAGTTGCTCGGACAGCGTCGGCAACCCTGCGGCCTTCTTCTCGGCGTCTTCTTGTCTCCATTTAGGAACCTGACGCTTGTAACCACCTGTGCCTAGGTGGTGGCGGTACTTGTTCTTCTTTGATAGTTCTGAATTTGCCTCACTTAGAGATATGAAATCAGGGCTGCTCCTCTGCTCTAGAAATACTGCCCACTGACCTGCTGAGATTTTATATTTTTTGGTCGGGTCCAGACCTTTCTTTGCAAACTTTGTGTTCATCTCAGACCTCCAGTTTCGGAAATTGATTGCAAGCTGCTTCATCGTGTATTCCTTCACGAGTTCTTCTGAACCCCGAGGCAGAACGAACCTCATTAATAGCTTATTCCATATTTGATTCTTGACATCATCTGGCACATCTCTCCACTGTCGTATTGTTATGTCAAGATTATCTCTAACTAAAAACCCAAGTGCATTCCGGAACTTAGGTAGTGCCTCTTCCGGAGCTAGGGGCTGACCTTTCGGGCTCACGTCTGAGATTTTGTATGTTTTGTCGGGAAACTTGTTCAGCCCCCTGTCACCTCTTTTTCGATCGCTCTGCTTCCTTTTCCTTGACGTCTCGGTTGTTGTCTTGGTCTGTTCCGGTGCGTCTTGGTTTCGTGCCACGGCTTCTTCGAGTATCGCACGAAATTCAGACACGACCTCCTATTCATGTAATAAAAAGCACAAGAGATCATGCATGTGAAATCAGTAGGGTACACATACGAAGCTAAAGATGCGTACTTTTACCTCAGCTTCTTGTGGATCATAAGTAGGGTCACGTTGCAACTCACGGAGAGCGGCCCTATCTATGCTAGTGGTAGGAAAAGGGTCGCTAGGCGTTTCATATCCTTCACTGCTGGATTGTTCTTGAGCAACACTCTTGTCCATGTGCTCGGGCACTAAATCTTGGTCCTTGATTGGAGAACTCATTGAGCTATATATATACAAATACATAAGCAATAATTAAATACATATTAACACATATTAACGTAAGCAATAATTAAATTCATATTAACAAATAGTATAATTAAATACATCCTCAGGCACTAAACCCTTAACCCTAACCCTAAACCCTAACCCTAAACCCTTAACCCTAACCCTAACCCAAAACCCGAACCCTTAACCCAAAACCCGAACCCTTAACCCAAAACCCGAACCCTTAACCCAAAACACGAACCCTTAACCCTAACCCTAACCCTAACCCTAAACCCTAACCCTTAACCCTAACCCTAACCCTAACTATAACCCTTAACCCTAACCCTAAACCCTTAACCCTAACCCTAACCCAAAACCCGAACCCTTAACCCAAAACCCGAACCCTTAACCCTAAACCCTAACCCTAACTATAACCCTTAACCCTAACCCTAACCCTAACCCAAAACCCGAACCCTTAACCCAAAACCCGAACCCTTAACCCTAAACCTAACCCTAACCCTAAACCCTAACCCTTAACCCTAACCGTAACCCTAACCCTAACCCTAAACCCTAACCCTTAACCCTAACCCTAACCCTAAACCCTAACCCTTAACCCTAACCCTAACCCTAACTCTAACCCTTAACCCTAACCCTAAACCCTTAACCCTAACCCTAACCCAAAACCCGAACCCTTAACCCAAAACCCGAACCCTTAACCCTAAACCCTAACCCTAACTATAACCCTTAACCCTAACCCTAACCCTAACCCAAAACCTGAACCCTTAACCCAAAACCCTAACCCTAAACCCTAACCCTTAACCCTAACCCTAACCCTAACCCTTAACCATAACCCTAACCCTAAACCGTAACCATATAGTATCGTATAGTCGTATAGTATCGTGTAGGACGGGGAGAGAGTCGCATAGGACGTATAAAGAGGGAGAGAGGGAGAATCGTATGGATATTATCGAGTTACGTATAGAGAGGGAGAGAGGGAGAGTCGTATAGGACGAGGAGAGGGAGAGAGGGAGAGTCGCATAGGACGTATAGAGAGGGAGAGAGGGAGAGTCGTACGGAAATTATCGAGTTCAGATCGAATTCGGATCGGATCGGATACGTATATTATCGAGTTGTGACGGATAAAATTACAATGTATATATTCAACATACATTTGAACACATATGAACACACATATATATATTGAACACATACATTTGAACACATATGAACACATATATATATATTGAACACATACATTTGAACACATATGAACACACATATGAATAAAAATAAGTATTGTATGAATACTCTCATCTCCTCTCCTCTCTCCATCTCTCTCCTCTCCCTCCTCTCTCTCTCTCACCCTCCTCTCCCTCCCTCTATCTATCTCCTCTCCCTCTATCTCTCTCCCTCCCTCTATCTCTCTCCCTCTCCCTCCTCTCTCTTCCCTCTCCCTCTCCTTCCTCTCTCTTCCTCCCTCTCGGCGGCGGCGGCGCGTGCGCCCTCCTCTCTCTCACTCTATGCAGAGACGCGCGCAGGGCTCTCCCTCTCTTCCCTCTTCCTCCTCTCTCTTCCCTCTCACTCCTAGACCGAGACGGCGGCGGCGGCGGCGTGCGCCCGCGTGCGCGCGGCGGCGGCGCGCATGGCGCCCGGCCGAGCCCGAGCGATCACTCATAGACGAAGAAAGGGAGAGAGAGAGAGAGAAGAACTCACCTACGGCGCGGGGACGACGGCGTGGACGACGGCGTGGACGACGGCGGCGCACGGAGGAGAAGATCGCCGGGGCGAAATTTCGGCAGCCTGACGGCGGGAAGTGTAAAAGACAGGGCGCCAAAGACTTAGCGAAATTTCGGCCCCGCGCGCGCTCCTTTATATAGGAGATATTTCTACTGGCGGTTGACAATGAAAACCGCCAGTAGAAATAATTTCTACTGGCGGTTGTCATAGAGAACCGCCAGTAGAAATGCCATCCACAGACTGTGGAGGCCATTTCTACTGGCGGTTTTCATCGACAACCGCCAGTAAAAATTAATTTCTACTGGCGGTTTTCATTGTCAACCGCCAGTAGAAATGTTTTTAGTATATTATATTTTATTGTATATTCATACAATAAGTATATAAATTTTTGTACATATTAAATATATAAATATATATATTTAGTATACATAATATATATATTTATATATTACTTCTCTCTCTCTCCTCTCTCTCCTCTCTCTCCTCTCTCCCTCCTCTCTCTCCCCTCTCTCTCCCTCCTCTATCTCTCCCTCTCTCTCTCCTCTCTCTCCTCTCCCTAGCTCCTCTCTCTCTCTCTATCCTCTCTCTCCTCTCTCTCCTCTCCCTAGCTCCTCTCTCTCCCCTCTCCCTCTCTCTCTCCTCTCTCTCTCTATCCTCTCTCTCCTCTCTCTCTCTCCTCTCTCCCTCCTCTCTCTCCCCTCTCTCTCCCTCCTCTATCTCTCCCTCTCTCTCTCCTCTCTCTCCTCTCCCTAGCTCCTCTCTCTCTCTCTATCCTCTCTCTCCTCTCTCTCCTCTCCCTAGCTCCTCTCTCTCCCCTCTCCCTCTCTCTCTCCTCTCTCTCTCTCTATCCTCTCTCTCTCCTCTCTCTCTCCTCTCTCTCTCCTCTCTCTCCTCTCTCTCTCCTCTCTCTCTCCTCTTTCCCTCCTCTCTCTTCCCTCTCTCTCCCTCCTCTGTCACTAGAACATGTTCTTTGAAGATGCTTGTTTCTTACTGCCTGATATGTATATATTAGTCGAATAGTCCTCCCTGCTTTCAAAGTGCAAAATGCTTGTTTCTAGAAAGTCGTGTAAAATTACATGCTTCGGTTTGTCGCTAACAATAATCAATTACATGACATGTCCTAACAATAATCAATTACATGACAACTATATAATCTAGGGAGCTATTGTTCTGCCTTGTCCATCGTGGCGTACCCAGGGCATCGAATTGCGTGGGATGCTTCGCTCAACGTTCCTTATCTTGGTTGGATGGTCTATGAAAAGAGACATGTCATTGAACTGGTTAAAATCCTCTAAATCAGATACACCATCAACTCCTATAGCTTGTTGTTTTCCAGGAAAAACTACATGCTTCGGTTTGTCGGTGCTTTTCTTCTCATTGTTAGAAATGATCTGTTCAGCATAGAAGACCTGTGCAGCACGATTAGCAAGGATCCATGGGTCATCTTTGTAACCTACCTTACTTAGATCAAGAACTCTGACCCCATAGTTGTCTACCGTGACATGTTTGTCTTCAACCCATTGACATCGGAAAACCGAGATCTGAAATGTACCATAGTCTAGTTCCCATATGTCCTCAATAAAGCCAAAATATGTAATAATCTCACCAGTTTCATCATCTATGGCCTCGCATCGAACACCACTGTTTTGTGACATGCTCTTTTTGTCCTTGGACTTGGTACAAAATGTGAATCCACTAATGTCATAGGTTTGCCATGTTGTGACCTGGCGTGATGGTCCAGATGCCAAGCCCTTGATGGTTTGTTCTTCTATTGTTTCTCCACGTGGAATGTCCTTCACCATTAGCCATGTGTTGAACCGCTGCTTATGTTGCTTCATTACCCAATCATCCGTATGCCCAGGATTTTGCTCGCGAAGCTCATTGATGTGTTGTTGGATAAATGGCTCCATTATCGTTAGCTGTTGTAGGATGCTCTGATGTGCCTCAAGTACTATATCGTAATCCGGTGGGATGAAAGATTTCCGTCCCATCCTCCCGCTTCCATACAGTCTACCCTCGTGTCGTGACGGAGGCAGACCTATTGCAACCTGGTCTTTTAGGACACTATTGCAGAATGGACCTCCGGACTCAATGGCCTCTTCGGTACAGTACCCCTCTATCATGGATGCCTCGGGACGAGCACGGGTTGATACATAGCCATTCAGTATTGACATGAAACGCTCATACGTCCACATTTCATGCAAGTACATAGGACCCAATGCCTCTATTTGTGGCACCAAGTGCACCACAAGGTGCACCATAATATCAAAGAACGATGGAGGGAAACACATCTCAAACTGTGATATTGTCTCCACTGCGAATTCCTGAAGAGATGCCAACTCATCACGGCCAATTACCTTTTGTGAAATCCTGTTGAAAAAGTAGCACAACCGTGTGATTGCCATCTTTAAAAACAAAGGATTTATAGCCCTGATGGCAATAGGTAGGAATGTAGTCAGCATGACATGGCAATCATGTGAGTTGTAGTTGGTGATTGTCAGGTCTTTCATTGACACAATACTCCGTATGCTAGAGCAGAATCCGGATGGGACTTTCAAATTCTTGAGCCAAACACACATCGCATGTTTCTCATCTACATTGAGATTGTAGCTTGCTGCTGGGAGATGGTACTTCCCATTTTCTTGAAGAACGGGATGTAGTTCCTTTTTTATGCCTAAATCTACCAAGTCCATGCGTGAATTGAGCCCTTCTTTTGTTTTGCCCTTTATGTCTAGCAAGGTGCCCATTATGCTTTCAAACACGTTCTTCTGAACGTGCATACCATCGATCGCATGCCGCACATCTAACTCTTTCCAGTAAGGCAAGTACTCGAAGAATATAGACTTCTTCTTGAATATAGCCCCTGGAGCTGGTTTGGCATCCTTCCTTGTTTTTCCGTCTTTTGTCTTCTTCCCGAAAACAAACTTGATATTCCTGACTATTTCAAAAACTCTATGACCTCTATTGTTACCCGATGGAGCAGTAGAATGTAGTTCACCATTATTGTCGAAGTACTTATCCATCTTTCGCATGCGGTACCTGTGTCCTTCCAATAAAAAGCGTCTATGCCTCATGTAAACTATCTTCTTAGATGCAGCAAGGGATACGTAAGCAGTTCCATCAATGCATACTGTGCAACCAACCTTTCCCTTAAACTGGCCTGATAATGTGAAGAGAGCAGGGTAATCGTTGATCGTAACAAAAAGAATTGCTCTCAGTGTGAATGAACCTTTACGATACTCATCCAACATTTGAACACCCGTTTCCCACAATATTTTCATATCCTCCATTAAGGGCTCCAAAAATACATCCATGTCAACTCCAGGTTGTGTAGGTCCAGAAATAAGGATGGTTAGCAAAATGTACTTCCGTTTCTGCATCAACCATGGAGGAAGGTTGTATATGGTGAGGATCACCGGCCATGTGCTATGCTTGCTGCTCCTCTCAGCAAATGGGTTCATTCCATCAGTACTCAGTGCGAACCTAACATTTCTTGGTTCATCGGCAAAGTCTCGGTGGTTGTCATTGAAATCTTGCCACTGCTTCCCATCGGCTGGATGTCGAAGCTTCCCATCGTTTTTGTGCTCATCAGAAGCATGCCAGCTCATAAGTCTGGCATCCTCAGGATTAGCGAACAAACACCTCAATCGATCGACGACGGGGAGGTACCACATCACCAAAGCAGGAATCTTTTTGAGCGCATAATAGTCTACTTCTTTTTCTTTGCTCGTGGATTCTGAAGTCTTTTTTTGGGCTTTCTTTCGCTTCTTCCCTTTAGACACGGATGCAACACACTCTTCCTCTCGATAGTCTTTATTCGTCTTGTACCTACTTGCACCGCACTTTGGGCAGCTCTCCAAGTCTTTATAATCATCACCTCGATAAAGGATACAGTGATTTCTACACGCGTGGATCTTCTCCACACCCATAGTGAGCGGACTGATTAGTTTCTTTGCATAGTACGTGTTAGCAGGCACTTTGTTCTCCTTTGGAAGCATGTCTGCGATAATACTCAAGAACGCATCGAAGCCAGCATCAGACACACCATATCTAGCTTTTAACATCAACAGCTTTAGCACAGACCGGAGCGTCGTGAACTCTTTGGTACAGCCCTTAGACTCGTCGTACAAAGGCTCTTCTGCTGCCTTCTTCAGGGACTCCATACCTTTCATTAAGAACATCGATTGATCTGTATGACGACGCAACATTGCCTCTAGCAACTCTGCATCTTCCTCATCCGTAACACTTGGCAGAACATGAGGTCTATCATGTTCATTTCCTCCAGCGTAACCATGATCAGTAACATTTTGCACTACATGTTCGCTCTGTGGAAGAGGTTGGTGTGTCTCGTGAACGAACTGAAATCTGTCGTCGATGTTCTCAGGGTTTCCAGTCGTATAAGACGAAGAGCTACCCTCTCCATGCTTTGTCCAAATTGTGTAATCCTTCATAAATCCTCGGCATACCAGATGAGATATGATTTGTTCTGTGTCATTAAATACAGCAGCATTTTTGCAGTCCATGCATGGACAATATATGTGTTTTGTCTTTGTTCTCCAAGCATGGTTTGTAGCGACATCAATAAACCTATGGACCTCGGATATGTATGATGGATCTAGCCTTGATAAGTTATACATCCAGGATGTCCTCTCCATCACCACCTGTAAAAAAGTAACATAAACACACAAGAACCAAATAGAGAAAATAACCTAGCTATAGTTATTGTCGGGAAGGATGAAGGGGTGAAACCCTATATCCAAAATGTGGCTAAATTTGAGGAAAATGAACAAAAATTGGCAAGAGGAACATAAAACCAAATTTTCCTAGCCATACTCTTCTCTCTAACACATGGTGAAGGCCTAGTTCCAAAATTGAGCAAAGATGAACAATAATTGGCAATTAAAACATAATTAAACCAACCTTTAATAGCAACTAATAAAAACAATCTTAATTACCAAACCTATCTTCTTCTCTCTCCACACAACACATGAACCATTCATTAAACAACTTAATATGTCATGGATAAACTGGATTTGAGAACTAACCATGAAAAAGGAGAGAGGATAGACAAAATCTAACCATATTAAACAACTTTATTTAAGGGAATAGAGAAAATAACCTAGCTACACACTTTCTCTCTCAAATGGTGAAACCCTAGATCCAAAATGTGGCTAAAATTGAGCAAAAATGAATAAAAATTGACATTAGCAACATAAACCAACCTTTCTTAGCAATCTTCTTCCAAAAAATGAAGATCAAAACCTCTCCCCATGTATTCTGTGAAATCTGGACCTCCAAAATCGCCTCAATGGAAGTTGGCTGCGAGCATACAGTTCACTGTCGGGGGAAGAAGAGGGGTATTTATAACAGACAGTTCAATGGCGGTTGGCTTAAGAAACCGCCAGTGAAAATTGATTTCCACTGGCGGTTGTCTTAACACAACCGCCAGTGGAAATCAATTTTCACTGGCGGTTGGTGTTACACAACCGCCAGTGGAAACATCCTATTTCCACTGGCGGTTGCGTTAAGACAACCGCCAGTGGAAATTGGTTTCCACTGGCGGTTTTTAAAACCGGGCCCACCTGTTTCTTTCACTGACGTTTGATAACGGAAACCGCCAGTGAAAAGTTGAACGTGCCGCAGGCTTTGAGCTCTTTTCTACTAGTGAGAGGGGCATAGTACGTATGCTATGCAACCAGCAGAGAAAGAGGAAATGTATCGATCAGAGGGTAGTGCAGAACCGGCCTGCTGCAGATACGAAAGTGTGAAACTATTCGTGTTGAACAGCTTGGGTAACCTTTCTGCGTGATACGTACATTCGCACCTAAATTTCCTCGCCACTTGTTGGTTAAATGTAAGGCCCCCCTTTTGGCCTGTGTCACCTTTCCTTTTTCAAATCTATGTGTACGGCATACCTGCTGATAGCTAATGCAAGAAGCCAATTAATTAAACAGTATAATGCATGCGGATTGCGATGACACACAATTATATTAATTGATACCCATAAAAAATGAAAATAGATTTAATATCAAAATAAACATATGATCCATATATATCGTCAGATATTAAACAACTTCTCTATACACAACAACTCAATTAATTAATATTAACTTATCGTTTTTTGAAAGTTTAAATAGCATATTGTCGGAGAGGAATTCTCCGGCCGGGTGGCAGAATGCACCCGCCCTAAGTCCTAAGATGAGGAGGGGCCTAGGCGTTTCGTCTGTTCGAGATCGGAGGATGAACACACAAAAACACACAAGGATTTAGAGTGGTTCGGGCCTCCGGAGCGCAATAACCTACTCCACTGTGTGATGTATTGAGCTTGAGAGCTTGTCTGAACTTGTGAGCCTGAGCTGGGTCTAAGTGTGAATGTGTCTTGTAATGCAGTGTGCCCTCCCTTTTATAGTTCAAGGGGGCACACATAAAGGTGCTGAGCCCCGACATGTGGACCCAGGGACATAACAGATGTAATTCTTGGAGCGACTAATGCTCGTTGCTAGTGCAATCTTCCTTGCGCCCTGATATACGCGATCTGCGTAGTATTGGCGTGCAGGGGAAGCTTCCCTGGCAACGTACGAGTGATGATGGATAGGCACAGTGCACCTCGCAGCACGGGCGTACTGTTTTGCAATGGACAGGCATGCCGCCTGCAAGATGGCCTGGACGCTGCCTGCCAGCTGAGTGGACAGGACACATTAAATGCTGAAGGGGCATTGTTGGAACTTGCTCTCAATCGCAAGGAGGCCAACAAGGGTGAACAGTAGCGACAACAGGGTTACGTGCTAGGGGGCAACAGCTCTGTTAATCTGGCCTCTCACGGGCACTGTACATGGGTATTTATAGGTACCTGAGCGCGCAGCGCCTTGTGCTAAGGACGCATGTGCCCTCAGCTACCTAGATTATCCCCAGAATATTCCCATAAAGCGGGGTTACAGAGCGTAATTACAGGGATGTCTTTACAAATTAGGCCCGTAACGCACGGCGGCCACGCGGGGCCCGTAACGATGGGCCGGATCACACGTGGGCCTCTGAGCTGGACGAGGCTGCGCTGTGGGATGCCCTTCGTCGCTAGTCTTCGTCTGGTGCGGTGCATGCGAAGGGTGTTCCTGCCTGTTTTGTCTCGAGCGAAGGGAAGACTTTGAGCGAAGGGTGGCGCCTTTGCCTTCGCCCCAACATTTGCCCTCCGAGGGACCAGTTCGACAAAGTCACCTGGTGCCGAAGACGTCGCTAGATGGCGGAGACGCTGCCCTCGCTCGAAGTGGTTCCGCGGGGGTTTTTGATATGACCGTTGATTGACGACGCACTGTTGGATTGCGGGTTTCCCGAAGCGCCGCGCCCTGTTGGATTGCGGGTTTCCCGAAGAGCCGCGCCCTGCCTATAAAAGGGGCGGTGGTCGGTGCTTTTTGAAATTCACCTTCCGCGCTCCGCGAAAACCCTAGCCGCCCTTTCCGCCGTCTTGCTGCTCGTCTGCCCGCCGCGCTCTTGTTCGCCGGAGATCTGGCTCGAGTGAAGCAGACCGCCCGCCGCCGCCGACGGTACGTAGCGATGTCGTCCTCGTCTTCTTCCGCTGCCGCTACACCGCCGGCCGTTCCCTCGCCGCCGGCCGCCGCCTCGTCTGAGACGCTGAGTAGTTTATTGGCGGAGGAGTTGCGCGCCGGCGATTCTGTTGACTTTGGCGTATCGCGGATGTCGTCGGTCCGCGTGCAAGACATGCAGCGGTTGGGTTACTTCGGCGGCGGAGTTGCTCGAGCCCTGGGGACGGAGGAAGTCCCCGAACCGGAGGGCGAGTTGGTTGTTTTCGAGGCGTTCTTCGCCGCCGGACTCCGTTTGCCTGCGCACCGATTCGTTGGCGAAGTCTTGCGCAAGTTCAACGTTCAAATACATCAGCTGACACCGAATGCCATAGTGGCTCTGTCGAAGTACGTCTGGGCGACGACTTCGTACGGCGGACAGCCATCAGTCGAGGTCTTTGCGAAGTATTATTGTTTGCACTGGCAGAAGAGAATGATTGGAGACGAAGTGGCGCAGTTTGGGTCCTGCACATTCACGCCGAAGACCGGCAAGACCACGATGCAAGTAGTGGAGTTGGTTCCTTGCGCCCGCAACAAGTGGGGCAACTGGAATGAATTTTGGTTTTACATTGCTGAGGGCACCGTCGAAGGCCATGAGGGACTCCCCGTGTCTGAGATGTGCTCTCATTTTTACTCAGCGTACCCGCCCTTTGAAGTGGCGGAGGAGGATGTGAACGAAGGGGCCCTTCGGTGCGCCGCTGGTCTGAGCAGTGGGCGAGACTTGGTTGAAGAATTCGTGGCGTACGGGGTGTGGCCCTTGGCGCATGGCTGGGCGTTGGGCGAAGTGTGCCCTCGCCAGATGCCTTTTCAAGGCGGTAGGGTGGTGCGGAGTCCCGCCTTCGCCCTGAATCTGCAAAACCGCGATCCGGCCGCCTTTGTGCGTGAGGCGGAGGATGGGGCGGTGAGGCTTGTTGGTCGTTACGTGCCGAGGACGGAGGGCCAGCGCAGCTGGGATATCCGCGGGTCGAATGACCGTTTGAACAGGGTTTTTGAATTAAATCGATTGCCATATGACGGCTACCCTGGTCAAGACGATGCGGACCGTCGTGGGAAGAAACCGGTGGTGGAGGCTGGAGACGACGCTGCGCCGGCGGCCGCCCCATCCTCCAAAAAGAGAAAATTAGGTACTGCTATGGGAGGAATTGGGGTCTCTGATGGTTTTGCTAGAGAGTTGATGAGGACGTGCGCGGCCCCGGGGGAAAGGATGTCTTCGCCCGAGCTCCGGGAGTCTTCGGCTCGGATGCTGAGGGTTACCGGGGGTTGTTGGCCTAGGAATGTTCCTATCCCCCGCGCGGCTGGCAGGGACTTTTTTACATCTCGCATGGTTCGTCAATGGAGGGTTTTTCCTTACGGGCGGAATATTGCTGCTGTTGTGTCAGCAGTGATGGACAAGGATCGGCAGGGAGCCGCACAAAAGCGCCAGGCGGCCGTCAGGCTCGTTGAAGCCAGGCCGAAGAGGCAGCGGGGGTCTGCGAAGGCTGCGGGGCCTAGCGGAAGCCGACCGCCGCTGGCGGCGAAGTCGGGCGTCCCTGCAGCTAGCAAGGCGCTGGAGGCAACGGCGAAGGCGGTGCCGCCGTCCGGCGGAGTGGCGGAGGTCGCGAAGGCGGCGCGAGCGTTGCCGTTGTCGGGCAAACGTGTCGTCGACTTCGCCACTGATATTAGTGTGGATGACTATCTTGGTGGTAAGTCGTTGGCTCTATTTATTATATATTTTTTTATATATTTGTTGATACGTCGCAGGGTCGGGCGAGGGCCAACTTGCTATAGTTGCGCCTGCCGCGGCGACCACGACGGCTGCCGCAGTGCCAAAGGCGAAGGGCGGGGCTCTTAGCGCCGGGGGCGAGGTGTCAGCCCTCGCGGTTGTCATGGATGAGGCGGGCGCCGCGACCCGCCGGTTGAAGGAGGTGACAGAGGCGCTGAATTAGGTCCGCTGAGCTGGACTTCGTCCCCCCCCTTTTTTTTTGTCGGCTTGCCGGGGCCGCGGTCTTACGATTGCTCTGCAGGTGGCTGACTTCGCCAGCCGCACTGCGTTGGGGGCCCTCACGGCAGCCGTGGCTACCGAAGTCGAGAGACTTCGGACACAACATACTGACGCCGTCCGTGAGAAGTCGGCCGCCGATAGCAAGTGTCGCAAGCTGGCAGACAAGGTGGCCACGCTGGAGGGGGAGAAGGCTGACCTCCGGCGCCAGTTGGCGGGGGAGAGGAGGGAGACCAACGAGGCTCTTGTTAAGGCGCAGGCTGCGCAGGCGGAGGCTAACCTGGCACGGGCGAAGGGCAATCTTGCCAGGGAGCGCGCCGAGCAGCTGCAGGAGCGGCTCACCGCCCTGGAGAGCCGCGTGGAGAGGGCCGAGGCTATGTCGCGCGCAGAGGCGGAGCGGACGCGCCAGCTGCTCGTGGATACATACCGTGGGCTGGGCGCGAGGACCGGTGACTTCGAGGTGCCGGACCGGGAGCCCGGACTTTGCTGTCTGGAGTGGGTGCAGGAGGAGCTGCAAGCACTCCCCACTGTCGTGGAGGGCTTTATGGCGTATGCCTCCCTGGTCACCTGCGAGGGGGCGATGAACGCGCTCTCCCGCGAAGGGTGCCGGCACTTCGAGGTCTTCGACCAAGCCGATGAAGATTTCGAGCGAGATATCTTTAAGGTTGAGGACCCCGTGGTGAAGGAGTCCACCGGAGCCCTCTACGACCGGATGTGGGGTCTGCATGGTCGCGGGGTGGTCAGGGAGCGGGCCGAGACGGCGAGGGCGCAGGTAACGTTTTCGTTTGTTTGGTGTTTGTTGGGTGTGGGCTGCGTGTGTGTTTGCTGAATTTTGTGTGTTTCGTCCTAGGTGTTGCGTGGCGAGAGGGTGGACGACTTCGGGGCGCTGAACAGCATGTTGTCTGACCCGGAGCCGACCCCGGGGACCGCGGAAGACGCGCCGGGCGCCCCCGCATCCGCTGCGGCCGGCGAAGGCTTGCCCTCGGAGGTCGCCGAAGGCACGCCTGATGCCCTCGCAGCCGCTGCACCGAGTGCTGAAGATCCCGCAGCGGTGGCGGCGGAAGCAGCAGCGGAGACAACGGCGGAGCCAGTGGCGGAGGCTCCCGCAACGTCAGGGCTGTTGCAGGTGGCGTAGTGGGTATAGAGGGTTAGGGAAATTTGTACATGTTGCTGAATTTTGGTTGCTGCGCAGGTTCAAGATTTTGGGCCTGCGCACACAACCACTACTACTAAATTTTTGGCGGCTTCGACCGTGGAAGATGGTAATGAATGTGGTGGATCTGCAACTGAGTGTTTTGATTGTGCTGATTCTAGGAGCTCGGTTGAGTGGACTGAGTCGTCGGAGGAGGACTTGGACTATTTTGTGGCCTTGGATGTGGCTGCGGCGGAGGCTTCGCCGCGCGTCGCGGACGTAGGAGATGCGCCAGGTCCTAGTATCGGGCGACGACGACGAAGGGCGATTGCGAAACGTAGAGTTAGTGGGGCGGAGGGTGCTCGGCTTCGTGTGAGTGGGGCTGGCCGGCAGGAACTGTTGTCTTTGCCGGCCGCTGTGAATACAGGTGAAGGGGAACTGCGAAGTCTTTTTGCGGGTGAAGAGCTTAGGATAATGTTATTTAATTATAGGGAGATGGGAATTATTCCTAAGGTTGAGCCGATGTAGAGTGTGGTGCCCTCGCTTGTAAATGTAGAAGCTTGTATGATGAAGTTGTGTGCCCTCGCTTGTATACGTGTTCGAAGGCGTTGTGTACTTTGTCTGGTTTGTTCTGTTGTGCTGATGTGATTATAGTTGGTCTTGGCGCGGACGGTTTAGTGTTGTCGTTTCTGCCTTTGTTTGGCGACTTCCGAGCGGGTAGTCTTCGCGGCAGACTTTGGTTTTTGTGCACTTGCTGTGCTAGTCTGGCTGCACCCTTAGGCGACTTCTGCGCGGATAGTCTTGGCGATAGACTGTGGTTTTTTCGCACTTGTTGTGCTAGTCCGGCTGCACCCTTAGGCGACTTCTGCGCGGATGGTCTTCGCGATAGACTCTGGTTTTTTCGCACTTGTTGTGCTAGTCCGGCTGCACCCTTAGGCGACTTCTGCGCGGATGGTCTTCGCGATAGACTCTGGTTTTTTCGCACTTGTTGTGCTAGTCCGGCTGCACCCTTGGGCGACTTCTGCGCGGATAGTCTTCGCGGTAGACTCTGCTTTTTTCGCACTTGTTGTGCTAGTCCGGCTGCACCCTTAGGCGACTTCTGCGTGGATAGTCTTCGCGGTAGACTCTGGTTTTTTCGCACTTGTTGTGCTAGTCCGGCTGCACCCTTAGGCGACTTCTGCGCGGATAGTCTTCGCGATAGACTCTGGTTTTTTCGCACTTGTTGTGCTAGTCCGGCTGCACCCTTGGGCGACTTCTGCGCGGATTTGTCGCACGCGAGGGTTGCTAGCGCTTAGCCTCGCGGTGACCTCGTGTTGGTCGAATGTCGAAGACCGTCGTCGCGGTCTTTTTTCGACGCATGTTTTTGCGGGGGATTTTTCACACATATATTACATGGCTCCGCCTCGTTAAAAACCTCACCCCCCGGGAGGAAAAGAGTGCGGGCCGATACAATATTGTTTTTGCGAATTACAAGGGCGAAATCAGCCCTAAAGAGTCAAACAAAAAATTTACGGAGGTTGTCGATGTTCCAGGAGTGCTCCAGGTCCTCGCCGCTTGGCGTTGTGAGCCTGTAAGCACTGGGGGAAGTTTTTGTCTTGACTATAAATGGGCCCTCCCACCTGGGCTCCAGCTTGCCCTTGGACTCCGTCCGAGCTGTCCGGATGAGTACGAGGTCCCCCTCGCTGAACTCCCTCGGGATGACTGAGTGGTTGCGCCATGTTTTGGTCTGGGCTTGGTACCTGTTCAGGGCCTGTAGGGCGAAGACTCGGTCTCCGTCAATGAGATCCTTTGAAGTTGGCTCGTCCACGTCGGGGACGGCTGACGGGACTGTTCGCGGGGACCCATGCTTTATTTCTTGCGGGGTCATGGCCTCTGATCCGTATAGAAGGCGAAAGGGAGTAAACCCGATCGCCCTGCACTCAGTCGTGTTTAGTGCCCATACTGCCTCAGGTAGCAAATCGGTCCATCTGCCCTTCTTTTCATCAAGGAGCATTTTCTTGACAGCTGTGAAGATTTTCCCGTTGGCGCGTTCCACGACCCTGTTGGACTGCGGATGATAGACTGAAGCGAAGGCAAGCTTGGTGCCAATGGAGAAGCAAAAATCTTTGAAGTCTTGGTTATCAAACTGCTTGCCGTTGTCAACTGTCAGTTCGGACGGTACTCCGAAACGGCAAACAATGTTCTGCCAGAAGAATTTTTTGGGCAGTCTTTGATGTTATTGTAGAGACAGCCCGCGCCTCGATCCACTTGGTGAAGTACTCGACAGCGACGAAGGCGAACTTAAGGTTCCCCTGGGCGGTGGGCAGGGGCCCGACGATGTCCAGGCCCCAGCGCTGGAGAGGCCATGTATGGGCGATCAGCTTTGTATATTGCGAGGGGCTGCCCGACCGAGGAGAAAACTTCTGGCAGGCTTCGCAGGACCGGGTGACCCGATTTGCGGCGCAGATCATTGCGGGCCAGTAAAAACCCTGGCGGATCACCTTAGCAGCTAAGGCCCTCGGCCCTGCGTGCGAGCCGCACGTGCCACTGTGGACTTCACGTAGGATCTGCATGCCTTCGGCTTCGGTGACGCACTTAAGCATTGGCTGACTGACCCCTTTCTTGTATAGCTGGCCCTCAATCAGTGCGAAGTCCCGGCTTCGATGTCTGAGGCGCTTGGCCTCGCTGACGTCGGTTGGATGATAGTACCCTTGCAGGAACAGGGTTATTGGTGCCCGCCAATCCTCGGTCATGATTAAGTTGACTATGCGGTGGCCCTCGCTATCATTAGTTATTTGGAGCCCTTCGGGGCTCCGGACGGCTGGCGTGCCGATGATGTGAAAGAACACGTCGGAGGGCAAGGACTCGCCCCTGGCGGCGGCCTTGGCCAATGCGTCGGCCTCCTCGTTTTTGGCCCTATCCACATGCTGCAAAGTGAATCCCTTGAACTGTCTCTCGAGACTTCGGATGGACGCGAGGTATTGC
Organism: Zea mays; assembly: GCF_902167145.1. Classification (NCBI taxonomy): domain Eukaryota; kingdom Viridiplantae; phylum Streptophyta; class Magnoliopsida; order Poales; family Poaceae; genus Zea; species Zea mays. The sequence continues at coordinate 197,813,903 of NC_050096.1, forward strand.
ATGAGCGCGGGGTCTTTTGCTGCATAGTCTTTCTCGACCTGGCCGGCAACTATCTTGGAGTCTGTTTTGATGATACATGTGGTGACTCCGAGGGCCCTTAGCTTGCGGAGGCCGAGGATAACCGCTTCATACTCTGCTATATTGTTTGTGCATCTGTCGGATTCCAGAGCGAAGCTGAGGCGTGCTGCATATCTGTGTTTGACTCCGGCTGGTGAGGTGACGACTGCAGCGACGCCTGCCCCCGCGTGGCACCATGCGCCGTCGCAATGGATCATCCAAACCTTCTCTGTGGACGGGTCTGGCTGTGTTATTGGCTTAGTCCAGTCGACGACGAAGTCTGCCAAGACTTGTGACTTGATGGCTGTCCTGGGCTCGAAGCTGATGTGGTAGCCGGATAGTTCGGCTGCCCACTTGCCAATCCTCACCGAAGCCTCCGGGTTTCTGAAGAGTTCGCCGAGTCCCCTATCTGAGGTGACTCGGACCTTGAATGCTTCAAAGTAGTGGCGCAGTTTGCGCGAGGACATAACGACTGCGTAGGCGATCTTCTCCAGCTCTGTCATGTTGCACTTGGACGGTGTCAGTACCTCGGAGACATAGTAAACAGGGCACTGTCTGACCGCACCCTCAACTGTCTGCTCCTGCACTAGTGCCGCGCTGACCGCGTGCGGCGAAGCCGCGACATAGAGCAGTAGGGGGAGCGAGGGGTTGGGGCTTGTGAGGATGGCCAACTCCGACAGGTACTGTTTTAGTGAGGCGAAGGCCGCTGCTTGCTCCGGTCCCCAAGCGAAGTCTTTTGCACCGCGAAGTGTTTTAAGGAAGGGGAGACTTCGCTCGGCGGATCTGGAGATGAATCTGTTGAGAGCGGCCAATCTGCCTGTCAGACGCTGGACGTCCCTGGCGGACTGCGGAGGCGACATGTCTATGATGGCCTAGATCTTGGTTGGGTTGGCCTCGATGCCGCGGTGTGACACCAGGTAGCCCAATATCTTGCCCTGGCGAACACCGAAGACGCACTTTTCCGGGTTTAGGCGAAGTCGTGCATCTCGCATGTTCGCGAATGTCTCGGCGAGGTCGGCGAGATGGTCCTCCTTATTCTTGCTGGCGACGACGATGTCGTCCACATATGTAAATATATTTCTGCCAACCTGCCCTTCGAGTACTGTTTTGGTGAGTCTGGACAAGGTGGACCCGGCATTCTTGAGTCCCTCCGGCATTCTGATGAAGCAATAAGTGCCGAAGGGTGTTATAAAGCTGGTGCTAGCCTTGTCCTCCTCCTTCATGTATATCTGGTGATAGCCGGAGAAACAGTCGAGGAGTGACATGACCTCGCATCCGGCCACGCTATCGACTATCTTGTCGATCCGCGGCAACGGGAAATTGTCCTTTGGGTAGGCCTTATTGAGACTGGTGAAGTCTATGCACATACGCCATTTCCCGCTTTTTTTCTGCACCATTACGACATTGGAGAGCCACGTGGGGTAAGCCACTGGCTCGATGAATTTAGCCTCTAGGAGACGGTGCACCTCCGCCTTGGCAGCCTCTGTCTTTTCGTCGGACATTTTGCGAAGCCTTTGCTTTCTTGGTCGCACCGAAGGGTCAATTCCCAAGCTGTGCTCAATTATGGATCGGCTGACTCCGACCAGGTCAAGGGCGGACCAGGCGAAGACATCTTTATTCTTGGCCAGGCAGCAGAGAAGCTTCTCTTCTTCATGTGAGGTAAGGTCTTCGCTGATAGTGACTGTCTGCTTGGGCGTGGCCTGATCGAGGGAGACAGCCTTGGTCCCGTCTTGGCTCTGCAACTGTGCCTTGTCGTGCTGTTTATCGGTTGGGCTGGCGGGCGCAGGGACCTCGCGCTGGGTCGTGAGACAGTGCACGTTCCTCTGACCAGGCACGAAGTCCCGCTCTATGTTGCGCGCCGTCTGCTGGTTGCCGTAGATTGTAATAGCGCCTAGCGGACCTGGTATCTTCATACATAGGTACAGTCCGTGGATGGCAGCTTCGAACTTATTGATGGAGCCCCGGCCCATGATGGCGTTGTATGGATATACCATATCGACAATATCGAAGGTTACTTGCTCACTTCGGGCATTGGGTGCTACACCGAAGGAGAGGGGCAACTCTATTTTGCCAACGGGAAAGGTGCCCTTGCCGCCGAAGCCATACAATGGGTTGTCCGAAGGCTTGAGCAGGCTGTGGCTTATACCCATGCGGTCGAAGGCGTGGAGGAAGATGATGTCCGCCTGACTGCCGTTGTCGACTAGGACTTTGTGTAAGTCCCAGCCTGCGACGCTGCAATTGATGACCATAGCGTCGATGTGGGGGGCGCTGCGCAGGTCGACGTCTCGTGCGTCGAAGGTTAGCGGTATGTGGGACCACTTTGTCTGCACGACTGGGCCAGTGACGGCGACATGGTTGATGCTGCGGTAGTGGTCCCGCTTCTGCCGCTTGGTGTCGAAGTCAGTGCTGGACCCCCCTGTTATCATGTGAATGACTTCGCGATATGGTTGATCGGCGAAGTCTTCCTGCTTTGGGGCGTGGGGGATGTTTTGATGTTGCTGGTGAGGTGGTGGGGGTGGAGGAGGTACGATTTTATACTTCCTGATGGTGTTGGTAAGCGTGGTGCGGTGGATGCGGAGCGGGAGCGTGGATATATGGTGGAGGGGGTGGCTGGTAATTATGCGCGACAATTCTGGGATTGTCGGTTGGCTGCGCCCTCGCCATTCTGTCTCTGGTGGCCTTCGTTTCGGGGCAGTCTTTGGTTTGGTGGGCGCTGTCTTCGCCGTGGAAAAGGCAGTAGAATCGGCGCGGCGGCTGCGCGCGCCCTCGGCCCCTGCCACGAGTCCCATTTCCGCGGCCCTGGGGGGGATATTCCTGGCGACGAGGGGGGTCAGCAGCGGGATGCTGGTTGGCGATGTTGTGTACTTGCTGCTGACTGCGGCCGTCTCGACCGGAGTCTGGCTGCGGAGTCCTCGTCCACGTGCGGCTGGACTGCGGGGCATCTTTGGGTTTCCGCTGTGACTCAACCTTGCGCTGGTGGAGCTCTTCGGATTTGGCGTATTTTTCAAAGAGCTGATATAGCTCCTGGAGGTTCTTGGGTGGATCTCTGATACAGTGGCTGTAGAGGACGCCGGCACGAAGGCCACTGATAGCATAGTGGATGGCAATCTGGTCATCGACTGAGGGCAGCTGTGATTTGAGTGTTAAAAATTTGCGGTAATACTCCCTCAGAGTCTCCTTTTCCAGCTGCTTGCATAGGGAGAGTTCGGCCAGGGCGTCGGTGTCTGGGCGGTACCCTTGGAAGTTGAGCAGGAACTTGTCCCGGAGACTCCTCCAGGAATCAATGGACAGCGGAGGCAACCTGGTGAACCAGGTGAGTGTCGGGCCCTCGAGAGCGATGATGAAAGACTTCGCCATTGTGGCGTCGTCCCCTCCGGAAGATGCAACGGCGACCTGATAAGTCATTATGTATTGAGCCGGGTCGGTGCTGCCGTTGTACTTGGGGTAAGTCCCTGCCCTGAAGTTAGCTGGCCAAGGCGTCACTTGCAGGTGTGGCGCCAGGGGACTTCGCTCATCGAGATAGTTGACCCCTTGGAACGGCGCGGCGTGCGGGAAGGTGAAGTCGCGCTGGGGGAAACGCGGGTCTTCCGGCTGTGCTCGGTGTTGTAGGGGTGGCCCATGCTGCAGGCCGAGGTGGCCTTCGCGCGTGTCTTCCGGTTGTGCGCGCTGCTGGAGGGGTGGCTCTTGCTGCAGGCCAAGGTGGCCTTCTCGCTGCATCAGCGCGATCTCACGCTCGAGGTCTTGGGCCTTCTGCTCCTCGTCGCGTATCATTTGCCGCACTTTGGCTAGTGCAGACACACGCTGGCGCTTGGCCTCCAGTATCTCTTTCTGCCTCTGGAGATTGCGGTTCTTGAGGCGCAGGGCGCGCAGCTGTAGCTGTTCTTCCGCTGAGACGCCGAGGACTTCACCGTCCTCGGTGAGGTCCGCGCCTTCCAGTGGGGCGAAGCCTAGGGGCGGCTGCGAATGTCCTTCGGGCCCGCAGGTGCGGAAGGTGTCGTCTTCGCAGGTGCGGGGAATATTGTCTTCAGTGGGCTCTTGGTGGGTGGATTGGGTGAGGACGAGGGCCTTGCCCTTTCTTGCGGCGAGCAGTGCTGCCTTCGCAGCCTCGTCAGCCTTCGGGTTAGCTCTCTTGGGTGCCATCGCGGGTGGTTTTGTCGTAGCACGAACGGTGGGCGCCAAATGTTGGAACTTGCTCTCAATCGCAAGGAGGCCAACAAGGGTGAACAGTAGCGACAACAGGGTTACGTGCTAGGGGGCAACAGCTCTGTTAATCTGGCCTCTCACGGGCACTGTACAGGGGTATTTATAGGTACCTGAGCGCGCAGCGCCTTGTGCTAAGGACGCATGTGCCCTCAGATACCTAGATTATCCCCAGAATATTCCCATAAAGCGGGGTTACAGAGCGTAATTACAGGGATGTCTTTACAAATTAGGCCCGTAACGCACAGCGGCCACGCAGGGCCCGTAACGATGGGCCGGATCACACGTGGGCCTCTGAGCTGGACGAGGCTGCGCTGTGGGATGCCCTTCGTCGCCAGTCTTCGTCTGGTGCGGTGCATGCGAAGGGTGTTCCTGCCTGTTTTGTCTCGAGCGAAGGAAAGACTTTGAGCGAAGGGTGGCGCCTTTTCCTTCGCCCCAACAGGCATATCGCCTGTCAGCGGGGTAGTCAGGCGGCGCGTCTTCTCCGCAATAAATATAGAGGCAGCGTGGCCTAGAGGCCTTACGTCAGGCTCCGGCCGCTGGCTTACGTCACACGCGGTAGGCCACGTGGCAGCATCGGGTCTCCGCCTGGGCGGGGAGCAGTAGCGTTATGCGGACATGTCTGCACCAGGCTGGGCCTGAACACATATCGGCACCGGACCCCTGCCTGAGCAAGGCCTGGGTATTCTCTGCCCCAGAGTCCTGGGACCCGATTGTGAGTAGTCTGGACCCCACGCAGAGGGGTCCGGGACCCGACCCGGAGGTCCGGGTTGCACTCACGGGGGTCCTGGACCTTGTTCCGGAGGTCCGGTCTACATGTACAGGGGTCCGGTACTCTCCCATGGGGGTCCGGACCCACTGTTGGTATCTTGGAGTGTATCGTTTTCTCTGGCCATATAGCGACCCAGGAGCCATCCACGTGGTGGAGTCGGGTGCTGTAATACTCAAAAATGTATAAAAGGATTATATGGTGATATCCTTATCTTATGTGCCATATTTGCATCATGAAAAGAGCATACATGTAATTAAGAGGGATTAATCAAAACAAATGATACTAAAATAAAATAAAGTGCATCTTGTTGGAGTTTTATGTGTTTGTGCATTACATAAAATAATAAAGGTAATAATTGCTAGAAGTTGGGTTAGACCCTAAATTGAAAGGAGAATTTGAAAATAAGGAAAGAGAAGGGAAATAAAAATATAAATAATATATTTAAATACATATCCTCAAAGCTTATTTCTTTTTGCACAAATATTGTATGTAATAATTGATGAATCACAAAGTTCGAATTTAAATTTGAATCCATGTTTGGATTTGAAAATATATATAAAAAAGAATAGAAAATAAAAGAATAAGGCAAAACCAACTAAATGGGCCCAACTCCCTCCAATCTGGCCCATGTTACATTCCCCCTCCGCGCAGCCCAAGGGAGAGTGTTACATGCGTTACTGGCTCCGCTGACGCGTGGGCCCCACCATGTCATACCGCTATCCGCGCGCGGGCGTAAAACCTGCTGCCCGCGTGACACCGACTGGCGGGACCGCTTGGCAGGCTGACCCTCTCCATCAAACGGACTCCGCGTCGTGCGTACGTTGTTGACGCTGCACCACGGGACCCACTGCCAGCCACACTTTCCCTTCACCCGCACGATCGGAGTGATCCGCTGACCGGTAGGCCCGGGCCGTCAGTGGCGTCTTCTACGCCTAACTCGCGCAACGGAGGGCGTGATTTTAGCCGCCATGACCGGGAGCGCGGGCGACCTCCCTCTCCCTCCAAACCGAAGCCCCATGAGATAAAAGGGGATCCCCGTGACCCGTTCCCTCCTCAGCTACCGTCGTGCACACGTGCTTATTTGCACTATCAGTAACATCCATGATGTGTTTATCAGAAACGAATGAAATGGTCGTTTGGTCTGCATCTGCCCACCCCTCCTCCGCGCGCGTGCCCGACGTGCAGGTATAAGGAGAACCGGTGGGACGCAAAGCAGCTGGTGGGCTCCGGCGGGATGTCGTCCTCGCACTCGGCCACCGTCACAGCACTCGCCGTCGCCGTTGGCCTGCAGGAGGGGTTCGCCAGCTCGCTATTCGCCACCGTCGCCGTCTTCGCCTCCGTGGTTGGTTCCCCTCCCCGCTCCCCCTCTTGTGAGTGTTAAAATAGAGACCACAAACCATTCTCTGCTTCCTGGTACCGCTCCTGGAGCCTCCGCTTCGCTGCTTCCAGCTTCCTATTGTTATCCAGACCATCATCGTAAACCTTCGGCTTTGCCAACTCTAGCTTGGCTCCTGCCGAAGGTCGAGCGCCGGACCTTGATTTCTACAGCAAGGAGAATAGATAATGTGAGTCATGAGGTCTTAACCATGGTCAAAAACATGTGCCTGAGTTGCGTGTACTTACATCTGTCTGGCTTGCCATAGGTTTTCTTTCGACTGCAAGATGCTCTCGAGTTTGTTTAGGTTTCATGTCACCAAATGGTCTCTGCTGAGCTGCCTTTACTGGTCTCCCCGGTCCAGATTCATAACTTGAGGGATTATTAGACTGCTTGTTGAGCGCACCGCGAGGTTTGGCTTGCAAACTTGAACTTTGGAGGGTTTGTGGGTTCACTTGCCTCATTGGTGGCTCTTGCCTTGCCAGTTCTAGCCTCCTGGGTTGAACTTTTTCGACAACTCCAGGATAAGAGCGAGGTGGATCTTGCCTTGCAACCGTTGAATGGCTTTCAAGTCTCCCACCATTGTTACCCCTCTTGTTTCCAAGTCTCGAGTCATTACTATGTCTCAAATCTGGCACCGTATGCACAACGTTAATAATTTTCATAATGTTAAAGCTTTGAACTTACCCAAAATATTTTCAATGCAGTTGCTTCTGAATGCATTGAATAAGCAAGTTAGGCATGGTCTGAATGGTTTTATAATAAGGTAGCTATTCAATATTTAGCTTCAAAGAACCTTCCTTCAGAATAATGATTCTGTACTGACATTTTTATTTCTTAGGTAATGTCAAATTTACTGTATTATTATGGCATGTGTAATGTCGTGAAGGATATTTTGTTGCAACACTACTTTGGAAAGGTAACTAAATATGGCTTAGGTTATGGCATGCGATGTGATATTTGTGTAGCTGCTTAAAACTTGTGTTTGAACTTTATGATCCTTAGGGAGTACGTGGAGGCTCAGTTGAACCTGAATCAGATATTGTGCAGGCTTGCAGAAGCGTATGCGCTAAGACATCTCATCCCTTATCAGTTATGGTGTATTTGTTTATGATCTTTAACCCTCCTTTTATTCAATGAAGTTTCTAGATCAACGACAGTGCATTAATGTGTGGCGATTTATCCAAACTATCAACGAGTATGTCCTTTTTATCTCTAAAGCTTATATGTTCAACTCCTACGGTCATACGGTGCCTGAGTCAGTGGATGAGTGAAACCAGATAATAATATTTTGTGATGCTTTATACAGAGAAAAGACTTGACAGAGAACCTGAAGCAGCTACAGTGCAGGACACTAATTTTTGTTGGTGAGAATTCCCAGTTCCATGCTGAAGCTGTGCACATGACTGCAAAGCTTGATAGGCGATATAGCGCTCTTGTGGAGGTACCAATTTGTACGCAGATTTTATTTTACGTTGATTTTAGGGTTTTTTACATACCAAGTTTGGTGTCTCTACAGGTACAAGCTTGTGGCTCGGTTGTGACAGAGGAGCAACCACACACAATGCTGATACCAATGGAGTACTTTCTCATGGGATATGGACTGTACAGGCCAAGCCAGATAAACTTTAGCCCTCGTAGCCCTCTGAATCCGTTTTGTATATCACCAGAGCTCCTCTCTCCTGAGAGCAAGGGGGTTAAGCTAAAGCCAACCAAGACACAAGCCAACCTTAAAGCATAGGAACAGGTGATGAGAATGCATAGGAACTGATGTGCATCCCTTGATTTTTTTTTGTGCTGAAGTGACATAGCTGTTGTTTCCGTGATGTACATAAGACAAGAGGTTAGTCGGGTCAAGGTTGGGTGGGTGGTCGATTCCATTGATTTGTAGCCTTTAAAACAGTTGTACATTGTCACAGATTTATTTGTTGAAGGGGGAAGAAATAATAAGGGGAGATGAGATGTTGCCAAAAGTTAGTTCCTCTACGTTTCCATTTTTTATCTTGTAAGTTAGACTAGCGAATCATTGCGGCTTTCTAAATAAGTTCTGATTAAGTTCTGATGGCAGTCAATTGTTGCAGAAGCTTCTCTCGTGTTAGCAGTTTTTATCACTAGATGAGTGTCCGTGCGTTGCAACGGGAACATATAATAATACGATAACTTATGTACAAATGTGTGTTATATTGTTATGAGAAAATGTTTCGGAATTTATTGTGATCTTACTCATATATAAATTTTGTTATTTTAATCTAGCATTTCACCATTACATTGCAACCATTAGTAACATATTGATTTCTATATATGGGTAGGATCACAATGGATTCCGAAACATTTTCTCATAACAATATAACACACATTTATACATAAGTTATCATATTATTATACGTTCCCGTTGCAACGCACGGGCACTCATCTAGTATTCTCTTAACCATGAGGTTTTGTTTAGACACTCTAATATTTATTTTAATACACATGAATTGAGCTGTATTGGAATGTAAGTTACCCCATAATCCACCTCAATTCATGTATATTGGAACAAATACTAAGGCTTTGTTTGGGTACTTTAGTATTTGACTTAATACACATGGATTGAGGTGGATTGAGCTAACTTACACCTCAATCAATCCATATGTCTTTAGACAAATACTAGAGTATCCAAACAAAGCCTAAGAGGGTGTTTAGTTTGAGGAATCACTCTATCCAAAATGAGGTGGTGCATCATAAGTCTATTACTCAAATTGGTGGGATGACCTTATTCCTCATATTAGTACCAACTAACTATGAGGAATGAGCTAGTGATGAGTCAACTTATTTCAATTCACAAACCAAACAAAAAAATAAGAAGTGAGAAGGGACTAGCTCATTCCTCAAACCAACGGAAAGGGTTCTTTATGGGTTAAATTGAACTTACGACGAAGTTTTCGTATAGTTTCTAAAAAGGCTCAAATTAACAAAAGTAAGCAAATTTATAAAAAGAGGTCTATAACAAATGGGCCGACATATATAAGCAAGAGAGGGTTCAAGAGCAAAGAACGGTTCTAGTTAATCTCGCTTTGATTAGTACCAAAGAGGGAAGCTAAAGGAGCAAGCACTAGCAGCTGGCAATTTGCAATCGTGTTGCGGTGACTCCTCTTACAACATGCCACCAGCATTAGCACTAGCTATATATAACTACTTTATTTCAGCCCGCCGGCGCAGATAAAACACGTACGTACTCAAATGATTTGCAATGTAACCAAACCGTGCAGTCATAAAGTGTTTGACGCAGCAAATAAAGGTCACATCGAGAGTGTTCCAGTGCTGGAATCACGAAAAACAACAACCATGCATCAGCGAAATTTTTTTTGGTACAGCCCGAATGCAAACAATGGTGTTTACATGCCCTCATAAAAAAAAGATAGATCACTAAATACAAAAAAGCTCAAAGCCTGCGAAACAATATATTTTTACAGACAGATTCGGTTATCAACCGTCTATGCTATTTTTAGTGGCAGTTTCTTAAAAAAACCGCCACTAGAAATTCCACTAGAAATTATATTTTTACAGACAGTTTATGATTTTTAGTGGCGGTTTTCTTAATGAACTGTCTGTAGAAATCGATTTCTAGTGGCGGTTTTTTAAGAAACCGCCACTAGAAATCATTTTTATCCTTAATTTTTCGAGTTTTTCAAATGACCTTGTATGACAAAACTACCAAAATAAAAGTTGTAGATCTCAAAAAATTATGAAACTTTGTAGTTGACAATTTTTTTATTTGAACTCATTTCGATTCTCAAAAATTGAATCTAAGTATGCCAAATTTAAAATTCAAATTTTGTAAACTAACTCGGATGAAAAAAAGTGCCAAAATGAAAGTTGTAGAACTTCAAAAGTTATTCAACTTTGTAGTTGATAAATTTTTTATTTGAATTCATTTACGGTCTCAAACAAGCAATTTACATTTAGTTGGTTGTAATATGTGGACAAAAAAACTACAAACAAAACACAAAGTATGCCATAGGCGGAGTGGTAGCAGAAGGTACACGCGAGGGTGAGGTTTGGCAGTTCAATTCCTAGTAACCGTGTAGCACGGAGATCTTTTATAAATTTTTTTGCTGTTTTTAAAACCCGTTTAATGTTTCTGAAAATAATTTTCACTGGCGGTTTTCTTATTTAATGTTTCTGAAAATAATTTTTACTGGCGGATTTATTATGTCGACTGCCAATAAAAATCAATTTCCACTGGCGGTTTTCTTAATTCAACTGCCAGTGGAAATCGATTTTCACTGGCGGTCTTCAGTTACCCGCCTGTAAAAATGATGATTTTTACTGGCCCCTAGTATCGACGGCTCTAAGAGTTACAACCGTCACTATAGAGCTTATTTGTACTAGTGGACCCCATCCATAGCAACAACAACAACAACTAAAATGTTATCTGGTGAACCTGGAGGTGGGACATATCCTCTTTTTTGTGAGGGACTGTAAACATCCTGGTTTGCATTCGGGCTACACCGAAATTTTTTCGTTACAACAAACCAACGAGTTTAACTAATTTCCTAAACTAGCTTAGCCCAACCTAAGTCGGTGCATAATAGCAAAAAAAACTAGCTTAGTCGGTCTCAAAAATCGGTTTAGCCACTTTTACAACACTTGGTCTAAGTTGACTATCAACACAAAAAGATTTATAATCATTAGAAACTTTATACAATTCATGCCAAGAAATCAAACATGTCCATACAAATTATGTTTATTATATTTATAAATTGTTTTCACATCAATATATACGGAAATTAGATAGAGACAAAGGCCAAAAATTCATGGGGTTTCGATTGGCACATGTGGCTGATGAACACACCTTGTCCTCTTGCCCCCTCCTCATTCACCTCGCGCCCCTTGCCTCCATCCTCGTTCACCCCGCGCCCCACCTCCCCCACCCATAAAACTCCCAGATCCACTCCACCTTGGACCAGATCAACACAACAAGGATCCTTCATCCAACAAATGCCAATGTCTAATGATTGAAGATCTTACTACGTGGTTATCCATTGTAAAGTTTAGTGGTCTTCGATACAAAACGGAAGTCGATGATAAACATGACATAACGATTTAGACCGCTGAATAATGTAGTACCCTACATCCTATATATTGAATTTTTTAATATGAACTAGTACAAGAGTATCCCTGGCTCTTTTTATATAGTCTAGAGGACTTCTACTCCTAGTTGGCTATGATAGTAGAGTCCTAATCCTATTACAAAGATTGTATTTCCATAATCAACTAGGTCGGTTTACTTGACGTGGAAGCCAAACCTCCTTGTTCCATGTATTCCTAGCAGTCTATAGGTTGGCCCATCTCCTTGTTGGGTAGTCAGTCCTATGAGGAATCCTTAGGGTCTTGGTCCATCAAACCTCCAAGCTCAACATGGTTCAAATTTAAAGTTTACGGAATCTTCAAATTATTGCTAAGTAGAATCAATTAGCATCTGAGTACCAACTTGAGAGAAGTCATGTAACTCTTTGAATGATCTTTCTAATGATGTTGAGCCATCTCATCTTGTTTATGCTTGCTATACTTATTGATTTGAGTTTATCTCTCATTCAATCTTGTTGCTAACTTTCTTTTTGCACATATTATTGCTAGCCACCAAAAATAAGAATGTCCGAATTATATCTTGTATTTGAGGAAGAATGTTTACGTATTACCTATTCACCCCCTCTTTGCGACTTTCAATTGGTATCAGAGTCTGACACTTAATTTGTGAGTCTAGCCACTCAAAGTGATGTCACGGGAGGAATCCAAAATTGATGGTGAGAAGAACAAGTCTATTCCACTGAATGACAACAAAGATAATGAATATGTTTCATTCGAGTTCAAAGAAGTCACGTAAGATCAAGGACTTCAAGGAGTACAAAAAGATGATCAAGATGTACTAGGATAAAACCACCTCCTCATCAAGCTTAGATAGTGACGATGAATCAATCTACATTAAGAGGATAAGGAAAAAAGTAGTTAGTTATAACTATTATCATATGTCTTTTAATTATGACCGTATTCCTTCAAATACTACTACTCCTCTCCTATCGGTTTCACTTGGAAAACCCTCTCAAATTGATGTACTAACTATTCCATGTGGAGTTATAGCATGAGAGGACATTTATATTCACTTCATCCAAGTATATGGAATATTGTTGAAGTAGACATGAAAAAGTTGTATAACTATGATGAAGACTTTTAATAATCAAAAGTTGAGCAAATGATCCATAACAATGCTCAAGTTGCGATGGTACTCTCATCATTTGAACCAAGAAGAATATGGTACCCTCCACATGGGTTGAAAAGTGCCAAGGAAATATGGGACACTCTCAAGGTTGCTCATGAAGGCACCAATGCCATAAGGAAGGCAAAAATAGAGCTTCTTGAAGGTGAACTTTTAAGATTTGTGATGCTTGATGAAGAATCGCCTTAAGAAATATAAACAAGGCTAAAAAGACCATCAACAACAAAAAAAGTTATGGACGAAAGAAGTGGACTGATCATGAAGTGGTGAAAATAATGATATGGGCTTTCTCAATAAGAACATTACAAGATGACGCGCGGAAAAAGTGCTTGGAAAAATTATCAACCATGAGATGATGGAAGAAGTGAAAGGGAAATATGCCCTTGGGCAATTTCTATAAGTATTTTGGTGATTAGATGCCCAACACATATTAATTGAATCCTTATGTGCTAAATGTGGGAAAAGTGCAAATCAAGGCACAAGGTATGTTTCTAGACTTAGTACATTGTTTTTGAATACTAATGTGTCTATCTAAGTGCTAGAAACAGAGCCAAGAAGAGAAAAATTGAATTGAAGAAGAGTTGGCCATGTACAGCCAACTCCAGCTCGGTCTGGCACACTGGACTGTCCGGTGGTGCACCGGACAGTGTCCGATGTACTAGGCTGGCCTCCGGTGAACTATCTGCTCTCGGGAATCGACGGAGTCGTATGGCTATAATTTATCGGACTGTCCGATGGTGCACCGGACTGTCCGGTGAGTCATCCGCGGCGAACTCGTCGCTCTTAGGAAAAGGAACGGGGCGACGTGGCTATAATTCACCGGACTGTCCGGTGGCGCACCGGACTGTCCAGTGAGCCAATGGCGCCAGCGCCAACGGTCGGCCGCACGATCAACGCGCGACACGTGGCTCGCTCCAACGGTCGGCTGGGTGCACCGGACTATCCGGTGTGCATCGGACAGTGTCCGGTGCGCCATCTGGTCCGGAGGAGCGACGGTCGACTGTGCCCTATTTAGAAGGAAATCGCGCACCGGACATGCTATAGTGGCTGTCCGGTGGTGCACCGGACTGTCTGGTGCGCCACTCGACAGAAGGCAAGGATAGCCTTCCATGTAGATGTAACACCCTGAATTTGGGGGTATAAAATTTCTTTTCCAATATCCACAAAATTCAAGTGTTACCTTCTCTTTTCCAGGCTTTTCTTTTCTTTTGCCTTAAAAGTGAGGAATTATTTTGTTTTTATATCTATGTTTAAACCTAATAAATTAAAATCCTAGAAGGGTTTTGATTATTGCATCATGCTGGAGCATCTATTTTTTTATGATGATTGTGCTTTGTTGTGCATTCATCTAGATTCATAAGGCATTGTATATTTGGATTTCAAAACTTAAATTAAATTTAAATAGAAAGGGAAGAAAATAAATAGAAAAGAAGAGGAGCATAAAGAAAAGGCCCATAATCCTTTCCCCAATCCTGGCCACACCCGCGCCCCGGCCTGCTTCCCGGCCCATCGCGCCGTAGCCCCACCCGCGGTGACGCACCTCGCTCGGCCCAGCAGGCGTGCAGCTCCCGCGCCCCTGCCTCTGCCCTAGCGCACGCCCAGCCGCTCCCCAGCCGCTGCCGCCTAGCCAGCACGCTTGCTCGCGTGCCCTGCGCCCAACCCTAGCGCCGCTCCCCATCCACCGCGCACACCTGCGGGTCGCGCAGGCGCGCGCCCACGAGCTGGCCCACGTGCGCCTGCTTGCTCCTCCCTCGCGCTCGCCCAGCCGCGCCGCCATGCCCTGTCCCTGGCAGGTGTGCCCCACCGGTCAGCTCAACCTTATTCCCCAACCGTCTACACCCACGACGCGAGAAGCACGGCTATGAGTCATTTCCCTCTGCTCCCTCCCTCACGCGTCCGCCCTCCTGCTCCCATGATCTCCCACTCTCGTGCTCGTCGCCTCCTCTCTCTCGCCAAAACCGCCAGACACCCTTCTCTCTCTCTTCCCACGCCACACAGCCCGCACAACCGGCTGCCCTACGCACTCGTCGTTGCCGGCGTCCAAGTTCGCTTCTCCATTCGTCGCCGGGGTGAGCCTCCTCCCTTTCTCTCTCCCCTCCTCCCCGTGACTTTCTCGTTTTCTTCCTCAGCGGCAGGGTGCTCGTGGTGGTCGTGCGCGCGGCTCGCTCGGTGTGGCAGCGCGGCGCGCCAGCTCAGTGCCCTGGCGCGGCTTCCCAGCATGGCCAGCCAGCTCGGCCCGCCGCACGGCCAACGCTCGTTGTGTGTCCGGTAGAACCATCGGCGCGGTCTGCCGCAGCCAGCTTGCGCAGTCCCTGCGCGGGATGCCCTAGCCGATCCCCCGGCGTCTCGACCTGTGCGCGACCGCAGCATGAGTTCCTAGTCGTGATTGTCGCTGTCGCCGCGTGTCTGCGGTATGCGTCATTGTCATTCATCGCGCGTCGGAACGTTGACGACGCTCGCCTAGCCATTCAGTCAGTAACACAGTCGTTGTTCACGCGTCGTGCGCACCGGTTTCGCGTCGTGCGCTTTATTGTTCTTCCCCGCGCAAAGTCGATTATGTGGATTAATTAATTATATAATGAACCGACAAATATTAGAGTAACAAAGTAATTAGGGATAAGTAGTAAATTTATTGGGAGATGATAGATGTTTGTTAATACGACTTAGTCGAAGTAGCACAACATAGTTGTTATTCACTTAACATGACTATAGTTTGTCAAACCCCATGTAAGCGATGTCCCCAAAACCGCGTGCTTGTAGCACGCTCATTGTATTGTGTGCAGCGCGTCGTCAGGGTCCCGACAATATTCGTCTACCCCCTAGACGACGTTCGTCTACCCCTAGACGACTCCCGTCTACCTTGTCTACCCCTGCTCTAATTAATTTCCTATTTAATTGGCGGTCAGTAAACTGAATGCTCAATCAGATTAAAATTATGATTTTAGTTAGGCGATTGTAAAAATGTGGTAATGTGATTTTAACAACTTAGATGTGGTATTTAATACCTATATAGTGTTTAGTATAAACACAATGTCTGCTAGCGACTCTTGTGAGTCGTGCGCGTCGTCGCACTGTCTACGCGTTGTTCTCACGTGTGGCGCTCGCTGTCGCCGTGTTGTTCGTGCGTATAGTTCATGCGTTATTCTCGTGTTGTGGCGCGTCGTTCGCGCGTGTCACGCGTGCGGTTCGCACGCATTGTCACACGTCGCTTGCTTGCGTCACGTATGCCACTTACACATGTCGCTCGCCTTGCCGCGCATCGTTCGCACGTATTTCGCGTGTCGATGACGCGGGTCGCACGACGTCTGCTCGTGATAATAAATGGTTTTCGCTTACGAACACTCATGTTAGTGATGTTAAATCGTCAAGTCATATATGTTAGATAATTAACTTAAGGTTCGCTCGACTCATATTTATTAGACTAATATTTTAATTAGATTAAATATGTAGTGTTCAACTGCGCTTTTATAATAAATATTAACATGACCAATATTAACTTAACTGCTTTTTAATTATTTAATATTTGTTTAGTATAAACGCACCTATTTAGTTTTCCTTGCCTGTCGCGCGTGTTGTTCCGTACGTGGTGACGTGCTGGTTCGCGCGTCGTTCGCGTTGTTTGCGCACGCTGTTTCGGGTGTCGCCAGCAGCTATGCCTTGCGAACACGCGCGTGCCCGCGTGTCGTTTGTACGCTGTCATGCTGTTTTACGTGTTATAAATTCATCTCGCTTAGAATCTCTCGTTTTAAATTATTTAATTAACTGGCATTGTTAGTGTAGCCGATTAATCGAACTAACTGATGTATAATATTTATATTTGATCATGTTTGAACTAAAAATTATTGTTAATACTTGTTTAATGTTAACGCGCTAACTTCTTAACCGTAGTTTCGAGTTCGATGTTTCTTTCCCTTGCGTGACCATAGAATCGAGCTCTATTTTATGTTGCATGTTTTTATAACATTTTATCTTGTATAGTTTAATGTTCTTATGCATTTATATATGTTTGTTTGCTTGTGCGGTTGTGCTTGTTTGTATTTGTTGTGCATCGGGAATAGACTACGATCTGTTTCCGAGCTTCGAGGGATCAAAGATCAAGCGTTGGCGACCAAGTGATCTGGCTCTTTGAGTTCTACAAGGTTGAAGACCCTGATCATCTGTTTGGTGAAGGCAAGTATCCTCTGACCTATTATGTCCTATCTACTTATAATTCACTGTCCCGCATTACTTAATTGAAACCTAAGGATTGACTAACTTTGTATTTACCTTATCCTTGATTACCTTTTGGGTTATTATGGTTAGCTTTATGCTACAGCTTAACTTTAATCAATGAACATGATGTGAACATTTATGATACGATACTGTTATCTTGATTATAGTGATGATCTTGTGATACTCTAGGGGGCTCGGGCCATTTTCCCTGAGTACCTCTCCGTAAGGACCTGTTCGTGGAGTGACCACCCGGGATAACAGAGCAACCATGAGGGTGGAATGGGACGCCCTTAGCTGATTAATTAGATGAACCTAGGGGTGTAGTTGGCTTTGCCGGAGGGCCATCAATGGGGGCCGGGGCGTAGTGCTCGCTCTGCCAAGGGTGGGGTGCAGAGGTTCATTCTATTTGGTTTTGTTAGTCACCCACCTTGGGGAGGTGTACTATGTTTGTACGACTAGCGAAACCTAACGAGCAGTTATGCACCAGGGGAGTCTTTGTAAAGGCTACGTAGTGAGACCCTGCTAGGTCACCTTGGTAGTGATCAATGGAGAGTCATGATCTTCGCGCAGAACAGGAATCACGACTTGTGGGTAAAGCGTGCGACCTCTATAGAGGATTAGAAACTAATATATCAGTCGTGCTCATGGTTATGAGCAGCCTTGGGATCCTCTTTGATTAGAGATACAGATGATATGAGATTCAATGGTTCTATTAATGGTTTTGGTTCGATGATGATAATGATGTTTCCTCGATGAGGAAATGATTCACAGGTTGGTTATATGATAAAACTTGGCTTCCACTATAATAAATACTTGACCAACTAAAAGCAACTGCTTTGACCTTAACCCCACATAAAGCTAGTCCACTTTAGCCAAACGGGACATTTGCTGAGTACGTTGATGTGTACTCACCCTTGCTTTCACAAAACACCAGGTTGCCTTTGGTGCAATCTATGCTCAGGTAAAGAAGAAGGTGTCGAGGCGAATCTCTAGGAGTTCCAGGACTTCGACGAGTTCAAGGATTAGGCTAGCGACCTCCCCCAGTCAGCTGCCTATGGTGGGTTAATTTATGTTGGCTACATTTCGATTATGTGCACTTTGATTTATATTATGTAAATGACTCTAGTTTTTCATATTATTACTTACTCTTTATTGTTATTCGAAGCATTGTGCTATGATGAGTCATTTATGTAATCGCTATGTACGTGAATTTCTGATCCTGGCACGTACATGGTTCGCATTTGGTTTACCTTTCAAAACCGGGTGTGACATAAGTGGTATCAAAGCCTTGCTGACTGTAGGACCGCTGACCTAGAGTAGCAATGGCCGTTTTAAGGACATATTGATTATTACTTCACCTCATCCTTGGTTCTGCTTCAAAATATTAGTCACCTCGACTAATTCTATGTTGTGCTCCTATATGCCCCCTTGCCAAAAGTATTTTATTCTATTATGGTCTAACCTCTCTCGATCTACTAGATCTGATCTTACTCTTGTGCTTGCAACATCTTTGTAGATGCCCCCTAACCATAACCTTCTTGTCTTTTTGGGATTCCTTCCTCTTTCGTTATTAAATTGCTACCATGTGACCATATCTAATCCATTGGTATTGACATGCTCGTATCCTTGCATTTTAATACCCTTATCCCTTGATTCAAAGTACTTACCCTTGTACCTCTACTATCTATTTAAACAGTTCAATTTATGTGTCCATGACATTCCTGTCTTTTGAGATCCCTTCCTATTCCAATGTTAAGTCGTTATTTTTTCAACAATTTATATTCCCTGGTCTTAGTATGCTCATATCCTTAGAGTCTTGCATACTTTTATATTTTTGTGTATGCTTATCTTCATACCCCAACGTCTGTTTAAGACATTTCAGTTAACATGCCCTTGACCACCCTTGTTTCTTAATGACCCATGAGCGGTCATTTTATTTTGCACATCCTTGGTGATCTCATTAATTCCTTGTAACTTCCCTTAGTAAATAAATTTTACTTCAACCCTTCTGTTGGAACCTTACCTATCTTACCCTTGATTGTTTTCTCCACTTCGCCGTTTTGCGAGTCTTGCCTTAACTCTATCCTTGGTTATGCTTTTCACGATTATCATCTTTACCCTTATCACCTCTATATCTTACCTTGATGCTTATATTATACCTGTCCAAAAAAAACCTTTTCTCCTCTGTCTCAATCTTATAGTAGTATTTTACTATTTGCCCTTGGTCGTATTCTCTTCCTTGCTGCTTGCGAGTTTTCAACTCCATCCTTTGTTGCCTGTTACTACCTTCACCTTCATTGTCTCTCCATCTTACCTTGATGACTATCTTATGTATGTTATTAAAAATCCATCTCTCATCTCGATTCGATAGAAGTGTTTTACTTATCCTGCCCTTGGTCAGAACCTCGTCTTTGCTAGGTGTGAGTCTTATCTTAACTCCATTGTTTGTCATACTCAAACTACTGGCTCTTATGTGCCTTCATCTTTTCTCTTATACCTTTGTCCGTTATCGCCTTTGACCCTTGTGATATTTATGTCTTCTACCTAAATGCTTACCTTGAACTTATCCTTTAAAAGCCTCTCCTTTCTTTCAACCCAGTTTGAGGGCTATGAGTTACCTATCTCTCCCTTGATTTCTTTTCACTCCTTAACACCTTACCAGTGTTGTGTTAAATCCATCCCTTGTTGTGTTTTTATTTGCTATCACCCTCACCTTGTAGTCCATCGATCTTGCCTTGATACTCATCTTTATTCCTACTTCTTAAAAATCCCCTCTCTTCCACCTCAATTTGAGAGTGGCGATACCTATCTGGCCCTTGGACGTACCCCTTTCTTTTTCATTTGCACGGCATGTCTTAACTTCATCCTTTATGGTACTTATATCTTTTGTTTTTATGCCCCTTTACCTCCTCTATTGCATTCTTGTCTGTTATCACCTTTAACCCTTGTAATATCTATACCCTTTTATTCGCGCTTACTTTGAACCTACCCTTCAAAACCTCCTCTTTTCCATCCCTGTTCGAGGATAATGCCTCATCTATTTCATTGTTGACTGCTCCCCCTTCTTTGACACCTTGCAAGTCCTGTTTAAAATACATCCTTTGTCGTGTGTTTGTCTGTTATCATCTTAACCCTTGTCATCCCTCGATAAATATCGTGATGCTTATCATGTACCCGTAGTTTAAAGCTTCCTCTCCCATTTCAGTTCAAGAGCGTTGTCTTACCCCTCCCCGCTATGGTTCGTCCCCTTTTTCCTCTGTCGCGTGGCAAGTCTTGTCTTAACTCGATCTTTTGATGTGCTTTCGCCTGTTACCTCATGTACCTTTGTAACCATTGGATCCTTCCATGTGGCTTATCTTATGCCTACCTTTTGAATTATCATCTTTCCCATCTCGATTTGAGAATGGTGTTTTATCTATCGTGACCCTGGTTTCATTCTCTCCCTGTCGGTTACAATCATTGCTTTAGCTTCATCCTTTACTATGCTCATGCCCCTATCCTGCATGTCTTATCATTCCCCTTGCCTTTCGATGGCCTTAGAATAGTTTCCCCTTGGTAAGGAAGGACCACCATTTAATTAAAAGTTACGTATAGCAACGAGATGTTTGTTGTTGTATGCTTTGTTGTTTGTCTTTGTGTTATGACTGATTTGCTTCTTTGTAGTGGGTGTGGGTGTGTTGTGGCCCCTAGGTCCACAAGGGCATCCGTTTACTAGCTGAGTGTCGTAGAGTTAAGTAGTTGGGTGCTCTCCCTGTTCTCTTTTAATTCATCTAGACTCATCTTTTCTATCTATACCCTTCCCTCTTGCACCTGTCCGGTTGGCATCCTCCAACCTCTTTTAATCAGTCAAGATCAAAGTGGGTAGCATCTTCATCAAGTGCGTATCAATGCTCCTGTTAAGGGGGTTAGCCGCTAACCCCGATGAAGACAATGCGATCAACATCAACCAACAAGATAGAAGAGGCACAGTGAAAGCGTGTGTGGGTCCTAACCCACAGGTCCAAAAGATCCTCTATAATTGCATCAATCGGTTTCAAGTATCTGAAGGTCAAAGCAACCAGCCCACAAGTCGCCCCGTAGAGTCAAAGTTGAAATGAAGAAACTTCGAACAACCTATGAACCAATCTCATTTTCGTGCTAGCCTCTTCTTGAATCTCGAGGGCGAGATTTCTGTTAAGGGGGTTAGATCTGTAACACCCTAAATTTGGGGGTATAAAATTTCTTTTCCAATATCCACCAAATTCAGGTGTTACCTTCTCTTTTCCAGGCTTTTCTTTTCTTTTGCCTTAAAAGTGAGGAATTATTTTGTTTTTATATCTATGTTTAAACCTAATAAATTAAAACCCTAGAAGGATTTTGATTATTGCATCATGCTGGAGCATCTATTTTTTATGATGATTGTGCTTTGTTGTGCATTCATCTAGATTCATAAGGCATTGTATATTTGGATTTCAAAACTAAAATTAAATTTAAATAGAAAGGGAAGAATAGAAATAGAAAAGAAGAGGAGCATAAAGAAAAGGCCCATAATCCTTTCCCCAATCTTGGCCACCCCCGCGCCCCGGCCTGCTTCCCGACCCATCGCGCCGCAGCCCCGCCCGCGGCGGCCCACCCCGCTCGGCCCAGCAGGCGCGCAGCTCCCGCGCCCCTGCCTCTGCCCTAGCGCACGCCCAGCCGCTCCCCAGCCGCCGCCGCCTGGCCAGCGCGCTTGCTCGTGTGCCTCGCGCCCAACCCTAGTGCCGCTCCCCAGCCGCCGCGCACACCCGCGGGTCGCGCAGGCACGCTTCATCCCGTGGCGCGCGCCCGCGAGCTAGCCCACGCGCGCCTGCATGCTCCTCCCTCGCGCTCGCCTAGCTGCGCCGCCATGCCCTGTCCCTGGCAGGTGTGCCCCACCGGTCAGCTCAACCTTCTTCCCCAACCGTCTACACCCACGACGTGAGAAGCACGACTATGAGTCCTTTCCCCCTGCTCCCTCCCTCACGCGTCCGCCCTCTTGCTCCCACGATCTCCCACTCTCATGCTCGTCGCCTCCTCTCTCTCGCAAAAACTGTCGGACACCCTCCTCTTTCTCTTCCCATGCCACACAGCCCGCGCAACCGGCTGCCCTGCGCACTCGTCGTTGCCGGCGTCCAAGTTCGCTTCTCCATTCGTCGCTGGGGTGAGCCTCCTCCCTTTCTCTCTCCCCTCCTCCCCGCGACTTTCTCGTTTTCTTCCTCAGCGGCAGGGTGCTCGTGGTGGTAGTGCGCGCGGCTCGCTCGGCGTGGCAGCGCGGCGCGCTAGCTCGGTGCCCTGGCGCGGCTTCCCAGCGTGGCCAGCCAGCTCGGTCCGCGGCGTGTCCAACGCTTGTCGTGTGTCCGATAGAACCTTCAGCGCGGTCTGCCGTAGCCAGCTCACGCAGTCCCTGCGTGCGATGCCCTAGCCGATCCCCCGGCGTCTCGACCTATGCGCGACCGCGGCATGAGTCCCTAGTCGCGACTGCCACTGTCGCCGCGTGTCTGTGGTATGCGTCATTGTCATTCATCGCGCGTCGGAACGTTGACGACGCTCGCCTAGCCATTCAGTCAGTAACGCAGTCGTTGTTCACGTGTCGTGCGCACCGGTTTCGCGTCATGCGCTTTATTGTTCTTCCTCGCGCAAAGTCAATTATGTGGATTAATTAATTATATAATGAACCGACAAATATTAGAGTAACAAAGTAATTAGGGATAAGTAGTAAATTTATTGGGAGATGATAGATATTTGTTAATACGACTTAGTCGAAGTAGCACAACATAGTTGTTATTCACTTAACATGACTATAGTTTGTCAAACCCCATGTAAGCGATGTCCCCAAAACCGCGTGCTTGTAGCACGCTCATTGTATTGTGTGCAGCGCGTCGTCCGGGTCCCGACGATATTCGTCTACCCCTAGACGACTCCCGTCTATCCCCCTGCGCTAATTAATTTTGTATTTAATTGTCGCTCAGTAAACTGAATGCTCAATCGGATTAAAATTATGATTTTAGTTAGACAATTGTAAATATGTGGTAATATGATTTTAACAACTTAGATGTGGTATTTAATACCTATATAGTGTTTAGTATAAACACAATGTCTGCTAGCAACTCTTGTGAGTTGTGCGCGTCGTCGCACTGTCTACGCGATGTTCGCACGTGTGGCGCTCGCCGTTGCCGTGTTGTTCGTGCGTATAGTTCATGCGTTATTCTCGTGTTGTGGCGCGTTGTTCGCGTGTGTCACACGTGCGGTTCGCACGCGTTGTCACACGTCGCTTGCGTGTGTCGCGTGTGCCACTTACACATGTCGCTCGCCTTGCCGCGCATCGTTCGCACGTATCTCGCGTGTCGATGACGCGGGTCGCACGATGTCTGCTCGTGATAATAAATGGTTTTCGCTTACGAACACTCATGTTAGTGATGTTAAATCGTCAAATCATATATGTTAGATAATTAACTTAAAGTTCGCTCGACTCATATTTATTAGACTAATATTTCAATTAGATTAAATATGTAGTGTTCAACTGCGCTTTTATAATAAATATTAACATGACCAATATTAACTTAACTGCTTTTTAATTATTTAATATTTGTTTAGTATAAACGTGTCACCTATTTAGTTTTTCTCGCCTGTCACGCGTGATGTTCCGTACGTGGTGACGTGCTGGTTCGCGCGTCGTTCGCGTTGTTTGCGCACGCTGTTTCGGGTGTCGCCAGCATGCTATGCCGCACGTGTCCACGCGTCGTTTGCACGCTGTCGTGTTGTTTCACGTGTAATAAATTCATCTCGTTTAGAATCTCTCGTTTAAATTATTTAATTAACTGGCATTGTTAGTGTAGCCGATTAATCGAACTAACTGATGTATAATATTTATATTTGATCATGTTTGAACTAAAAGTTATTGTTAATACTTGTTTAACATTTACGCGCTAACTTCTTAACCGTAGTTTCGAGTTCGACATTTCTTTCCCTCGCGTGACCATAGAATCGAGCTCTATTTTATGTTGCATGTTTTTATAACATTTTATCTTGTATGGTGTAATGTTCTTATGCATTTATATATGTTTGTTTGCTTGTGCCTGTTTGTATTTGTTGCGCATCGCGAATAGACTACGATTCATTTTCGAGCTTCGAGGGATCAAAGATCAAGCGTTCGCGACCAAGTGATCTGGCTCTTCGAGTTCTACAAGGTTGAAGACCCTGAGCATCTGTTTGGTGAAGGCAAGTGTCCTCTGACCTATTATGTCCTATCTACTTATAATTCACTGCCTCGCATTACTTAATTGAAACCTAAGGATTGACTAGCTTTGTATTTACCTTATCCTTGATTACCTTTTGGGTTATTATGGTTAGCTTTATGCTACTGCTTAACTTTAATCAATGAACATAATGTGAACATTTATGATACAATACTGTTATCCTGATTATAGTGATGATCTTGTGATACTCTATGGGGCTCGGGCCATTTTCCCTGAGTACCTCTCCGTAAGGACCTGTTCGTGGAGTGACCACCCGGGATAACAGTGCAACCATGAGGATGGAATGGGACGCCCTTAGCTGATTAATTAGATGAACCTGGGGGTGTAGTTGGCTTTGCCGAGGGCCGTCAATGGGGGCCAGGGCGTAGTGCTCGCTCTGCCAAGGGTGGGGTGCAGAGGTTCATTCTATTTGGTTTTGTTAGTCACCCACCTTGGGGAGGTGTACTGCGTTTGTACGACTGGCAAAACCTAACGAGCAGCTATGCACCAGGGGAGTCTTTGTAAAGGCTACGTAGTGAGACCCTGCTAGGTCACCTTGGTAGTGATCATTGGAGAGTCATAATCTCCGGGCAGAACGGGAATCACGACTTGTGGGTAAAGTGTGCGACATCTGCAGAGGATTAGAAACTGAGATATCAGTCGTGCTCACAGTTATGAGCGGCCTTGGGATCCTCTTTGATTAGAGATACAGATGATATGAGTTTCAATGGTTCTATTAATGGTTTTGGTTCGATGATGATAATGATGTTTCCTCGATGAGAAAATGATTCACATGTTGGTTATATGATAAAACTTGGCTTCCACTAATAATAAATACTTGACCAACTAAAAGCAACTGCTTTGACCTTAACCCCACATAAAGCTAGTCCACTTCAGCCAAACGGGACATTTGCTGAGTATGTTGACGTGTACTCACCCTTGCTTTCACAAAACACCAGGTTGCCTTTGATGCAATCTATGCTTAGGTAAAAAGAAGGTGTCGAGGTGGATCTCCAGGAGTTCCAGGACTTCAACGAGTTCAAGGATTAGGCTAGTGATCTCCCCCAGTCAGCTGCCTGTGGTGGGTTAATTTACGTTGGCTACGTTTCGATTATGTGCACTTTGATTTATATTATGTAAATGACTCTAGTCTTTCATATTATTACTTACTCTTTATTGTTATTCGAAGCATTGTGCTATGATGAGCCATTTATGTAATCATTATGTACGTGAATTTCTGATCCTAGCACGTACATGGTTCGCATTCGGTTTACCTTCCAAAACCGGGTGTGACAGTTGATCTCCAACGGCTCCTAGCTGCCTTGGGGCTATAAAAGGGACCCCTAGGCGCATGGAGTAGTACACCAAGCATTCTCCAAGCATACTAAGACATCCAGACTCCGCTTCCACGCATTTGATTCATTGTGATAGTGATTTGAGCTTCATTTCGAGTTATGAACTCCCTGTGTTGTCCTTTGAGCTCAAGTCTTGACTTGTGTGCGTGTGTGTGCCGCGGATTGAATCTTGTGTGTGTTGCTTCTCCCAACCTTACTCTGTGCTTTCTTTGTGATCTCTATTGTAAGGGCGAGAGACTCCAAATTGTGGAGATTCCTCGCAAACGGGAAGGTACTCTAAACGAAAAGACCGTGGTATTCAAGTTGATCATTGGATCACTTGAAAGGGGTTGAGTGCAACCCTCGTCCATTGGGACGCCACAACGTGGAAGTAGGCAAGTGTTACTTGGCCGAACCACGAGATAAAAATCGTGTGTCTCTTGTGTTGGCTTCTTGTGATTGCTTTGTTCGCACGAGCGTGTTCCATAGCCACTTGATTTCACTAACTCCTTAACAATCAAGTCTGTGGCTATTCAGTGTTTAATTTTACAGGATCACCTATTCACCTCCCTCTAGGTGCTCTCAATTGGTATCAGAGCTGTACTCTTCATTTAGGGGACTAACCGCCCGAAGAGATGGATCCTAAGGGTAAGGGGATGGTGATTAACGACAAGGAGAAGGAGTACCTCCTCAACAAGCCAAGAGACGACAAGCCTACCGACTCTGGTTCGAGTCACAAGAAGAGGGACGGGAAGAAGAAGAGACGCATCAAGAAGATCATCTACTACGACAACGATGCATCTTCTTCTTCACCAAGGGACGACGACGATGACGACTCCTCGTCAAAGAAGAAAACGGTCAATCAAAACTATTCTTTTGATTACTCTCGCATTCCCTATAATTCAAATGCGCATCTTCTTTCAATTCCCCTTGGAAAACCTCCACACTTTGATGGAGAGGACTATCCGTTTTGGAGCCATAAAATGCGTAGTCATTTATTCTCTCTCCATCCTAGCATATGGGAAATTGTAGAAAATGGGATGCATTTTGATAGCACTGATAATCCTATTTTTATAAATGAGCAAATCCATAAAAATGTCCAAGCTACTACTATCTTGCTAGCTTCACTTTGCAAAGATGAATATAATAAGGTGAGTGGCTTGGACAACGCTAAGCAAATCTGGGACACCCTCAAGATATCTCATGAGGGAAACGACGCCACTATGATCACAAAGATGGAACTAGTGGAAGGTGAGCTGGGGAGATTCGCGATGATCAGGGGAGAGGAGCCAACTCAGACCTACAACAGGCTCAAGACCCTGGTCAACAAGATTCGAAGCTATGGAAGCACAAGATGGATGGATCATGATGTCGTCCGACTCATGCTAAGGTCATTTACTGTAATTGACCCCCATCTTGTGAATCTTATTCGTGAAAACCCCAGGTACACCAAAATGACGCCCGAGGAGATCCTCAGAAAATTCGTAAGCGGGCGCATGATGGTTATGGAGGCAAGATATGTAGATGACGCCTTGAACGGTCCACTGCCCATCTACGAGCCACAGCCCGTTGCTCTCAAAGCAACAAGCAGCAAGGAGGCGCTACCAAGCAAGGTAGCACAAGTGGAGGCTGCCAGACTCAACGAGGACGAAATGGCGCTTATCATCAAGCGCTTCAAGACCGCGCTTAGAGGACGCAAGGAGTACCCTAACAAAAACAAAACAAGGGGAAAACGCTCCTGCTTCAAATGCGGTAAGACTGGTCATTTCATTGCACAATGACCCGATAATGATAATGGCCAGGGACAAGAAAAGAGCGGGAAGAAGGAGAAGAATTACAGGAAGGCGAAGGGCGAGGTGCATCTAGGAAATGAATGGGATTCTGACTGCTCGTCATCAGACTCTAACAATGAAAGACTCGCTGCCTCGGCCTTCGACAAGTCTTCACTCGTCCCCAACGAACACCATACATGTCTTATGGCCAAGGAAAGGAAGGTACATGTTCGAGATACCCCTAAGTACACTTCTTTTAGCGATGAGGAATCATCTGATGATGAAATAGATTACTCTGATTTATTTAAGGGGTTAGATCGAGCTAAAATAGAGAAAATTAATGAATTAATCGATGCTCTCAATGAAAAAGATAGATTGCTAGAAAAGCAAGAGGATATTTTATATGAGGAACATGACAAATTTGTTAGTGTGCAAAAATTCCTTGCTTTAGAAATTAAGAGAAATGAAATGCTATCTTCTGAGTTATCTGCTTGCCATGAATCTGTCTCTAGTCTAAAGAAGTTAAATGATGAATTAAAGGCTAATCTAGAGGAAGTTAATAAAACTAGTTCATGTGTAGAGCATGTTATTGTTTGTAATAGATGTAAGGATTTTGATGTTTATGCCTATGATGAACATCTTGCTTCTATTAGTAAATTGAACAATGAGGTGTCAAGTCTTAATGATCAACTTAAGACCTGCAAAGTTGAATCTGATAAACTAAAATTTGCTAGGGATGTCTACACTGCTGGTAGAGACCCCTCAATTAAGGATGGACTTGGTTTTCGAAAGGAAACCAATAACTTAACAAGCCAAAGGACTCCCATTCTCAACAAGGAGAAAGGGAAGGCCCCTATCGCTAGTATCCATCAAAGGAACCAAGCCTTTATTTATGATAGGAAAATTGCTAGTCATTCTCATAGAAGTTATAATCATGCTGCTTATTATGATTCAAATACTATGTTTGCTTCTAGCTCCACTCATGATTATGGTAGAAGTAGGCCTAGGAGAAATCATGTTGTGTCTCATGCTCCTAGAAAAATGTGCAATAAACCCTCTACTATTTATCATGCTTGCAATACTTCTTTTGTACTTACATGAAAAAATACAAAAGTAGTGGCTAGAAAATTAGGATCCAAATGCAAGGGAGACAAGACTTGTATTTGGGTTCCAAAAGTTATTGTGATTAACCTTGTAGGACCCAACAAGAGTTGGGTACCTAAAATCAAAGCTTAAATTGCCTTGCAGGTTTATGCATCCGGGAGCTCAAGTTGGATTATCGACAGCGGATGCACAAACCACATGACGGGGGAGAAGAAGATGTTCACCTCCTACGTCAAGAACAAGGATTCCTAGGATACAATCATATTTGGAGATGGGAATCAAGGCAAGGTCGAAGGTTTGGGAAAGATAGCCATCACAAGCGAGCACTCCATTTCAAATGTATTTTTAGTAGAGTCTCTAGGATACAACCTTCTGTCTGTAAGTCAATTGTGCCACATGGGTTACAATTGTTTGTTTACAAATGTTGATGTATCTGCCTTTAGAAGGAGTGATGGTTCATTAGCTTTTAAGGGTGCATTAGACGGCAGGCTCTATTTAGTTGATTTTTCGAAAGAGAATACTGATCTAGATGCATGCTTAATGGCTAAGACTAGTATGGGCTGGCTTTGGTATCGCCGTCTAGCACATGCTGGGATGAAGAACCTTCATAAACTTCTAAAGGGAGAACATGTGTTAGGACTAACCAATGTCTGTTTTGAGAAAGACAGACCCTGTGCAGCATGTCAGGCAGGAAAACAGGTGGGAAGCACTCATCACAACAAGAACGTGATGACAACATCAAGACCATTGGAGCTTCTTCACATGGACCTCTTCGGACCCGTTGCCTACCTTAGCATCGGGGGAAGTAAGTATGGTCTTGTAATTGTTGATGACTTTTCCCGCTTCACTTGGGTGTTCTTTTTGCAGGACAAATCAGAAACCCAAGGGACCCTAAAGCGCTTCTTAAGGAGAGCTCAAAATGAGTTTGAACTCAAGGTGAAGAAGATAAGAAGTGACAATGGGTCCGTATTCAAGAATCTGCAAGTTGAGGAGTATCTTGAGGAGGAAGGCATCAAGCACGAGTTCTCTGCTCCCTATACACCACAGCAAAATGGTGTAGTAGAGAGGAAGAACAGGACACTAATCGACATGGCGAGAACGATGCTTGGAGAGTTCAAGACGCCCGAGCGGTTTTGGTCGAAAGCTATAAACACAATCTACCATGCCATAAACCGGCTCTATCTGCATCGTCTCCTCAAGAAGACCTCCTACAAACTCCTGACCGGTAACAAACCCAATGTTTCTTACTTTTGTGTATTTGGGAGCAAATGCTACATTCTGGTGAAGAAAGGTAGACATTCTAAATTTGCTCCCAAGGCAGTAGAAGGGTTTTTACTAGGGTATGACTCAAATACAAAGGTGTATAGAGTCTTCAACAAATCATCAGGATTGGTTGAAGTCTCTAGTGACGTTGTATTTGATGAGATTAATGGCTCTCCAAGAGAGCAAGTTGGTCTTGATGACATAGATGAAGATGAAGTTCTGACGGCCGCAATGCGCACGATGGCGATAGGTGATGTGCGACCATAGGAACAACAGGAGCAAGATCAGCCATCTTCCTCCACGATGGTGCATCCCCCAACTCAAGATGATGAACAGGTACCGCAAGAAGAAGGGCATGATCAAGGGGGAGCACAAGAAGATCAAGCAATGGAGGAAGAAGCACCACGGGTCCCTCCAACTCAAGTCCGAGCAACGATCCAAAGACATCACCCCGTCAATCAGATTCTGGGTGATATCAGCAAGGGAGTAACTACTCGCTCACGCTTAGCTAATTTTTGTGAGAACTACTCGTTTGTCTCTTCTATTGAGCCTTTCAGGGTAGAAGAGGCCTTGTAGGATCTAGACTGGGTGTTGGCCATGCAGGAAGAACTCAACAACTTCAAGAGAAATGAAGTTTGGAGCCTGGTGCCACGTCCAAAGCAAAACGTTGTGGGAACCAAGTGGGTGTTCCGCAACAAGCAAGACAAGCACGGGGTGGTGACAAGAAACAAGGCTCAACTTGTGGCAAAAGGTTATGCCCAAGTCGCAGGTTTGGATTTCGAGGAGACTTTGCTCCTATGGCTAGACTAGAGTCTATTCGAATATTATTAGCCTATGCCGCTCACCACTCTTTTAGGCTGTTTCAAATGGACGTAAAGAGCGCTTTCCTCAACGGACCAATCAAGGAGGAGGTATATGTAGAACAACCCCCTGGCTTTGAGGATGATAGGTATCCCGACCACGTGTATAAGCTCTCTAAGGCGCTCTATGGACTTAAGCAAGCCCCAAGAGCATGGTATGAATGCCTTAGAGATTTCTTAATTGGTAATGCTTTCAAGGTTGGGAAAGCTGATCCCACTCTTTTTACAAAGACTTGTGATGGTGATCTCTTTGTGTGCCAAATTTATGTCGACGACATTATATTTGGTTCTACTAATCAAAAGTCTTGTGAGGAGTTTAGTAGGGTGATGACACAAAAGTTCGAGATGTCGATGATGGGCGAGTTGACCTACTTCCTTGGGTTCCAAGTGAAGCAACTCAAGGACGACACCTTCATCTCCCAAACAAAGTATACTCAAGATCTTCTCAAGAGGTTTGGGATGAAGGATGCCAAGCCCACAAAGACACCGATAGGAACTGACGGGCATGTTGACCTCAACAAAGGAGGTAAGTCCGTTGATCAAAAGGCATACCGGTCCATGATAGGTTCATTGCTTTATTTATGTGCTAGTAGACCGGACATTATGCTTAGTGTATACATGTGTGCTAGATATCAATCCAACCCCAAGGAATGTCACCTTGTGGCCGTTAAGCGAATTCTTAGGTATTTAGTTTCTACGCCTTGCTTTGGGATCTGGTACCCAAAGGGGTCTACCTTTGACTTAATTGGATACTCAGACTCCGATTATGCCGGGTGCAAGGTTGATAGGAAGAGCACATCAGGGACGTGCCAATTTCTAGGAAGGTCCCTGGTGTTCTGGAGTTCAAAGAAACAAACATCCGTTGCCCTATCCACCGCTGAGGCCGAGTATGTTGCCGCAGGACAGTGTTGCGTGCAACTACTTTGGATGAGGCAAACCCTCCGGGACTTTGGCTACAATCTGAGCAAAGTCCCTCTCCTATGTGACAATGAGAGTGCAATCCGCTTGGCGGATAATCCTGTTGAACACAGCCGCACTAAGCACATAGACATCCAGCATCACTTCCTGAGAGACCACCAGCAAAAGGAAGATATCGAGGTGTATCATATTAGCACAGAGAACCAGCTAGCCGATATCTTCACTAAGCCTTTAGATGAGAAAAGGTTTTGCAGGTTGCGTAGTGAGCTAAATGTCTTAGATTCGCGTAACTTGGATTGATCTATAACATACATGTGTTCTATGCCTTTGATCATGTCACTTTATGCATTTAAATCCATTATTGTTTTTTTGTGGTGCTCAAGTTGTACACGTCATCCTCGGACCTCACAAGTCCATATGCAAATGGTGCACATATTAAGGGGGAGATGTGCTACAACTTGACCCTTTGAGACTTACCTGTTTGGTTGAGTACCCTTGATGCAGTCTCAAAGGTGCATTGAAAGGGAAAATGGACTTGGACGATGCAAAGACTTCCACTGCACTCCGGTATTAGTGTATTTAATTCCATGTTCATTCTTATGCTCTATTTGCCTTTTGCTCTGAATTGACATTTTTTTGGTGAGGCAATGGGGTTAAAGGGCAAAAATGATCCTGTTTTGGTGCTTAATGCCAAAGAGGGAGAAATTAAGGCCAAAGCAAATGGATCAGCCAACCACTTGTGAATTTTGAAAATAATAGTGTTAGAAGTTTTGATTTTTCCAAAATGCTCTTATTGCAAAAATTGGTCTCTTGTGGGGGAGAATTTTGATTGTGGGAAAAAGGGGGAGTTTTAGGGCACTTGAATCAATTTTACTCTTGAAATATCTCTCTATGTGCCCAAACAAGCGTGTTTGACTTAGAGATAGACAAATGAATTTGATTTGCAAAAACAAACCTAGTGGTGGCAAAGAGCGATCCAAATATGCCAAATCATAAGCTAAAACAATTTGGTCTTAAATTGTTTTGATTTGCACTTTTTAGTTGCTTTTTGATGTGTTAGCATAAATCACCAAAAAATGGAGATTGAAAGGGAAATATGCCCTTGGACAATTTGTGTAAGTATTTTGGTGATTAGATGCCCAACACATATTAATTGAATCCTTGTGTGCTAAATGTGGGAAAAGTGCAAATCAAGGCACGAGGTATGTTTTTAGACTTAGTACATTGTTTTTGAATACTAATGTGTTTATCTAAGTGTTAGAAACAGAGCCAAGAAGAGAAAAATTGAATTGAAGAAGAGTTGGTCGTGTATAGCCAACTCCAGCTCGGCCTGGCACACCGGACTGTCCGGTGGTGCACCGGACAGTGTCCGGTGCCCCAGGCTGGCCTTCGGTGAACTATCTGCTCTCGGGAATCGACAGAGTCGTACGACTATAATTCACCGGACTGTCCAGTGGTGCACCGGACTGTCCGGTGGTGCATCCGCGACGAACTCGTCGCTCTCGGGAAAAGGAATGGGGTGACGTGGCTATAATTCACCGGACTCTCCGGTGGCGCACAGGACTGTCCGGTGAGCCAACGGCGCCAGCGCCAACGGTCGGCCGCGCGATCAACGCGCGACACTAGCTCGCTCGAACGGTCGGCTGGGTGCACCGGATAGTGTCCGGTCCGCCATCTAGCCTGGAGGAGCAACGGTCGGTTGTGCTCGATTTGGAAGGAAATCGTGCACCGGACATGCTACAGTGGCTGTCCGATGGCGCACCGGACTGTCCGGTGCGCCACTCGACAGAAGGTAAGGATAGCCTTCCATGTTGATCTCCAACGGCTCCTAACAGCCTTCGGGCTATAAAAGGGACCCCTAGGCGCATGGAGCAGTACACCAAGCATTCTCCAAGCATACTAAGACATCCAGACTCCGCTCCCACGCATTTGATTTATTGTGATAGTGATTTGAGCTTCATTTCGAGTTGTGAACTCCCTGTGTTGTCCTTTGAGCTCAAGTCTTGACTTGTGTGCGTGTGTGTGCTGTGGATTGAATCTTGTGTGTGTTGCTTCTCCCAACCTTACTCTGTGCTTTCTTTGTGATCTCTATTGTAAGGGCGAGAGACTCCAAATTGTGGAGATTCCTCGCGAACGAGAAGGTACTCTAAACGAAAAGACCGTGGTATTCAAGTTGATCATTGGATCACTTGAAAGAGGTTGAGTGCAACCCTCGTCCATTGGGACGCCACAACGTGGAAGTAGGCAAGTGTTACTTGGCCGAACCACGGGATAAAAATCGCGTGTCCCTTGTGTTGGTTTCTTGTGATTGCTTTGTTCGCACGTGCGTGTTCCATAGCCACTTGATTTCACTAACTCCTTAACAATCAAGTCTATGACTATTTAGTGTTTAATTTTACAGGCACCTATTCACCCCCCTTTAGGTGCTCTCAAGAAGATGTCAAATATGTTAAGAGCTTTGTAAAGGGTGTCACCAGTGGCGGAGGAGCCATTATGGCTTAGGGTGGCGGAGCCATACCTAAACTTTTAAAACTTTTATATCTCCCCTTATAATCAGTAAGGCCTATTTGGTGCCGTGGTAGTGCTTTAGTGCTAGCACATTAGCTAGTCTCTTCTTTGACCCCTCTCGGCATAGTTGCCTCTCCTTCGCCCCTTCTTTTCTCCCTTTTTGCCCTATTAGATACTGGGTATATTTTCTACAGCCATACCTTGTTTTTTCTGTGCTTCGCCACTGGGTGTCACCACTTCAAAGAATCAAGACATTGCACTCAAGGCGACCAAGAAGCAGAAGGCAATTTTTTTGTTGAAGAATCAACAAGTGAAGATATATCAAGCCTGAGAAGTGAGACGCGTTTTTCCATTGCAAAGCACGTATATATCTTAACTATTAAGAGAGGACTGTAGACTGCCCCCGCTTCCTAATCCCGTCCGCCCGCTCGTCTGCCACGATCCGCCTGCCGCCATCCCCGCCGCGAACACCGGCCGCCCTGTGCCATCGCGCGATTCCTCCTCCATCCCGATTCCTCCTCCATACCGCGCAGGCGGCAAGATCCGCGGACGCATGCCCCCGCCAGCGATTCCCCTCCCCGCGCCCGCAGCCCCCGCCGCCGTCCTCGCGACCACAGACGAGGACAGCCGCCACGCCCGCACACGGTTCCTTTCCATATCCTCACGTTCTCCATTGTGGTCGAGTTCCCGCGTGAGCTGGAAGATCCGCGCGGCGCAGAGCGCGGGCATCCAGATCCGCCGGCCCCTGCCGTCGACCTTGGTGTGTCGGTCCTTGTTGGAGCTCCGCTTGGGCGCGAGCGGCTGCTGCCTCCTCTCCCCGGGCTGCGCCACCACCTGCAGCTGCTCCTCCTCCTTCCCTCTGCCGCCCCCGTCCTGCTGCGGCGACTGGTGGATTTGGATTTGCAGGTGCTGCGCCGGCTGCTGCTGCTGGTGGTAGTCCTTAGGATCCAGCTGCTGCTGCTGCGCGGTCGAGGTGGTGGTGGTCGTCGCGGTGGTGGGCTCCGTTTTGTTTAGCGGTGGGGGTGGGGGAACTTGGGGTCCATCTCCACACACAGAGACACAGAGGCACCAACTCCCTCCGAGTCTGGGCAACAAAAAGCAAACCAAATCAGGCTTCGTGCTCTCGCTTCCCTTCTTCTGCTTGGTGACCGGCGCCCCTGCCTGCCCTGAGGAGGGAGAAGACCGAGGGTGGCAAAGGGGATGGGGAGAGATGGTGACTGGGCCGAGCCGAGACAGAGGCGCCTGCCCCTTGCGATCGCGCGACCCGCCAGGTGGTCGGCCACCGGAACACCGACCCACCCGTCCAGCCGTTCGCCCCGGGCGATGGGTGGAACACCGACCATGCGATTCCCCGCCCCGTCGGTGCTTGCGGTAGGTGAACGAGACGATGAGAGACCTGCGATGCCCGCAGGCGCACCACCGCCCGCTACACGTCTGCGTGACTCGCTCTGACGCGCGGCACAAGGCCGCGATCTCGGCGGTGCTGACGCTCGTGTGCGGCCACCAGCCCTTTCGCTCTGCCTCTACGGATGAGTAAAAAGCTGTTATCAGCTTGATTGACAGAATCACTTCTTCAGAAATTATCCGTTCACTTTTATATATACACAATCATGGATTATATGATAATATTTTTTTTCATTCTTAAGCCCTGTTTGAAACTTTTAAAGATAATAGTTAGCTATTAAAATTGTGCGGTTGAGTTTTTCTTTTTTGAATTCAGAAGTAGGCTGTTTCTATGTTTCTGTTGTAGCAGAAACTCTCCCTCTTTCCTTCCTTATCCTGCTTGGCTGTCAAAATAGTCTAGCCATACTTCCTCAACCTACCTTTGTGTCAGTTGGCAAATGGGAATGATGCAACACAGTCATTTTGTTGTAGTTGCATCTTTTGTTCTTATTTTACCAGCATCTTAGATCTGTAAATCTATCCACTTTTCCATTGCACGTGCTCATGTTTTCGATATATAGCAACATGGGCTTCTCAAATTACAATTGGCCGACAAATCATGTTGCTATCTGCATACCAACTTATGTGGAGATCTTTTATACACATACCAAATATTCTGAAACTCATTTATTTTTGCAGCTAATATGTAATGTTTTACTGTTGTTTATTCAGATGTGTGTTCTTATCTATGTTGGGACCAACGGTGAGACATTCTTCAACACAACCGCACTTGTTACATGCATACAGAACTTCCCCAAGAGCAGAGGTCAGACAGTGACTCGAAATATGACCACTGCATACCAGGTTCGGTTAGGAAATCATGTTGCAGTGTTTCTTGTTACAACCTGGTAATGTGGATGCTACATTTTAAATCTGAATTCACAGTAATAAACTTAATCATATGCTTTTGAGTCCTAGAAAAAGATAATGGCACCAGGTTCGGATAGTAAGTTAGTTCATTTTTATTTTAGAATTGGTCTCTCTTATTTTTGGTCAAATTCTAGAATGATCAGATGCTCGACAAAGTCATGGTGGTGATGGGAGCTCCTCAAGGCCAACAAAATGGTTTCAAGGAGGCAGCCAACTCGGTGGAGTTCCTAGGTAGGGAGATGCTGGGAATGCAACTGAGGGCTGCCAAGCCTGATACCGATGATTTATATGTTCTGATATTTCTTTTCCTGTGGCAAGAGTAAAATTTTCAGTGTTCAATGCTCTTGGTGACCTAAATTTAAATGCAACCAATTTCATCATTCACACACCTAATCATCACTCTGATGCTTGCTATTTGTTTAGTAGGCTACAACTACAGCCAAAATCATGAAACTCTTTTATCTTTGAGAGGTTGATATAAGCTTTTACTGTAGTACACAATCAGTTAGTGACCTAAATAATGATCTTATTCAACTAACTTTATCTTATTTTGTAGCCTTGTGCTTCTTTCTACTGAGTTGTCTTGTACCAACTAAAAATAGAGGTATTTTATCTCAGGTTCTCTACTATGTGTAATCTCATATCAAGATTAATGAGTATCGTGATCGTATAATTTTGGTGAGTATCCATGGAATGCCCAGGTTATCCTCTAAATGCATGAGCTTTTACTTTCCTTAATTTTATAGATGATATCATGATTCTAATAATTTTTCTAAACCATCGTAGAATCCTATCAACCCATATGGCAAGGCAAAGAAAATGACAGTGGATATCATCCTAGATTTTTCAAAATCAAAGGAGCAACCAGACATGGCTGTCATGATCTAAGGTTTGTTTTCAATAACCTATATTAAATTATAACCCATGGAATAGTTCTAACATGTTTACCGCTCTTTATAAATTAGATACTTCAACGCGATTGGATCGAACCCAGACATATGACTGTTTCTATATTCTGCATATCAATAATCACCGCTACTGATTTTTACACTAATGTTGGATTTGTATACTTTCCTTGTGGTAGAAGATAGAAACAACAGTTAACCAGTTACAGCGTGCATGCCAGGCTTCGGAGGAAAGAAGATTTTATCTACACCACGAACTGTTATTGTTGTTTGAGGTATATGAAACCAATCCCCCTTTTCTCATGTCTCATAATTCCTGATGTTTGCGATATGTATGCTACTCGTGCTATGGATTTGGAAAATAGGTTTGGTAATTAGTATGGCTACCTACTAAGTCAATGATATATTCGGTGATAAAAATTGCATGCATTTGATTTTTGTCTAAGGCATTAATGCTTGTTCCTAATTGTCCTATGCTGCTATCTGAGAAATACTCCATTGTGTTACATATTTTTTCTATTTAAATCAGCGGCGGTGCCTTGGTACCTTAAACAGATCGCTACACCCATGTTGGTAGAAGTACAGTGATATGATCATCCTTTTTTTGTGTGTTGCTAAGGTCTGATGTTACTTGGTTCGTCTGCTTGGCCATGGAAATCGACGAGAGCCATGGAAGCAGCCTTTGCTCAAGAAGGGTGACATCATGGTCGTGGAGATCTCCAACCTCTATCAGGTGGCTATGCTGGTCAACGATCTATGCAGGTCGAAGAGCGTGAACGACCTATCCTCCCCATCATGCCAAACCCACAAGGATGACGACAACAACAACCTAGAGGATGAGGATGAGTGGCAGGACGGGAAGAAGTTCGATGCGGTGGCCACCTTCAAGATCCTCAGCGAGGTTGAATTTTCTCTTTCTGTATCCTCTATTCCTCTCCAATGGCACAACCAAACCCTGTGCACGACAAGGTGTTTGTGTGGATGTGTTACCCGTGTCTACATGACTCAATTGATGGACTTGGTGCGTCTGCAGATCCTGATGTACCAGCTGTGCAAGGGCGTGGGTTTTGTTCACAGCAGCGGGGTGCTCCACCGTGATCTGAAACCGCACAACCTGCTCATGGACCGCTAGACCATGGCGCTCAAGATCACTGACCTCGGACTCAGCCGTGCCATCATCGTCCCTGTAAAGAAGTACACGCACGAGGTCTGCTTCCCACTGCCACTGGTCTTCATCATCAGCCGTGCATCTTGCGTCTGATTAAATAGTGGAGTCTGAATTGTTTGTGCAGATTCTGACGCTGTGGTACAGGGCGCCCGAGGTTCTTCTTGGCGCCACACACTAATCCACGCTGGTTGACATTTGGTCCGCGGGCTGCATATTTGGTACCATTTCGATGAGCACATATTCTTGTCAAAGCAAACTGCTTCAGAATTCAAACCGACATATACGATTTCTAATTTGGTTGTAAATGGCAGCTGAGTTGGTTACTAATCAGCCGCTTTTCCCTGGCGACTCCGAGTTACAGCGGCTCCTCCACATCTTCAAGTAATGCCTCCAGTGCTTTAGTTCGTTGTTTGCATTCTGAATTCTTGGTGGGTGTCTAATGCTCCATCTTGTTCTTTGGGTGAAAGGTTGCTGGGCACCCCAAATGAGGAGATGTGGCCAGGAGTAGGCAAGCTGCCGAACTGGCACGTGTACCCCCAGTGGAAGCCCACTAAGCTGTCCACTCTTGTCCCTGGTCTTGACTCCGATGGCTATGATTTACTTGAGGTCAGTGAAAAGTTACACCTTGTGCAAGTTTACCAAACATTGCAGAATATGAGGGAAGAAGAGGTTAGAGATTGTGAGGATTGCGTTCTGACTTAATTTGCTGCGGTTGGTGCAGAAAATGCTTGCGTATGAGCCAGGGAAGCGGGTCTCGGCGAAGAAGGCCCTGGAGCACCCGTACTTCAATGATGTTAACAAGGAGGTGTACTGAACAATTAATAGGAATCTGATTTTCTTTATTTTGATCTTGTATTATCAACTTAGGATTTTCTTATTTCGATTAATAGTGTCATTGAACTAAATTTTGATTGTTCGAAATGGCAGACTTCGACATTTGTTATGATTGTTAAGTTGATTCTTGATAGCAACACTAAATAATGATCTATACGTGCACAAGTGCCATCCGTTGCAACGCACGGACATATACCTAGTTTTCTAATAAGAGTTTAATATGCCCAAGACATATATAGGCCGTATTTGGTTTGAGGGACTAAAGATTAGTCCCTCCATTTTAGTTTCATTTAGTACATAAATTGTCAAACGGTGAGACTAAAATATTAACTAAACAGTTTTATCTCTAGTCCCTCAAGAGGTGACTAAAAGGGACTAAACAATATTAATTCAATTTTTTGCTCCTCGTTTATTTCAGTTGCACTAGTGGCGGGAGAATGTTAAGAAGTATTTTGATCCTCTTAGGACTAGTTTGGGAACCACATTTTCCCATTCCCAAACTAACCCTTATAATTTATTTAATGCGTTCTAAATACTTTTAGTCGTTAGAATCAAACAGATTAGAGATTAAACTTTAGTCTTCTAACTAAACTTTAGCCCCTAGACTAAAGAAACCAACATGTCCATAGTTATTAAAACAACATAATAATATAAAGTTCCCATTGATCAAGCCCATTTCCATTGCAGCACAAGAAAGATCCTGAGAAGAATTCAGACGCCCTAGAAATTACTACCAACAAATAATCACAAATAGCATAACTAGGCCTATGAGGCCACTGCCACGAGTTTATAGTCGGAAATCCGGCCCATCTAAGCCTACCACGAGTCCATCCCGAAGCATGCATTTTCTTCTTGGTTCTTGCAGCACAAGAAAGACGCCCCGAGAAGAATTCGACTCCCTGCTTCCCATTCCGTGACCGCGCCTCAGAATTTTCAGAAGAGAGCAGACCGCCACCGAAGCACACAAGCAGCGTCGTCAGGGCGTGAAGGCACCACCGAATCTCGGGAGCAGCGGCTATGGCGAGGTTCAACCCATACGAGAACAACGGCGGCACGTGCTTGGCCGTCGCCGGCGCCGACTACTGCGTCGTCGCCGCCGACACCCGCCTCTCCATCGGTTACAGCATCCTGTCCCGCGACCACTCTAAAATCTCTCAGCTGTATGTCTCTGAACCTCTCTCTTGCCGTTCGTCCCATGTATATATCGAGTGTCGTTCCTGAATTTAGAGTCCATCCAGACTCCAGAGTTCCAGACTGGGGTCGGATTCAGTAGCTCTGGGTCGAGACCCCGCTCCCCGACTTCAGGTTCGATTAGTGAATAGTGATTTAGTGTTGTAGGGCCTCGCGTGTGCTTCAAATTGTTATTTGTGCCTCCTATGCAACTGTTTCGTTACGGATGGAAATCAGAAATTCTGTTCTCAGTATTCAGTTTACTGAGAATTTGCAGCACTTTAACCTGAACGTTAGTGATACTAATCCTGCAAATGGTCTTCGAAACATAAATTTAACCACAGATTTGAATTCAAGTTGTCAAAGTTACCATTAGTCGTAATGTCGTATTGCATGTGTTCTAAGATGGCTCTTATGGTGGTGTTATCATTATCTACAGCATTTTCTAAATGGGTATAAAGAAACTCGTATAACGGTGCTATCATGAGCTACAATGTTTTTAAAATATATTGTGGAAACAGAACAAAATATGTCGCCTAGTACTAAATGTGATTTATAATTGGAAAGTTATGATTAGTCCAAAACATCTATAATTATATAGCAATTTTAGAAGTAACCATCATACAAAAAAAGTGGACCACCGCTTGGTGTTTAACATTCTCTCGGCAAATTGTCTTCTAAAGTGAACCTGCCTTATTTTTATAATAACAGAAATGTATATCTGATATTGTCACTGAGCTAATGCTTTCTCTGCTTCCTTGAGAACAGGTCAGACAAATGTGTTTTGGCTTCATCTGGGTTTCAAGGTGATATCAAAGCTTTGCAGAAGGCTCTGGCTGCTAAGGAATTAGTAAGTCGCTAAGGCTATTGATTCCTTGAGCTGTTGAACTAGTTGAAACCTACATTAAGATTATTGTATTTTTGCAGTTGACGACATCAACGATCAACCTTAGTATAGCAATAGCCTGATATTCAGATGAATTATATGTTGAATGTTGACCATGCCATGTGTTCCGTTTTTTTCTCTCTTAAATTTAAAAACGGGAAGGTCATGTTTTTCTAAGAAAGAAAACTCTGTGCTTGAACTTTTCCTAAGAAAGGACCACCAGTTTCTAGATGGTATTTTCAACAGCTCTGTACTATTCAGTTTTGATCAAGACTGCATTGGCAATGTAGCTAGCTAGATTAATGCAAGTAACTGTTGTGTCACCTTGAACCATATCAGTACAGATTTGTGATGTGTTTTAGCATTTTTCACCTTATCAGATCTATGAACACAATAATAACAAGAAGATGAGCTGCCCAGCAATGGCTCAACTTCTGTCAAACACACTCTACTACAAGAGATTCTTCCCATACTACGCTTTCAATGTGTTGGCCGGACTGGACACCCAAGGTAGAATATGACTTGAGTACTATTTTACATTGGCCGTTCAATGTGATCATGCCTCTTAGCATCTCTTTTCCTCTGACAGGTAAAGGATGTGTCTTTACATACGATGCTGTTGGGTCTTATGAGAGGACAGGCTATAGTGCTCAGGGAACAGGTTCAGCGTTGATGATGCCTGTTCTTGACAACCAGTTGAAATCCCCTAGTCCTCTCCTACTGCCAGCTCGGGTGAGTTCTAGCTCTCACAAATTTCATTTTCAGAAGGAAAAGGTCTCGTAAGTTTGAACTGTTTATTCCACTTACGTGGCTGTTTTGTTAGCCTTGCAATGGCCAGTAGGATCCAATGACAAGCACATGAGAACAAAGAACTATGTATGAGTTGTAACGTATCATTCTTAATGCACAGAACTTTTAACACAACGTTGCTTCTCGTTCAGGATGCAGTGACACCCTTGTCTGAATCTGATGCGGTTGATCTGGTGAAGGACGTTTTCGCATCAGCCACTGAACGAGACATATACACTGTATGTTGCTTTTCCTGCACTTGAGATTTCCAGAGATTACTAGTGATGATGATTATCTAAATTTCTGAATCCAATATTGTTGTTCCATGAAATTTGCAGGGAGATAGATTGGAAATTGTGGTCATCAACAAATCTGGCACACACCGAGAGTACATTGAACTGAGAAAGGATTAGTGCAATATTCCTGTATAATGGCACATTAGCACTATCGTTGTTATGCATAAGGATATTTGTTCTCACTGTCAGGTTTCTGTATTTGAATTTCGTCTAAACAGAAAGGTGCATTTGAATTTCCATTCTGTTGATTCTAGCAGGAAATGATTATAAAGAGGTCGTAATTCATCATTTTATCCGATATGCTTGTGATGAGACACTTTTTTGAGCCTTTTGAATTGCTTATTACTGAGAAATACACATATTGCTTGAGCAGGGAGGTAAGATAAATAAACTCTGTTAAAAAAATGGAGAAAGCCAAGTTTTCATTTGGTCGTGATGTTTTTGACCCAAAGTAGTATATGCTCAGTTGCTCACTCAGTCACCTATTACCAACACGAAGAACGGTGAAACTTTGGAAAACTATAAGGTTATAGTTAAACTCCATTTAGGAAAATCATCAACGAAGTAAAACCCCCATCAATCAAAATTCCTAAACTGAGAATGAACCTTCAAGCTGGAGGCAGAGCAACACCCCTGGTGACCGCATTGAAGATCTCCATATAACCAACAACGCCAACCAAGACGTCATCCTCGCCGTCAGTTACCCAGATGTGCGTGGTCCGGTACGACAGCATCTGCGCCATGACGGCAGCGAGCGAGCTGGTGCTCCTGCACCTCAGCGCCGCATTCCCGCCATGGCTCGCCATCATCATCTGGTCGACGAGGCTGGACTCGAACGCAGCCTTCCCGCCGTGGAGCCTCGACGTCGACGGCGCGGCGACATGCGCGTCGCCATCCTCATCCGGCGCCGCCACGCCGTGCCCGTTGACCCCCGCGGCAAAGTTGAGGGACGACAGGCTCGCCATGGAGTCCGCGGCGGCCGCGTAGTCGCGGCGCCACAGCCTGTGCGCGGACACGTCGGCCAGGACCTTGTGCGAGCCGTCGCGGTTGGTCTGCACGACGGCGACGGCGCGCGGCTCGGCGGGGACCCTCCAGGAGGACTCGATGGCCGGCGACGAGGCCTCCACGTGGGCGTAGCCGCGGTTGACGGCGCCGAGCGAGGAGATGGACTGCAGCGGGGTCGGTGCCAGCGCGCCGAGGCAGTTGATCAGGAAGCGGACGATGTCTTCCCGCGTCAGGCAGCAGTACCTGTCGCAGCCGAACGCCGTCGTCGTGGAGATCGACGGCGGCGACTGGCGGCCCACGGCCTTCTCCGAGGCTGACAACCTCGGCGTCCCGGTGATCTTCAGCACGGCCTTGTAGAATGGCGCGAACGGCCTCTTGTCCACGACGGTGCACGCTTCTGTGATGTTCTTGCGCACCAGGACCCGCCTTGCGCCTTGCTTCATCAGCTCCACTATCTCGATCAACCTTGCACGCACGAATTGAAAGCTCAATCACATTGACACGCATGGCATTGCCCTGATTGTACAACGAGAAATATGAACGCAGTGTGCCTATGATCTTAGAAAAAATGCGGTGAAATGTGGCTTCTGGCTTGTACTTGTACAGAGGAGATGGTCATGCACTTGCACACTACTTTTTATTTAGACAAAGAGCCGAGCTGATTCCTCCAAATAATGTGTCGCGCAACGCGCATCACCTCGTGTGGGGCTCGACCTCCCGCACGAGCGTCGGCTCGTGCGCCACCACGTCGCCGGCGGGCGTCCTCATCGCCGCGGCAGCGTCGCCGAGGTGGGAGGCGAGGAACGCGACGACGTCGAGGGAGCTGAGCAGGCCGATCACGGTGGCCGCGGCTGGCGCCAGGGGCGAGGCGCCGTCGCGCCAGACGGCCACGTCGGCCTCCTGCGACGCCGGGATCGCCGCGGCCGCCGCGGAGAGCGGCGCCGAGGCAGGGACGCCCCGCAGCGGCGGCTTCCCGGCGGTGAGGTCGGCGGCGGCCGTGCGGAGGAAGACGATGTGGGCCATTCGCGCTCACGGTGTGGGCCCACGCGCAGCGCGTCGTGACACGCTGACCTCTGTTTTTGTGGAGCCTTGCGTTTGACCGAACCTTAACCTGACGTATATCGACACGTGCTCGATGCTTATGCTTCACAAATTTCCCCGATGTGAATTCGGTCTATTTAAAAAAAATCAAAATGATGTTTCGTACATCAAACTTCAAACTTGTGTTGACTAGATGTTAAGTAACTCTAGTTAGGTTACGTGGCTGACTTTGTCTCTGATCGGTTTCACATCTTTATATACATTCACTCGTAATATTGAAGAGACCCAATTCTATATCTTGTTTGTGTGGGTTGCTAGCAAAGGAACGCGCTTGTATGACTCCCCGTGTCGTCTCTATTGCTGATGGGAGAGTAGAGAGTGGATCTAGTGATCCGTGGTAACGTAGTTATTCAACACGTTATAGTCTTGGTAAAAAAGTGTTCACTTCGCC
This sequence comes from Zea mays, assembly GCF_902167145.1. Classification (NCBI taxonomy): domain Eukaryota; kingdom Viridiplantae; phylum Streptophyta; class Magnoliopsida; order Poales; family Poaceae; genus Zea; species Zea mays. Next base: position 197,858,624 of record NC_050096.1, read on the forward strand.
GGCTTGTCTGAATTTTTTGTACTTTAGCCCTTTTTCGAAGAAATTTCACGTTAAGACCCCTAGACAACTTAATTCTTTTTTTGGAGTCTTTGATCTGCGCCGCAAAATATGGTGTCGAGGTACGTGCCTCGCTGGATAGTAAGGGCTGACGGGGCACTCACGTGGTACCTAGCTCGACCACATATATCTTGGCGTCGAGCTAGGAACTCATATAAATCGGTTGTTTTCTAGCTGAGAGCTTTACAGAGGGGTGGACATCTTTTGTAATGCATGTGTAAATGAAATGGATGTCATCATGCGATGGTTATCACATTGTGTAAATGGCATAGACCATTGTTGTCGGTACCCTGAATCAGGGGTACCCACTTCTACAATATGAAGACGTTGTACACGTACGACGTCTCCAGGCCACACGGAGAGCGGCACCCGACCCCACCACATGGGCAGGTCTAAGGATACCACGTGGCAAGAAAAGATAATACATCCTAGGATGCATCATTGGGTCCGGACCTCCACAGAGGGACACCGGACCCCTGTACGTATAGGTCCGGAGCTCCCAAGAAGGCATGTCGGGTCCCTCGGGTGGGCCCCAGGTCCCTCCGAGTAAGGTCCGGGCCTTAGCAAGGTCCCGGTACGGGGAGGACCCCAGCATGAGTAAGGGTCCGGTGCTAGCACGTGTCCCGGCCTTGCCCTACGCTCCCCGCTCAGGCGGAGACCCGATGCTGCCGCGTGGCTTGTGGCCCGTGACATAAGCCAACGGGTCGTGCCTGACGTAAGGCCCCTAAAGCCGCGCAGCCTCTGCATTTATTGCGAAGAGGACGCGCCGCCTGCCACCACGTTGACGGGCGACGTGCCCTCTCAGCATTTAATGCGTCCTGTCCACTCCGCTGGCAGACGGCGTCAGGGTCATCCAGCAGACGGCGTGCCTGTCCAGTCTGTTGACAAACAGTGCGCTCATGTCGTGCGACGCACTGTGCTCATCATCCCTTCTACAAGAAGCTTCCCCTGCACGTCGAGGATACGCAGATCTCGGATGTCAGGGCACGAGAAGGTAGCCCCAACAGCAAACATTTGTAGCTCCAAGTGCTATATTCATTATGTCCATGGGCCCACATGAATGGGTTCAGTACCTTTGTGCATGCCCCCCTTCAGCTATAAAAGGGGAGGCATGCGACGTTACAAGACAGGCCCAAGGCATCCAATCTTAGGCTCACTCAGACACTCACAAGCTCATACAAGCTCTCAAGCAATACATCACACAGTGGAGTAGGGTGTTACGCTCCGGTGGCCCGAACCACTCTAAATCCTTGTGTGTTCTTGTGTTCTTCCCATTTTCCAACTAACAAGCAAAACGCTTAGGCCCCTCCTCATCTTAGGATTTAGGGCGGGTGCACTCCGCCACCCGGCCGGAGATTTCCTCTCCGACATTTGGCGCGCCAGGTAGGGGGCTAGGCTTTAGGTTTTTGCTTGTTCCCTTGCTCAAGCATGATGGTGCAAATCATTGAGCACCATGCCAAAACTTCGGTAGATTTCGCGATGGAGGGAGAAGCTGCTTCTTCCACACCACAGGTTCCCAACCGCCCTGTGCCAGGCACTGCTGCTGTGCACGCCGCACGGCAGCACACGGCTGCACAAACATCCTGGACTCCATCAAGGGTGACTCCGGGAGCATTGTCAGCAGCCAGGGAGTTGTTGTGACACACTCCAAGCTCCACGGCCTCACCAGGGGCCATGAAGCAATGGCGGGACGACGTCGACCGACTACTCGGTATGGCACATTCTACCTCGACTAGGTCGAGGACACGATCATCCCCGCGCCAACACGAGGCATCAGCGTCTGTGCGCTCACCCTCAGTAAGGGGCGCACAGACCAACGACCTCCGGGCAGAACTTGACCGTAGGCGTGCGGGAGAGGATGCCCAGGTCTCTTTGGAAAGAGCGCGCGAGCGCCGCCAAAACATCGGTGGTCGCAACCTCAATCAAGACTTCGCTGCGGTTGCACTGCAGACACCAATGGACACCTGGTCCCAAACGGGTGTCCCCTTGGCCGGCGTGGGCTGCGCCGCTCTCGCGGATCATCTCCGCGCGCATCATGGCCACCCAAGTTCTGGCCACACCCGCCGAAAAAGTACGACAGAACGTCAAACCCGTCAGAGTTCGTGCAGGTGTACGTCACCGCCATCACGGCAGCAGGTGGAAACACCGCTGTGATGGCGACATATTTTCATGTTGCCTTGTCTGGACCTGCCCGGACCTGGCTCATGAACCTCACCCCGGGGTCAGTCTACTCCTGGGAAGAGCTCTGTGCGCGATTCGTCGCGAACTTTGCCGGCGTTTACCAGCAGCACGGTGTGGAGGCCCACCTCCATGCGGTGAGGCAAGAGCCCGGGGAGACTCTCCGGAAGTTCATCTCCCGCTTCACCAAGGTGCGAGGCACTATACCTCGCATTTCTGATGCTTCCATCATCACGGCCTTCCGACAAGGAGTACGTGATGAGAAAATGCTTGAGAAGTTGGCCACACATGACGTGGAAACTGTTCCCACACTCTTCGCTCTGGCAGATAAATGCGCCAGAGCCGCCGAGGGCCGTGCATGGCACTCGACCCCACAAAACGGGGCTGCCCAGTTGAAAGGGAAATGTGCCCTTGGGCCATTTCTAGTATATTTTGGTGATTAAGTGTCCAACACATATTAAGTGGAGTATTATACGCCAAATGATGAATGAAGTGCAAATCAACAAGAAGGTATGCTTATAGACTTAGTACATTTGTTTTAGGTACTAATGAAGTTACCTAAGTGCTAGAACCAGGAAAAGAAAAAGATTGGAAGAGAGTGCCTGTGTGCAGCCAAGACTCAGCACAGTCTGGCACACCGGACTATCCGGTGGTGCACCATACAGTGTCCGGTGCGCTAGGCTGGTCTCCGGCGAACTAGCCACTCTCGGGAAAACTTCGGCGGTGTACGACTATAATTCACCGGACTGTCCGGTGGTGCACCGGACTGTCCGGTGAGCCAACGGCCGCCAGCGCAACGGTCGACCGCCAAATCCGCGGGCGACGCGTGGCCCGCTCCAACGGTCGGCAGGGGGCACCAGACTGTCCGGTGCGCCAACCAGCCTAAAGTTGCAACGGTCGGCTGCGCCAGGAATGGAAGGGAATCGCGCACCGGACATGAACAATGGTTGTCCGGTGCGCCACCCGACAGAAGGCAAGATTTGACTTCCAAGAATGCCTCCAAGGGCTCCTAGCTGTCTTGGGGCTATAAAAGGGACCCCTAGGCGCATGGAGGAGTCACACAAGCATACTTTGAGCATTCTAAGTCTTTCACACTCTGTCTCCGCGCACTTGATCGACCGTGTTAGTGATTTGAGCTCCGTTCTTGTAGTGAACTCGTTGTGCTTCATTTTGAGCTCAAGTCTTGGCTTGTGTGTGTGTGTGTATTGCTGCGGATTTGTGTGTGTTGCTTTCCATCCTTACTCTTGTGCTTTCACCGTGATCTTTATTGTAAGGGCAAGAGACTCCAACTTGTGGAGATTCCTCACGAACGGGAAAAGAGATAAGAAAGAAGAACACAATGGTATTCAAGTTGATCATTGGATCACTTAAAAGGGGTTGAGTGCAACCCTCGTCCATTGGGACGCCACAACGTGGAAGTAGGCAAGTGTTATACTTGGCCGAACCACGGGATAACTCGCGTGTCTCTTGTGATTGCTTTTCTGTGATTACTTGTGTGTTCGCAAGAGCTCGCTACTTAGCCATACTAACACTTAACCAAGTTTTATTGGTGATTAGTTGTTGAATTTTACAGGATCATCTATTCACCCCCTCTAGATGCTCTCAATTGGTATCAGAGCTGTTCTCTTCACGAAAGGGACTAATCGCCCGAAGAGATGGATCCTAAGGGAAAGGGGATGGTGGTCAATGATAAGGAGGAGTCTATCTTCAACGAGCCGAGGGATGACAAGCCCACTGACTCTGGCTCGAGTCATAAGAAGGACGGGAAGAAGAAGAGGCGCATCAAGAAGATCGTCTACTACGACAGCAACGAGTCTTCTTCTTCCCCAAGAGACGATGACTACAACGAAAAAAAGAAACCAGTTAACTCAAATTTTTCATTTGATTATTCTCGTATTCCGTATAATTCCAATGTCCATTTGCTTTCTATTCCTCTTGGTAAACCTCCACACTTTGATGGAGAGGACTACGCTTTTTGGAGTCACAAAATGCGTAGTCACCTTTTCTCTCTCCATCCTAGTATTTGGGAGATAGTTGAGAATGGAATGCAATTTGATAGTACCGATAACCCTGTGTTTATCAATGAACAAATTCATAAGAATGCACAAGCTACCACTGTTTTGTTAGCATCATTGTACAGGGACGAATATAACAAGGTGAGCGGCTTGGACAACGCCAAGCAAATATGGGACACCCTCAAGATATCGCATGAGGGGAACGACGCCACCATGATCACCAAAATGGAGTTGGTGGAAGGCGAGCTAGGAAGATTTGCCATGATCAGGGGAGAGGAGCCTACGCAAACGTACAACAAGCTCAAGACCCTGGTCAACAAGATCAGGAGCTATGGAAGCACGAGATGGACGGACCACGACGTCGTCCGACTTATGCTCAGGTCTTTCACTTTTATTGACCCTCATCTTGTGAACCTCATCCGTGAAAATCCTAGGTACACAAAGATGGCGCCCGAGGAGATACTCGGAAAGTTTGTGAGTGGGCGTATGATGGTCAAGGAAGCAAGATACGTTGATGATGCATTGAATGGCCCAATGCCCATCTATGAGCCCCAACCCGTTGCACTCAAAGCAACAAGCAGCAACAGGGAGGCGCTACCTAGCAAGGTGGCACAAGTTGAGGCTGCCGGGCTAAACGAAGATGAAATGGCCCTCATCATCAAGAGCTTCAAGACGGCGCTAAAAGGACGCAAGGAGCATCCCAACAAGAGCAAAGCAAGGGGAAAACACTCCTGTTTTAAATGTGGTAAGACTGGTCATTTTATAGCAAATTGTCCTGATAATACTAATGACCAGGAACAAGAAAAAAGCGAGAAGTGGGAGAAGAAGAAGGCCTACAAGAAGGCGAAAGGCGAGGCGCATCTTGGCAAATAATGGGATTCGAATTGCTCTTCTTCCGACTCCGACGACGAAGGACTCGCCGCCTCGGCCTTCAACAAGTCATCTCTTTTCCCCAACGAGCGTCATACTTGCCTCATGGCAAAGGAGAAAAAGGTAAGCGTTCGAGAAACCCCTAAGTACTCTACTTCTAGTGATGAAGATTCTAGTGATGAAGTAGATTATACTAGCTTGTTCAAAGGCCTAGATAGAGCAAAGGTAGAAAAGATCAATGAATTGATTGATGCTTTAAATAAAAAATATAGACTACTAGAGAGGCAAGAGTACATTTTGTATGAGGAACATGACAAATTTGTTAGTGTTCAAAAGTCTCTTGCCTTAGAAATTAAGAGGAATGAATTATTATCTTCTGAGTTATCTACTTGCAATGAATCTATCTCTAGCTTAAAGACTTTGAATGATGACTTAAGTGCTAAGCTAGAAGTAGCCAATAGATCAAGTTCATGTGTTGAACATGTTATTATTTGCAATAGATGCAAGGATTTTGATATCAATGCTTGTGATGAACATCTTGTTTCTATTGCTAAATTAAATGATGAGGTGACAAGTCTTAATGCTCAACTTAAGACTTGCAAGGTTGATTTTGATAAACTAAAATTTGCTAGGGATGCCTACACTATTGGTAGGCACCCCTCAATTAAGGATGGACTTGGCTTTCAAAAGGAAGCCAAGAACTTAACAAGCCAAAGGGCTCCCATCCCCAACAAGGAGAAAGAGAAGGCCCCTATGGCTAGTAGTAATCAAAAGAATCATGCTTTCATGTATAATGATAGAAAATTTTCTAGAAGTTCTCATTATAATAGGAGTTATAATGCTTTTGATTCACATGCTATGATTGCTTCAAGTTCCAATTTTAATGGTAGGCCTAGGAGAAATTTTGTGTCTCATGCTCCTAGGAAAATGTGTAACAAACCTACCTCTGTCTTTCATGCTTGCAACACTACGTATGTACTTTCATGCAAAAATGAAAAGGTGGTTGCTAGAAAGATGGTGTCCAAATGCAAAGGAGACAAGACTTGCATTTGGGTCCCAAAGACTATTGTAACTAACCTTGTAGGACCTAACAAGAGTTGGGTACCTAAAACCCAAGCCTAATTTGCCTTGTAGGTTTATGCATCCGGGGGCTCAAGCTGGATTATCGACAGCGAATGCACAAACCACATGACGGGGGAGAAGAAGATGTTCACTTCCTACGTCAAGAACAAAGATTCCCAAGATACGATTATCTTTGGAGATGGGAACCAAGGCAAAGTCAAAGGCTTGGGCAAGATAGCCATCACAAATGAGCACTATATTTCTAATGTATATTTAGTAGAGTCGCTAGGCTATAACCTCCTGTCTGTTAGTCAATTGTGCCACATGGGCTACAATTGTTTATTTACAAATGTTGATGTATGTGTCTTTAGAAGGAGTGATGGTTCATTAGCGTTTAAGGGTGTACTAGATGGCAAACTCTACTTAGTTGATTTTTCGAAAGAGGAGGCCGATCTAGATGCATGCTTAATCGCTAAGACTAGTATGGGCTGGCTGTGGCATCACCGTCTAGCACATGTTGGGATGAAGAACCTTCATAAACTTCTAAAGGGAGAGCATGTGTTAGGACTAACCAATGTATGTTTCGAAAAAGATAGACCTTGTGCAGCTTGTCAAAGCAGGGAAACAGGTGGGAAGCACTCATCACAACAAGAATGTGATGACTACATCAAGACCACTGGAGCTTCTCCACATGGACCTCTTCGGACCCGTCGCCTATCTTAGCATCGGGGGAAGTAAGTATGGTTTAGTAATTGTTGATGATTTTTCCCGCTTCACTTGGGTATTCTTTTTGCAAGATAAAATAGAAACCCAAGGGACCCTTAAGCGCTTCCTAAGGTGGGCTCAAAATGAATTTGAGCTCAAGGTGAAAAAGATAAGAAGCGACAACGGGTCCGAGTTCAAGAATCTGCAAGTGGAGGAGTACCTTGAGGAGGAAGGCATCAAGCAAGAGTTCTCTGATCCCTACACACCACAACAAAATGGGGTGGTAGAGAGGAAGAATAGGACGCTTATTGACATGGCGAGGACAATGCTTGGAGAGTTCAAGATGCCTGAGCGGTTTTTGTCGGAAGCTGTGAATATAGCTTGCCATGCCATGAACTGGCTCTACCTTCATCGCCTCCTCAAGAAGACCTCGTATGAACTTCTTACCGGTAACAAACCCAACATATCATACTTTCATGTATTTGGGAGCAAATGTTACATTCTAGTGAAGAAAGGTAGGAATTCTAAATTTGCTCCCAAAGCTGTAGAAGGGTTTTTACTAGGTTATGACTCAAATACAAAGGCGTATAGAGTCTTCAACAAATCATCGGGTTTGGTTGAAGTCTCTAGCGACGTTGTATTTGATGAGACTAATGGCTCTCTAAGAGAGCAAGTTGATCTTGATGATATAGATGAAGATGATGTTCTGACGGCCACAATACGCACCATGGCGATTGGAGATGTGCGACCACAGGAACAACAAGGGCAAGATCAACCTTCTTCCTCAACGATGGTGCACCCCCCAACTCAAGATGATGAACAGGTTCATCAAGAAGAGGCGTGTGATCAAGGGGGAGCACAAGAAGAACAAGTGATAGAGGAAGAAGTACCACTGGCCCCTCCAACTCAAGTCCGAGCGACAATTCAAAGGAATCACCCCGTCGATCAGATTCTGGGTGACATAAGCAAGGGAGTAACTACTCGCTCACGATTAGCTAATTTTTGTGAGCATTACTCGTTTGTCTCTTCTATTGAGCCTTTTAGGGTAGAAGAGACCTTACAAGATCCGGACTGGGTGTTGGCCATGCAGGAAGAGCTCAACAACTTCAAGCGAAATGAAGTTTGGACCCTGGTGCCACGTCCCAAGCAAAACGTTGTGGGAACTAAGTGGGTGTTCCGCAACAAGCAAGACGAGCACGGGGTGGTGACACGAAACAAGGCTCGGCTTGTGGCAAAAGGTTATGCCCAAGTCGCGGGTTTGGATTTCGAGGAGACTTTTGCTCCTGTGGCTAGGCTAGAGTCTATTCGCATTCTATTAGTCTATGTCGCTCATCACTCTTTCAGGTTGTTCCAAATGGATGTGAAGAGCGCTTTCCTCAACGGGCCAATCAAGGAGGAGGTGTACGTGGAGCAACCCCCTGGCTTTGAGGATGAACGGTACCCCAACCATGTGTGTAAGCTCTCTAAGGCGCTCTATGGACTTAAGCAAGCCCCAAGAGCATGGTATGAATGCCTTAGAGATTTCTTAATTGCTAATGCTTTCAAGGTTGGGAAAGTTGATCCAACTCTTTTCACTAAGACTTGTGATGGTGACCTATTTGTGTGCCAAATTTATGTCGATGACATAATATTTGGTTCTACTAATCAAAAGTCTTGTGAGGAGTTCAGCAGGGTGATGACACAGAAATTTGAGATGTCAATGATGGGCGAGTTGAACTATTTCCTTGGGTTCCAAGTGAAGCAACTCAAGGACGGCACCTTCATCTCTCAAACGAAGTACACGCAAGACTTGCTCAAGCGGTTCGGGATGAAGGACGCCAAGCCTACAAAGACGCCAATGGGAACCGACGGACATGTCGACCTCAACAAAGGAGGTAAGTCCGTTGATCAAAAGGCATACCGGTCTATGATAGGGTCATTGCTTTATTTATGTGCTAGTAGACCGAATATTATGCTTAGCGTATGCATGTGTGCTAGATTTCATCCGATCCAAGGGAATGTCACCTTGTGGCCGTTAAGCGGATTCTCAGATATTTAGTTGCTACGCCTTGCTTCGGGATCTGGTATCCAAAGGGGTCTACCTTTGACTTGATTGGATACTCAGACTCCGATTATGCTGGATGCAAGGTTGATAGGAAGAGTACATCAGGGACGTGCCAATTCCTAGGAAGGTCCCTGGTGTCTTGGAGTTCTAAGAAACAAACCTCTGTTGCCCTATCCACCGCTGAGGCCGAGAATGTTGCCGCAGGACAGTGTTGCGCGCAACTACTTTGGATGAGGCAAACCCTCCGGGACTTTGGCTATAATCTGAGCAAAGTCCCACTCCTATGTGACAATGAGAGTGCAATCCGCATGGCGGATAATCCTGTTGAACACAGCCGCACTAAGCACATTGACATACGACATCACTTTTTGAGAGACCAGCAGCAAAAGGGAGATATCGAAGTGTTCTATATCAGCACCGAGAACCAGTTAGCCGATACCTTTACCAAGCCTTTAGATGAGAAAACCTTTTGCAGGCTGCGTAGTGAGCTAAATGTCTTAGATTCACGTAACTTGGATTGATTTATAGCATACATGTGTTTTATGCCCTTGATCAAGTTATTTTATGCAATTATGAGATTTGTTGCTTATTTATGGTGCTCAAGTTGGGCAAGGGATCCCCGGACCTCACAAGTCCATGTGTGAATGATGCACATATTTAGGGGGAGAAGTGCTACAACTTGACTCTTTGAGACTAACATTTCTGCTTGAGTTTACTTAATGTAGTCTCAAAGGTGAATTGAAAGGGAAAGGTGAACTTGGACCATGCAAAGACTTCCACTGCACTCCGGTATTAGTGTACAAACCTCCAAGTTCATTCTTAAGCTCCTATTGCATTTTTGCTCTTAATTGACATTTTTGGTGAGGCAATGGGGTTAAAGGGCCAATAATGGTCCCGTTTTGGTGCTTAATGCCAAAGGGGGAGAAAATAAGGCCAAAGCAAATGGATCAGCTACCACTTGTGAAATTTTAAAAAGAGTAGAGTAGAACTTTTGATTTGTCAAAATACTGTTACTGTCAAAATTTGGTCTCTTGTGGGGAGAATGTTTGATTATGGAAAAAGGGAGAGTTTTTGGCTCTTAATCATTTTTACTCTTGGATTATCTCTCTTTGTGCCCAAACAAGTGTGTTTGACTTAGAGATAGGAAAATGAATTTGATTTGCAAAAACAAACCAAGTGGTGGCAAAGAACGATCCAAATATGTCAAATCTTGTCAAAGACTATTTTTGTTCTCAATTGCGTTGATGTTGCACTTCTATTTGTTGCTTTTTGATGTGTTGGCATAAATCACCAAAAAGGGGGAGATTGAAAGGGAAATGTGCCCTTGGGCCATTTCTAGTATATTTTGGTGATTAAGTGTCCAACACATATTAAGTGGAGTATTATATGCCAAATGATGAATGAAGTGCAAATCAACAAGAAGGTAGGTTTCTAGACTTAGTACATTTGTTTTAGGTACTAATGAAGTTAACTAAGTGTTAGAAACAGGAAAAGAAAAAGATTGGAAGAGAGTGCCTGTGTGCAGCCAAGACTCAGCACAGTCTGGCACACTAGACTGTCCGGTGGTGCACCGGACAGTGTCCGGTGCGCTAGGCTGGTCTCCGGCGAACTAGCCACTCTCGAGAAAACTTCGGCGGTGTACGGCTATAATTCACTGGACTGTCCGGTGGTGCACCAAACTGTCCGGTGAGCCAACGGCCGCCAGCGCAACGGTCGGCCGCCAAATCCGCGGGCGACGCGTGGCCCGCTCCAACGGTCGGCAGGGGGCACCAGACTGTCCGGTGTGCACCGGACAGTGTCTGGTGCGCCAACCAGCCCGAAGTTGCAACGGTCGGCTGCGCCAGGAATGGAAGGGAATCACGCACCGGACATGAACAGTGGTTGTCCGGTGGAGCACCGGACTGTCCGATACGCCACACGACAGAAGGCAAGATTTGCCTTCCAAGAATGCCTCCAACGGCTCCTAGCTGCCTTGGGGCTATAAAAGGGACCCCTAGGCACATGGAGGAGTCACACAAGCATACTTTGAGCATTCTAAGTCTTTCACACTCCGTCTCCGCGCACTTGATCGACCGTGTTAGTGAATCGAGCTCCGTTCTTGTAGTGAACTCGTTGTGCTTCATTTTAAGCTCAAGTCTTGACTTGTGTGTGTGTGTGTGTTGCTGCGGATTTGTGTGTGTTGCTTCCCATCCTTACTCTTGTGCTTTCACAGTGATCTTTATTGTAAGGGCGAGAGACTCCAACTTGTGCAGATTCCTCATGAACAGGAAAAGAGATAAGAAAGAAGAACATCGTGGTATTCAAGTTGATCATTGGATCACTTGAAAGGGGTTGAGTGCAACCCTCGTCCATTGGGACGCCACAACGTGGAAGTAGGCAAGTGTTATACTTGGCCGAACCACGGGATAACTCATGTGTCTCTTGTGATTGCTTTTCTGTGATTACTTGTGTGTTCGCAAGAGCTCGCTACTTATCCATACTAACACTTAACCAAGTTTTATTGGCGATTAATTGTTGAATTTTACAGGATCACCTATTCACCCCCTCTAGGTGCTCTCACCAGTCGGGTGGCTCGGGTGCCGTCCCCCGGGACGCTAAGAAGAAAAATAAGAAGGACCGTGACTACCAGAAGCCACGGTCCACCGCTCTAGTCGTGGCAGCTGCGACCGGGGGCTGGGGCGACCGCAACAAACGCCCACGGCCGCAGTGGGGTAACAGCGGTTCATGCCCTGTGCACCCCAACGGTCGCCACAATGCCGAGGAATGTCGCGAGATCATTGACCTCGCGAAACACGTCAGTGAGCGGCGCGAGCAGTCTTCCAAAGATGGCTCCCCACCTCGTCGCCGACCTGGCAAAGAAAAGGTGGACGACGGCGAGGTGGCCACGACTGAACGGGACCTCAGGTATCAGTCGCCCGAGGGGACCTGAAGGATGTCTTCGCCGGAGGCTCCTACTCCGGTGGAGACAACTAGACGGACCCCAGAGGGACCCCGTGCTCCCTGGTCTACGGAGGTGAAGCTTGCCTTCCTCCGGAAACCCTTCTGGATTCCCCACGGGTCCAGGCTTCCGACAGGTAGCGCATACGTGTACGCCAACCCGGTGGGGTCCGTCCCCATAAACCCAGCCTGTTGGTCTGCACCCATGCATGATGAGTTATAAAGAAAAACTACCCCATCAGTTGAGCCCCTATGATAGTTCCATCTCACTGCTCCATGGTCTTACCTTGCAGTTTTTTCAGATAATGTTTTTTATCTAACTCACCCGTACGGTTCCCATCTGTCTTGACATGACGACATCTGAATTGAGTAGCCAGGCTTGCAGTTTAGGGCCCCCGATGCGAAAGTTGGGAGGTCCGACAGCTTGGGAGCCGGCCCTAGAGAACGGGACCCCGTTCCATGGGGCGGTCCGGAGCCTGCGTGGCCGCTTAGCCTGGTTCTGTACCCGAAAGCCTGCACACTCCACCACTCCGTGACGGGTACCTAGTATTTGGGGCTATAAGTCCTATGGGTCCGACAACCTCGGGACTGGAGCTAGAGAATGGACATTAGTCTCCTGGGGTGGTCCGGAGCCCGTGTAGCCGCTCAGCCTGGTCCCGTACCGTGGGCCTGCACGCTCCACCACCCTGCGACAAGTGTCCTAGTATATAGAACCGCGACCCAAGGGGGTCCGGACACGCAACTTGGCCACCCGGACTGAAACCTGCGAGTCCCGAGCATGTATCAAAGGATGGCTAATATCAGATAGAGAACCCTATGGGTGTGCTACTAACACTCCCTAGCTGAAGTTGTGTACAGATCCAGATCCCGGCGAGGTTGCCTCCCGAGAGTTGTTGACAACCTTTTCAGAAACACTGGTATCCAACCTCAACACGTCAAGCCTGCATCCCAGGCGGGGGGCCAGGTACCAGGGAGAAGTCAACAATATCGCACACAGCGGAAACCAGTTGAAAATAGATAAGTGCTAATACTGCTTAATAAATAGTACTCAAGAGTACCTTACAAAAAGCGAAAGTATTACATCTGATTCCAAGCGGAGCCCTAGCTCCATCTCTACTCTACAGGTATGAACTTCCTCCACGCCAGTAGGGCCGCGTGATAGCTAGCTCTGAGCGGCTCGCCAGCGGAGGCGGCCATCTCAGCACCGACGACGGCGGCCACCTCTGCATCGACGACTCGCCAGCAGTGGCGATCACCTCAGCATGTGCGCCATTGCAAAAAGGTCCTCGCCCCCGTCTTCCTACGGGGGGTGACAACAAGGCCATTAAAGCCAAAGAGTTGGGGGCTCGGCGGCAGGTGGCACTGGTGGTCTCGCCAGCGGAGGCAACCACCTCTGCAATGGGCAGCCTCACCAGCGGCGACGACCACCCTAGCACCGACGACAGCGGCCACCTCTACACCAGTGGGCGGCGACTGCCTCACCAAGCGCGAAGAGGTCCTCGCTCCCGTCCTCCTGCGGGAGTGAGGACAAGACCATCCAAGAGCGCGACCGTCACCCCCGCGGCGCACGACGTCTTGTACGACCCCCCGGTGCGGCCGGCGGTGCGGGAGAAGCCGTGGATGTGGCGAACCTGCGCACGACGCGACCGTCGCCCGTGCAGTGGATGGACAGCCACACCCCGACCAAACGACAGGAGGCAGCATCGGAGGCGGCACCGAAGCCACCCAGGCCGAGGAACCGGGCGCGCGGCGGCTGACGGCACCTGCAGTCGGCCGACCCCGCGTACCCGAAGTTTGCCTTCTCCGCAAGGCTGGTGTACGCCCTTCTCCCCCGAATGCTAGAGGAAGAAGCGGGCTGCCGGCCCATGCGGAAGGCGGGACCCCAACTCGGCTTGCCCTCCTCCCCAGCGCGGATGATGAACATCCTTGAAGCTGAGGGCAGGGGGAGGCCGCAGCCCAGCTCGCTTCTCTCCACCACAAGGCTGGTAGTCATCCTTGTGGATGTCCACCGGCGGGAGATTGCAGCCGGGCTGCATAATGAAAATCCTTGAAGCCGAGCGATGTCGGAAGAACGCCAACCCCTATGGGGTTGTGAAAGGGAAATGTGCCCTTGGGCCATTTCTAAGTATTTTGGTGATTGAGTGCCAACACAAGTACTTAAATGTGAATTCATGCTTATGGATGGATAAAGTGCAAAACAAGAGCAAAGGTATGTTTCTAAGTCTTAGTACATTGGTTTTGTGTACTAATATACTTGTCTAAGTATTAGAAACAGAAAGAAGAAGAAAAGAGAAGAGTTGGCTGTGTACAGCCAAAAGGCTGTTTCGGTCTGGGGCACCGGACTGTCCGGTGGTGCACCGGACAGTGTCCGATGCGCCAGGCTGCCTCGAGCGAAGTGGCCGCTCTCGGGAATTCGCCGACGGCGTACGGCTAAAATTCACCGGACTGTCCGGTGTGCACCGGACTATCCAGTGAGCCAACGGTCGGCCGGGCCAACGGTCGGCCGCGGAATCCGCGCGCGACACGTGGCCGAGCCAACGGTCGGAAGGGGGCACCGGACATGTCCGGTGCGCCAACGGCTCCCAGATCTGCAATGGTCGGCTGCGCCATTTTGGGAAGGAAATCGGGCACCGGACAGTGTCCGGTGTGCACCGGACTGTCCGGTGCGCCCGATGACAGAAGGCAAGAATGGCCTTCCAGAATTGCTCTCAACGGCTCCTAGCTGCCTTGGGACTATAAAAGGGATCCCTAGGCGCATGGAGGAGAATATGAAGCAACCTAAGAGCATTCTTGATCATCCACACTCAGTCTTTGCACATTCGTTTGTCATTCTCAGTGATTCGAGCTCCGTTCTAGTGAGAACCCTGAGATAGTCTTTTGAGCTCGATTCTTGGCCGTGTGTGTGCGCATTTTGCTGTGGATTTGTGTGTGTTGCTTCCCTTCCTTACTCCGTGATTCTTTGTGAACATCAAAAGTGTAAGGGCGAGAGGCTCCAAGCTGTGGAGATTCCTCGCGAACGGGATAAGAAAAGAAAAGCATAACACTGTGGTATTCAAGTTGATCATTGGATCACTTGAGAGGAGTTGAGTACAACTCTCGTCCGTTGGGACGCCACAACGTGGAGTAGGCAAGTTTTGTACTTGGCCGAACCACGGGATAAACCACTGTGTCTTCTCTGTGTTGAACTCTTTGTGGTTATCGTATTGTGCAAGATCTTCTCTCTAGCCACTTGGCATTAACTGTGCTAACATTTAACCAAGTTTTGTGGCTTAAGTTTTTAAGTTTTACAGGATCACCTATTCACCCCCCCCCCCCTCTAGGTGCTCTCAATTGGTATCAGAGCCGTTCTCTTCAAGAAGAGGGACTAACCGCCCGAAGAGATGGATCCTAAGGGCAAGGGGATAGTGATCAACGATAAGGAGAAGGAGTCCTTCGTCAACGAGCCAAGGGATGACAAGTCCAACGACTCGGGCTCGGGCCACAGACGCAAAGATGGGAAGAAGAAGAAGACAAGACGCATCAAGGAGATCGTCTACTACGACAGCGATGAGTCTACTTCCTCCCAAAAGGACGACGACCACAACGACTACGAGAAAAAGAAACCGATCAATTCGAACTTTTCTTTTGACTACTCTCGTATTCCGCATAGTTCAAGTTCACATTTGCTCTCCATTCCACTCGGCAAGCCCCCACACTTTGATGGAGAGGACTACGGATTTTGGAGCCACAAAATGCGTAGTCACCTATTCTCTCTCCATCCTAGTATATGGGAGATTGTAGAAAGTGGAATGCACTTTGATAGTTCGGATAGTCCCATGTTCATTAATGAGCAAATACATAAGAATGCACAAGCTACTACTGTTCTTCTAGCTTCTTTGTGCAGGGATGAATACAACAAAGTGAGCAGCTTGGATAACGCCAAGCAAATATGGGACACCCTCAAGATTTCTCATGAGGGAAATGACGTTACCTTGCTCACCAAAATGGAGTTGGTGGAGGGCGAGCTTGGACGGTTCGCGATGATAAGGGGCGAGGAGCCGACCCAAACATACAACCGGCTCAAGACCCTTATCAACAAAATAAGGAGCTACGGGAGCACACGATGGACGGACCACGACGTCGTCCGACTGATGCTAAGGTCCTTTACCGTTCTTGATCCTCATTTGGTGAATAATATTCGTGAGAATCCCAGGTACACCAAAATGTCGCCCGAAGAAGTCCTTGGAAAATTCGTAAGTGGGCGAATGATGATCAAGGAGGCAAGGTACGTGGACGACGCCTTGAATGGACCGATCAACGAGCCGCAACCTCTTGCTCTCAAAGCAACAAGAAGCAAGGAGGTGCTACCTAACAAGGTGGCACAAATTGAGGCGGCCGAACTTAATGATGAAGAGATGGCTCTCATCATCAAGAGATTCAAGACGGCGCTCAAGGGTCGCAAGGGACAGCCAAGCAAGACCAAAGCCAAAGGGAAGCGCTCATGCTTCAAATGCGGTAAGATTGGTCATTTTATTGCTAACTGTCCCGATAATGAAAGTGACCAGGAACTCGGGAGCAAGAGGGAAAAGAAGAAACATTACAAGAAGGCCAAGGGCGAGGCACATATCGGAAAGGAGTGGGATTCGGATTGCTCCTCCTCCGACTCCGACAATGAAGGACTCGCCGCCACCGCCTTCAACAAGTCGTCCCTCTTCCCCAACGAGCATCACACATGCCTCATGGCGAAGGAGAAGAAGGTATGTACTCGAGAAAGTACCACTTATTCTTCTAGTGATGATGATTCTAGTGACGACAATGAAATAGACTATTCTAATTTATTTAAAGGTCTAGATAGAATTAAAATTGGCAAAATTAATGAGTTAATTGATGCCTTGAATGAAAAGGATAGGCTTTTAGAAAAGCAAGAGGATTTGTTATATGATGAACATGATAAATTTGTAGAAGCACAAAAATCTCATGCTTTAGAAGTTAAAAGAAACGAAATGCTTTCTTGTGAATTATCTTCTTGCCATGAGACAATTTCTAGCTTAAGGAGCATTAATGATGACTTGAATGCTAAGATTGCTAGTAAATCTAACTCTTGCGTAGAGAATGTTATAACTTGCACTAGGTGTAAAGATATTAACATTGATGCTTATAGTGAACACCTAGCTTGCATTTCTAAATTAAATGAAGAGGTGGCTAGTCTTAATACCCAACTTGAGACTAGCAAAAGTGATTTTGAGAAACTAAAATTTGCTAGGGATGCCTACACGGTTGGTAGACACCCCTCAATTAAGGATGGACTTGGCTTCAAGAGGGAAGCCAAGAACTTAACAAGCCATAAGGCTCCCATCTCCGCCAAGGAGAAAGGGAAGGCCCCTATGGCTAAAAGTACTAAAAGGAACCATGCTTTTATGTATCATGATAGGAGACAAACTAGAAATGCTTATAGGAGTTATAATGCTTATGATGACTTTAACTCTCATGCCATGGTTGCTTCTAGTTCTTCCTATATGCATGGTAGAAATATGTCTAGGAGAAATACTATTCATCATGTGCCTAGAAAGAATATTATTCATGCTCCTAGGAAAGTAGTGAATGAACCTTCTACAATTTATTGTGCTTTAAATGCTTCCTTTGCTATTTGTAGAAAGGATAGGAAAATAGTTGCTAGGAAGTTAGGGGCAAAATGCAAGGGAGACAAAACTTGCATTTGGGTCCCTAAGGATATTTGCACTAACCTTGTAGGACCCAACATGAGTTGGGTACCTAAGACCCAAGCCTAAATTTGCCTTGCAGGTTTATGCATCTGGGGGTTCAAGCTGGATTATCGACAGCGGATGCACAAACCATATGACGGGGGAGAAGAAGATGTTCACCTCCTATGTCAAGAATAAAGATTCCCAAGATTCAATTATATTCGGTGATGGGAATCAAGGCAAGGTAAAAGGGTTAGGTAAAATTGCAATTTCTAATGAGCACTCTATCTCTAATGTGTTTTTAGTTGAGTCTCTTGGCTACAATTTGCTATCTGTTAGCCAACTATGCAATATGGGATATAATTGTCTTTTTACAAATGTAGATGTGTCTGTCTTTAGAAGAAGTGATGGTTCACTAGCCTTTAAGGGTGTATTAGACGGCAAACTTTAGTTAGTTGATTTTGCAAAAGAGGAGGCCGGTCTAGATGCATGCTTAATAGCTAAGACTAGCATGGGCTGGCTGTGGCATCGCCGCTTAGCACATGTAGGGATGAAGAACCTACACAAGCTTCTAAAGGGAGAACACGTGATAGGTTTGACTAACGTACAGTTCGAAAAAGATAGACCTTGTGCAGCTTGTCAGGCAGGTAAACAGGTGGGAGGAACGCATCACAGCAAGAATGTGATGACCACATCAAGACCCCTGGAGCTGCTACATATGGACCTCTTCGGACCCGTCGCCTATCTGAGCATAGGAGGAAGTAAGTATGGTCTAGTTATTGTTGATGACTTTTCCCGCTTCACTTGGGTGTTCTTTTTGCAGGATAAGTCTGAAACCCAAGGGACCCTCAAGCGCTTCCTCAGGAGAGCTCAAAATGAGTTTGAGCTCAAGGTGAAGAAGATAAGGAGCGACAACAGGTCCGAATTCAAGAACCTTCAAGTGGAGGAGTTTCTTGAGGAGGCGGGGATCAAGCACGAGTTCTCCGCTCCCTACACACCACAGCAAAATGGTGTGGTAGAGAGGAAGAACAGGACGCTAATCGATATGGCGAGGACGATGCTTGGAGAATTCAAGACCCCCGAGCGTTTTTGGTCGGAAGCCATGAACACGGCTTGCCACGCCATCAACAGGGTCTACCTTCATCGCCTCCTCAAGAAGACTTCGTATGAGCTTCTAACCGGTAACAAACCCAATTTATCTTACTTTCGTGTATTTGGGAGTAAATGCTACATTCTAGTGAAGAAGGGTAGAAATTCTAAGTTTGCTCCCAAAGCTGTAGAAGGGTTTTTGTTAGGTTATGATTCAAATACAAAGGCGTATAGGGTCTTCAACAAATCATCGGGTTTGGTTGAAGTCTCCAGCGACGTTGTATTTGATGAGACTAATGGCTCTCCAAGAGAGCAAGTTGTTGATCTTGATGATGTAGATGACGAAGACGTTCCAACGGCCGCGATACGCACCATGACGATTGGAGATGTACGGCCTCGGGAGCAATTGGAGCAAGATCAACCATCTTCCTCAACTATGGTGCATCCCCCAACTAAAGACGATGAACAGGTTCATCAAAAGGAGGCGTGTGATCAATGGGGAGCACAAGATGATCACGTGATGGAGGAAGAAGCGCAACCGGCACCTCCAGTCCGAGCGGTGATTCAAAGGGATCATCCCGTCGACCAAATTTTGGGTGACATTAGCAAGGGAGTAACTACTCGATCTCGATTAGTTAATTTCTGTGAGCATTACTCTTTTGTCTCTTCTATTGAGCCTTTCAGGGTAGAGGAGGCCTTGCTAGATCCGGACTGGGTATTGGCCATGCAGGAGGAACTCAACAACTTCAAGCGCAATGAAGTTTGGACACTGGTGCCTCGTCCTAAGCAAAATGTTGTGGGAACCAAGTGGGTATTCCGCAACAAACAAGACGAGCACGGAGTGGTGACAAGGAACAAGGCTCGACTTGTGGCAAAAGGTTATGCCCAAGTCGCAGGTTTGGACTTTGAGGAGACTTTTGCTCCTGTGGCTAGGCTAGAGTCTATTCGTATCTTGCTAGCATATGCTGCTCACCATTCTTTCAGGTTGTACCAAATGGATGTGAAGAGTGCTTTCCTCAATGGGCCGATCAAGGAGGAGGTGTACGTGGAGCAACCCCCTGGCTTCGAGGATGAACGGTACCCCAACCACGTGTGTAAGCTCTCTAAGGCGCTCTATGGACTTAAACAAGCCCCAAGAGCATGGTATGAATGCCTTAGAGACTTTTTAATTGCTAATGCTTTCAAGGTTGGGAAAGCCGATCCAACTCTTTTTACAAAGACATGTGATGGTGATTTGTTTGTGTGCCAAATTTATGTCGATGACATAATATTTGGTTCTACTAACCAAAAGTCTTGTGAAGAGTTTAGCAGGGTGATGACGCAGAAATTCGAGATGTCGATGATGGGCGAGTTGAACTACTTCCTTGGGTTCCAAGTAAAGCAACTCAAGGACGGCACCTTCATCTCCCAAACGAAATACACGCAAGACTTGCTAAAGCGGTTTGGGATGAAGGACGCCAAGCCCGCAAAGACTCCGATGGGAACCAACGGACACACCGACCTCAACAAAGGAGGTAAGTCCGTTGATCAAAAAGCATACCGGTCCATGATAGGTTCTTTGCTTTATTTATGTGCTAGTAGACCGGATATTATGCTTAGCGTATGCATGTGTGCTAGATTTCAATCCGATCCTAAGGAGTGTCACTTAGTGGCGGTGAAGCGAATACTGAGATATTTAGTCGCTACGCCTTGCTTCGGGATCTGGTATCCTAAGGGGTCTAACTTTGACTTAATTGGATACTCAGATTCCGACTATGCTGGATGTAAGGTCGATAGGAAGAGTACATCAGGGACGTGCCAATTCTTAGGAAGATCCCTGGTGTCGTGGAACTCTAAGAAACAAACCTCCGTTGCCCTATCCACCACTGAGGCCGAGTATGTTGCCGCAGGACAGTGTTGCGCGCAACTACTTTGGATGAGGCAAACCCTTCGGGACTTTGGCTACAATCTGAGCAAAGTCCCACTCCTATGTGACAATGAGAGTGCTATCCGCATGGCGGAAAATCCTGTTGAACACAGCCGCACAAAGCACATAGATATCCGACATCACTTTTTGAGAGACCACCAGCAAAAGGGGGATATCGAAGTGTTTCATGTTAGCACCGAGAACCAGCTAGCCGATTTCTTTACCAAGCCTCTAGATGAGAAGACCTTTTGCAGGCTGCGTAGTGAGCTCAATATCTTAGATTCGCGGAACTTGGATTGAAATGTAGCATATATATGTTTATGCCTTCGATCATGTTCATTCTGCATTTTGTTGCTTAATATGGTGCTCAAGTTGTACAAACACTCCCTGGACCTCACAAGTCCTGTTTGCAAGTGATGCACATATTTAGGGGGAGCTGTGCTACAACTTGACCCTTTGAGACTAACCATGTACTTGAGTTTGGTTGTTTTAGTCTCCAAGGAGAATTGAAAGGGAAAAGGTGGACTTGGACCATGCAAGACTTCCACTGCACTCCGATGAAAAGAGTAACTTTTCCAAGTTCATCTTTATACTCTTATTGCCTTTGTGTTCTTATTTGAAGATTTTGGTGAGGCAATGGGGTTACAGGGCCAAGATTGATCCCGTTTTGGTGCTTGATGCCAAAGGGGGAGAAAATAAAGGCCAAAGCAATAGATGGATCAGCTACCACTTGAGAAATTTTAAAAATAGTAGAATAGAGCTTTTGGTTTGTCAAAACTCTTGCATTGTCTCTTTTGTCAAAAGTTGGCCTCTTGTGGGGAGAAGTGTTGATTATGGGAAATAGGGGGAGTTTTTGAAATCTTTGATCAATCTCTTTTGGAATGACTCTCTTTATGCTTCAACATGTATGTTTGACTTAGAGATAGAGATTTGAGTTTGATTTGCAAAAACAAACCAAGTGGTGGCAAAGGATGATCCATATATGCCAAAAATGAATCAAAATAAATTTGAGTTTTATTTGAAGTGATTTTGCACTTATTCTAGTTGCTTTATGTTGTGTTGGCATAAATCACCAAAAAGGGGGAGATTGAAAGGGAAATGTGCCCTTGGGCCATTTCTAAGTATTTTGGTGATTGAGTGCCAACACAAGTACTTAAATGTGAATTCATGCTTATGGATGGACAAAGTGCAAAACAAGAGCAAAGGTATGTTTCTAAGTCTTAGTACATTGGTTTTGTGTACTAATATACTTGTCTAAGTATTAGAAACAGAAAGAAGAAGAAAAGAGAAGAGTTGGCTATGTACAGCCAAAAGGCTGTTTCGGTCTGGGGCACCGGACTGTCCGGTGGTGCACCGGACAGTGTCCGGTGCGCCAGGCTGCCTCGAGCGAAGTGGCCGCTCTCGGGAATTCGCCGACGGCGTACGGCTAAAATTCACCGGACTGTCCGGTGTGCACCGGACTGTCCGGTGAGCCAACGGTCGGCCGGGCCAACGGTCGGCCGCGGAATCCGCGCGCGACACGTGGCCGAGCCAACAGTCGGAAGGGGGCACCGGACTGTCCGGTGTGCACCGGACATGTCCGGTGCGCCAACGGCTCCCAGATCTGCAACGGTCGGCTGCGCCATTTTGGGAAGGAAATCGGGCACCGGACAGTGTCCGGTGTGCACCGGACTGTCCGGTGCGCCCGATGACAGAAGGCAAGAATGGCCTTCCAGAATTGCTCTCAACGGCTCCTAGCTGCCTTGGGACTATAAAAGGGATCCCTAGGCGCATGGAGGAGAATATGAAGCAACCTAAGAGCATTCTTGATCATCCACACTCAGTCTTTGCGCATTCGTTTGTCATTCTCAGTGATTCGAGCTCCGTTCTAGTGAGAACCCTGAGATAGTCTTTTGAGCTCGATTCTTGGCCGTGTGTGTGCGCATTTTGCTGTGGATTTGTGTGTGTTGCTTCCCTTCCTTACTCCGTGATTCTTTGTGAACATCAAAAGTGTAAGGGCGAGAGGCTCCAAGCTGTGGAGATTCCTCGCGAACGGGATAAGAAAAGAAAAGCATAACACTGTGGTATTCAAGTTGATCATTGGATCACTTGAGAGGAGTTGAGTACAACTCTCGTCCGTTGGGACGCCACAACGTGGAGTAGGCAAGTTTTGTACTTGGCCGAACCACGGGATAAACCACTGTGTCTTCTCTGTGTTGAACTCTTTGTGGTTATCGTATTGTGCAAGATCTTCTCTCTAGCCACTTGGCATTAACTGTGCTAACATTTAACCAAGTTTTGTGGCTTAAGTTTTTAAGTTTTACAGGATCACCTATTCACCCCCCCCCTCTAGGTGCTCTCAGGTTGTGCTCCTCTAACAGCAGCAAGAAGAAGACAAGATCGGCAGCACCACCACGAGCGCGAGCTCTCCGACGGTGAGATCACCGGAGGGGGCGACCCTGACGCGGATCCCTAAAGAGAACACCGGCACACCCCATCTGGAGGCCCGGAAGGCGGAAGGGCGCGGTGAATGCAAAAGGAGCGAGGCATGACTACTACCCAGGAGATCGACCCCTTTTTAAAGGCAGATTTCCCCACTCGCGCCCCAAAGCGTCACGGGCAAAGTCTCTCCCAACGTGCACCAGGGTACCCTATGACACGGGGGCCAGGCCCCACATGTCATACAGACTCACCCGAAGCACGAAGAAGGCGAACCACCGCACAAGGAGCGTGCAACTGCCCCGCGGTTATGCGCCCCTTCATTTTTGGGGCAACCAGCGGTCAGGAAGACGAACCGCCACACAAGGAGCATGCAACCGCCCCGCGGTTATTGTCACACCCAGTTTTAGAAGGTAAACCGAATGCGAACCATGTACGTACCAGGATCATACACAGCGATTACATAAATGACTCATCATAGCACAATGCTTTGAATTACAATAAAGAGTAAGTAATAATATTACAGACTAGAGCCATTTACATAATATAAATCAAAGTACACAGAATCGAAACGTAGCCAACGTAAACAACCCACCACAGGCAGCTGACTGGGGGAGGTCGCTAGCCTAATCCTCGAACTCATCGACATCCTGGAACTCCTGGAATCCACCTCGATGCCTTCTTCTCTTTCTTTACCTGAGCATAGATTGCATTGAAGGCAACCTGGTGTTTTGTGAAAGTAAGAGTGAGTACACATCAACGTACTCAGCAAATGTCCTATTTGGCTGAGGTGGACTAGCTTTATGTGGAGTTAAGTCAAACAATTGCTTTTAGTTGGTCAGGTTATTATTACTAGTAGAAAGCCAGGTTTTAGCATTAACCCAAGTTATTAACCCAGAGTACCCTTTCCAAACGGAAAGAATATCACTTACCATTACCATAGTCAAAACCATCATCCTTGTCACCATCTGTAAACCAACCATCTCTGATCAAGTATCTCTAATCAATGGAGCTCCCTTGGCCGCTCATAACCGCGAGCACGACTGATATATCAGTTTCATAAAACTCTGTAGAGGTTGCGCACTTTACCCACAAGTCGTGATTCCCTTTCTGCCCGGAGAGAGCTACTCTCCATTGACAACTACCTAGGTGGCCTGGCAAGGCATCACTACGTAGCCTTTACAAAGATTCCCCGAGGTTGTAGCCGCTCGTTAGGTTTCCTAAATGCACCGCACTCCTCCCCAAGGGGCGAACCAACCTTGGCAGAGCGAGCCGCATACATCGAGCCCCATTAACGGCACGACGGCGAAGCGAACTACACCCCAGTTCCTCTAATTATTCAGCTAAGGGCGTCCCATTCCACCCTCATGGTTGCACTGTTTTCCCGGGCGGTCATCCAACGAACAGGTCCTTACGGAGAGGCACTCGAGAAACCGCTCGAGCCCCCTAAAGTATCACCCGTCCAACATCATAATCATAATGACAACATCGTATCATAAGTGTTCACATCATGTTCATTGATTAAAGTAAAGCAATAGCATGAATCTAACCATAGTAACACGAAAGGTAATCAAGGACAAGGTAAATACAAAGCTAGTCAATCCTTAGGTTGATCATGGTATGCGGGTTGATGAATTATAAAGTAAATGTGACATAATAGGTTAGAGGACACTTGCCTTCACCAAACAGATGCTCAAGGTCTTCGATCTCGTAGAACTCGAAGAACTGGATCATTTGGTCACCGAAGCTTGATCGTTGATTCCTCGATGCTTGGAAACAGATCGCAATCTATTCGCAACGCGTAGCGAATACAAACAGGAACAAACAAACAAACATATATATACGCATAAGAACATTACACTATACAAGATAAAATGTTATAAAAGCGAGCAATATAAAATAGAGAGTGCTTTTACGGTTACATGAGGAAAATAACCGCGGTAGTCGGAGCTACGATCGAAAAGTTATCACGTATATGCCAAACAAATATAACTATAACCTTTAATTCGCCATTATCAAATATAAATTATATCTAATATTTAGTTCCGCTTAACTTACCGCATTAGCAGCTATAAGTTAAACCAGTAATTTAATTAAAGCAAGAGATTTTAAGCGAGACGAATTTACGATGCGCGAAACAACACGACAGCGTGCAAACGACGCGCGGATACACGCTACATAGCACGCTGACGACACATGAAACAGTGCGCGCGACCACGTGCGGAACAACACACGCGACAGGCGAGAAAAACTAAATAGGTGACACATTTGTACTAAACAAATATTAAATAAATTTAAAAGTAGTTAAGTTAATATTAGCCATATCAATGTTTATTATAAAACGCGAGTTGAACACTACACATTTAACCTAATTAGAATATTAGCCTAATAAATATTAGTCAAGAGACCTTAAGTTAATTATCTAAAATTTGTACCCTGACAAATTAACGTTATTAACATGAGTGTTTATAAGTGAAAACACGTGAACCAGACGCGCAACACAAACGCGCGAAGTAATGTCGACGACGCGTAAACAACGCGTGAATGACACGCGAACACGCGCGTGACAACGTGCGAGCAGTACGATAGCGCGCAAATAATGTGCGACGACGCGCGGACACACGCGACTTAGCGCGTAAACAACGCGCAGCGATCCGCACGTGCGACACGTGAAGACGACGCGTGGTGACGCGCGCAAAACAGCACGCGCGACACGCCGGGATCACTAACCAACATCGCCTTTATAATAAACAAGTATTAATTAAAAAACATTCGAGTAGCCATAATCATATTAATATATATTTGTAAAGCGCAACTAAAATTATAAATTGGTTTAAGTAGATTGCTATTTTACTAATTATAGGATAAATAAATAAATAATCAATTAATTAACTAAAACGTGTATCATGATAAAATAATGTTACTAATATGTAGACAACGACATTATAAAGTTAACACGACTGAAACCAATCGAAACGGATTTAAGATGTAAATATATATTGAATATTTTATATCTCGCAGGTTTAATGGAATGATTATCAAAAGATGACCACTACAACGTGAAACATCCATACAGACCAACCATAGGGCGCCATGCGGCCTAGAGAGTCGTTCTTTTTTTCCACCACTCACGTGATGCATGCCGGCATGCATGGGGATCCAGTCTCAACTCTCAACACGGTTTTTTCTTTTCTAACGACGGCTCGCACGGGCTTTCTTCTTCCTGGAGCGACGGGCGCGCCAGGCATCCAGGCGAGGGAGGTTGCCAGCCAAGGGGCAGATCGCGTAGGGGTTGCGTCACCGGTGGCCGGGCTCACCGACGGCGGCCGAGCACCAGCGGCGATGAAGGCGGGCTGCGGCTGGGGCGTGCGTGTGGCAGAACCACCCGAATTATTCCAGTTTAAGTGCCTAAGTCATGCCCCAGGGGTCGTAACACACTTAAATCGGAATAACCCGTCAGTCCCTCAGATCTAGTCTGATAGAGCCACTTAATGTCACACCCGGTTTTGGAAGGCAAACCGAATGCGAACTATGTACGTGCCAGGATCAGAACTCATGTACACAGCGATTACATAAATGAACATCATCGCACAATGCTCGAATAATTACATAAAAGAGTATTAACTTATTACATCACAGAGTCATAGACATCCACATAGTCATCATCTTAACAGTTAAATCAAAGTGCTAGCGAAACGCAGTAAAGATAAGGCCTTCACAGGCAGCTGACTGGGGGTTGCCGCCAACCCACACCTAGAATTCGTCGTAATCTTGGAACTCCTGGAAGTCTCCTTCCACGGCTTCACCTTCTCCGGAGCAGTGGTTACAATGCGGACAACCTGGTGTTTGGTGGTAAAGCAAGGATGAGTACACATCAACGTACTCAGCAAATGTCCCGTTTGGCTGAAGTGGACTAGCTTTATGTGGGGTTAGGCTCAAGCAGTTGCTTTTAGTTGGTCAAGTATTTATCATTAGTAGAAGCCAGATTTTAGCATTAACCAACCCGTAAACCATTTCCTCATCGAGGAACAACATCATCATAGTCGAACCAAAACCATAACATAATCCTTGTATCTCGAACCATCTGTATCTCTAATCAAAGAGGATCCCAAGGCTGCTCTTAACCGCGAGCACGGCTGATATACCAGTTTCACTTCCCTCTGCAGAGGTTGCACACTTTACCCATGAGTCATGATTCCCTTTCTACCCGGGGAGAGCTAATCCCCATTGACCACTACCTAGGTGGTCCGGCAGGGCATCACTACGTAGCTTTTACAAATATTCCCCAGAGATCATAGCTGCCCGTTAGGTTTCTCCAGTTTGATAAACACAGTACCCCTCCCCGCAGGAGAGTGACTAACAAAGAGCAGAACGAAAGAACCTCGGCACTCAGCCTCGGCAGAGCAAGCACTGTGCCTGGACCCCATTGACGGCACGACGGCTAAGCAACTACACCTCTAGTTCATCCAATTAATCAGCTAAGGGCATCCCATTTCACCCTCATGGTTGCACTGTTATCCCGGGTGGTCTCTCAACGAACAGGTCCTTACGGAGAGGTACTCAGGAAACAGCCTGAGCCCCCTAGAGTATCACAAGATCATCAACATCATCAGGATAACAGTATCATAAATAGTCACATCATGTTCATTGATTAAGTTAAGGCAATAGCAGAGTGCTAACCATAACAGCCCACAAGGTCATCAAGGATAAAGTAAAGTGTAAAGCTAGTCAATCCTTAGGTTTCAAGTAAGTAATGCAGGGTAGTAAGTTATAAATGAATAGGACATAATGGGACAGATGACACTTGCCTTCACCAAACTGCTGATCAGGGACTTCCTCTGCAACTTCCTCGGGAAACACGGACTGCTCGTTGTCTACGTAAAGTAATCATTCACACTATGCACTTGGGAAAATAACAAACAGAAAGCAACATACCAAACATATGCAGCAGAGAGAGATCACAAGTTCATAGCAGAAAAGGATGGGCACTCTGGTGTTCCCTAGGTCTGGGGTAGAGGACTATACAAAGTGATTCATTATCCACTAATCAGGTTTAAGTCAGGGGTGGGATTAAATCATTACATGGTTTTAAGTTCCTAAACCTAGGTGTTTAAGTCCATAAACTTAAGTACTCTAACTTTTATTAAAGTCTACCAACTTCTAATTATCTCAAATAGGGTTCCAATAACCTTAATCCTATCCTAATGATTAACCATTAATTGGTACATGGAAACAACAGAGAAATATTGTTTAAATAGATAGACAAAAACATCATGAGCATTTTGCAATTTGAAGCACCTAATTTGGAGTTCATATGACAAAGTTATGAATTTTACAAGTTTGGGGATTAAAAATATACCCTAAATACCTATTTTGAATTAAATAAAAGGCCCAGGGACCTAACTGAGAGAAACCAGGGTCGACGGGTTTAAATTCCAGAAAACCGGGGGTCTCTTTAAGAAAACGCGCGGGCGAAGGGGTATCGGGCTACTACGGCCGTCAGATCTAAAGCGAACGGCCAGGATTAGATCCTGCGGGCGGGCGCGCGGCGGCCTGGGCGGCTGACAGGCGGGACCGGGCGGGCAGCGCGGGGCGCGGGCAGGCTGACAGGCGGGGCCGGCGGGCAGAGCGAGCGCGCGGGCGGACTGACAGGCGGGGCCCAAACGGCAGGGAGACGGGGTGAGGGGGAAGCGGGCCTGGGCCGCTGGATCTCCGGCGGACGGCCAGGATTAGGCTTGACCTAATTAAAACGGGACCGCCCGATCTGGGACGGATGGTGGGGATCGGGTGGCCGGCCTGGGCTTCTCCTACGGCTAGCTGGGGCGGCGACGCTCGTCCCCGCGGCGGAGGACTCGCCGGAGACGAGGGGCGCGGGCGCTCGGCGGGTCTCTAGGGCGACCTGAGCGATCGGGAAGGTTGGGGAGGGCACGGGGAATCGCCCGGTGGGGGCTGGGTCGGGGCAGGGACACCGGAGGGGGGCGGTCCACGGCGAAGCGGCTCGGCGGCGGCGTTGAACAACTCCGGCGAGGAATCAAACGCGACAGGAGGCAATACACGGGTCGATAGGGGCGGGAGAGGTTCTTTACCTCAAGGCGGGCTCCGGGGACTCCTCGGCGGCGGCAATGGCGCGACGGTGGCCCGGGGCGGCGGTGGCGGACCTCC
The DNA here is from genome assembly GCF_902167145.1 of Zea mays. Lineage (NCBI taxonomy): Eukaryota > Viridiplantae > Streptophyta > Magnoliopsida > Poales > Poaceae > Zea > Zea mays. Next base: position 197,887,748 of record NC_050096.1, read on the forward strand.
GCGGCTGCACGGGGAACGGCGGGTGAGCGCGGGCAGAGAGAAATAGGGAGGGGGAGAGGGAATTGGGGCGTGTCCCGGGTTGCGGACGTCGGGGCGAAGCTCACCGTGGCAACGGACACGACGGAGCTCCAACGGCGGCCGGGAAACGAGCTCGGGACGGCGGGGATTTGTGGCAGCGGTGCTCTGGCGTGCGCGCAGCGAGGGAGAGGTGGAAGAGGGGTCTGCTGGTGCGCAAATGAGAGAGGGGGAGAGGGCGAGTGGGGCTCTGGGCTCAAGTGGCCAGGGGCGGGGCGGTTGCGAGCTCCACGCGCGACGTGGGCGCGGAGTCCGCGGCAGCGCGCAGCTCGGGCGGCGGTTACGCGGAGAAGACGGGGCTGACAGCCCGGGCCCGCGAGCAGAGAGAGAGGGGAAAGCGGGGGGCGGGCGCGCGGAAGGCGGCCGCGCTGACGGGCGGGCCCGCCAGGGCAGAGAGAGCGGGGGGGGGGGGGGGGGGAAGAGGCGCGCGCGCGCGGGATGGGCCTAGCTGGGCCGAAAGGCTGAGGGGGGCGGGGGAGTGGGCTTCTTTCCTCTTTCTTTTTATTCTGGAATTGTTTTCTCTTTTCTTTTTATTTTCTCTATTTGATTCAAATCCAAATAAGCCACAAATTCAAATTAGACTTTCCAAGAATTATGCACCAAGCAAAAGTGAAATCTAGGGTTCAACATGATGCAATAACTCATACTCCCTTAGGGTTTAACCATATTAAACTATAATTACAAATAAAATAAGCACTTTTCTCCTATAGAAATGAGAAAGAAAAGAATGAGGAAGGGTGAGAAAAGGGAAGTAACACCTGAATTTGTGAATATGAGCAAAGAAATTTTATACCCCCAAATTCAGGGTGTTACAAACCTATCCCCCTTAAAAGAATCTCGCCCCGAGATTCAAGGTTGGTCAGCAAAGAGTTCAGGGTATTTGGCCTTCAGATCATCTTCTCGTTCCCAGGTTGCTTCTTCCTCAGAGTGGTGGCCCCATCTGACTTTGCACATCCTGATGGTGTTCCTCCGGGTGACTCTGTCTGCAAACTCCAGAATCTGCGTTGGCTTCTCTATGTAGGTCAGATCCTCCTGGACTTCCAAACCCTCCACTGGCAACTGTTCTTCTGGTACTCGCAGACACTTCTTCAATTGCGACACGTGGAACACATTGTGCACTGCTGACAAGCTCTCTGGTAGGTTGAGCTGGTAGGCCACTTCTCCACGCTTTGCTTGAATCTGATATGGTCCGACGTACCGGGGTGCTAACTTGCCTTTAACTCCGAACCTTCTGACTCCCCTGATAGGTGACACCTTCAGATAAACGTAATCCCCCACTTCGAAACTCAGTTCTCTTCTCCTTCGGTCCGCATAGCTTCGCTGTCTTGACTGTGCTATCTTCAGGTTCTCCCGAACCATTTTGATATTCTCTTCGGCTTCAAGCAAGATGTCGGGGCCAAACACCTGTCTCTCTCCAGGCTGGTCCCAATGCAGCGGAGTCCTACAACTCCGTCCATAGAGTGCCTGAAACGGTGACATCTTCAAGCTGGCCTGGTAACTGTTGTTGTAGGAGAATTCTGCATAAGGTAACCTTTTGTCCCATCCTGACTTGTCTTGCAACGCACAGGCTCTCAACATATCTTCTAGGATCTGGTTAGTTCTTTCAGTCTGACCGTCTGTCTACGGGTGATAAGCTGAGCTGAAGTTCAAATGTGTGCCCAAAGCTTCTTGTAGCTGTTGCCAAAAATGAGAGGTGAACTGCGTTCCTCGATCTGACACTATCTTCTTCGGCACACCATGAAGGCAGACTATCCGTGACATGTATAACTCAGCTAACGTTGCTCCGGTGTATGTTGTCTTCACAGGTATGAAATGGGCCACCTTTGTTAAGCGGTCCACAACCACCCAGATGGAATCATAGCCGGCCCGGGTACGAGGTAGGCCAACTATAAAATCCATCCCGATCTCATCCCACTTCCACTGAGGAATCCGCAATGGCTGCAACAATCCGGCGGGCCTTTGATGCTCTGCTTTGGTTCTTTGACAGCTATCACAGATGGCGACATATTCTGCGATTTCTCTTTTCATGCCATACCACCAAAACCTCCTCTTTAAATCCTGATACATCTTCTCGCTCCCAGGGTGTATGGAGTAAGCTGTCTCATGAGCTTCCTTGAGGATCAGTTCCCGAATAGGTTTGAGGTCGGGGACACACAATCGGTCCTTGAACCATATTACTCCCTCTTCGTCCTCTCGAAAGTCTTTGCCTCTTCCTTCTAAGATCAGCTGTCGGATCTTGTTGATGTTTTCATCATCCTTCTGCCCTTCTTTGATCTCCCGCTCTAGGGTGGGTTCTAATTCCACTGTTACTCCTTGCGTACTGTTTAGGAAACCGAGGCTCAGTCTGTCGAACTCCTTGGCTAACTCATACGGCATCAGGTACGAGGCCAACATATTAACTTGACTCTTCCTGCTCAGAGCATCTGCAACGACATTGGCTTTGCCTGGATGGTAATGTATCTCCAACTCATAGTCTTTGATCAATTCCAACCATCTTCGCTGCCTCATGTTTAACTCTGACTGGGTGAATATGTACTTCAGACTTTTATGATCTGTGTAGATGTCGCACTTCTGCCCATACAGGTAATGTCTCCAGGTCTTTAAAGCATGAACCACTGCTGCCAACTCCAGGTCATGTGTGGGGTAGTTTTTCTCATGGATCTTCAGCTGACGAGATGAGTATGCTACAACTCTTCCTTCTTGCATTAGCACACATCCCAATCCGGTGTAAGAAGCATCACAATACACTGAGAATGGCTTGTGAACATCAGGCAGGACTAACACAGGAGATGTAGTCAATCTATTTTTCAGTTCTTCAAATGCTTCCTGACACTTTTGAGTCCATTTAAACTCAACCTTCTTTGCTAGTAACGCTGTCATTGGCCTAGCAATCTTTGAGAAGCCTTCAATGAAACGCCTATAATATCCAGCCATTCCAATGAAGCTCTTGATCCCACGAACATCCTTCGGTGCTTTCCAGTTCAGGATATCTGCTACTTTCTTTGGATCCACTGCTAACCCATCTTGATTTATGATGTGACCCAGAAACAGGACTTCATGAATCCAGAACTCGCATTTACTCAGCTTGGCATACAACTGTTGCTCTCGAAGTCTTTGCAATACCATCTTCAAATGTTCTACATGATCTTCCTCACTTTGAGAGTATATGAGAATGTCATCGATGAACACTACCACAAACTTGTCTAGATAGTCCATGAACACGCTGTTCATCAGGTACATAAAGAAGGCTGGCGCATTTGTCAAACCAAAGGACATAACTGTGAACTCATATAACCCATACTTGGTGATGAATGCCGTCTTCGGTATGTCCGAGGGTCGGATTCTGAGTTGATGGTAGCCTGACCTCAGATCTATCTTCGAGAATACGCTGGCACCTCTGAGCTGGTCAAACAGATCTTCTATCCTGGGCAGGGGGTACTTGTTCTTGACAGTGACTTCATTCAAGGCTCTGTAGTCTATGCACATCCTTTTGGTACCATCTTTCTTCTCTACAAACAACACTGGAGCGGCCCAAGGCGAGGTACTTGGCCTGATGTAACCCTTCTCTAACATCTCATCTATCTGCTTCTTGAGTTCCACCAATTCTGGTCCAGACACTCGATAGGCTCTTTTGGAAATGGGGGCGGTACCAGGGATAAGCTCTATGGCAAATTCAACCTTTCTCTCGGGTGGCATGCCCGTTAGCTCCTCGGGAAACACATCCGGAAAGTCCGACACAACCTTGATAGCCTTGAGCGGGTTGGGCTCTTTACTATCCACTGAAATCTGGTGACAGACTCCCTCTTCTGATTTAGGCATCCATAGCCCGGCCACTACCTCTTCTCCTGACGGGGACTTCAATGTTACGGTCCTCTTGTCACAACTAACATTTGCTTCATACTTCATTAACCAATTCATCCCTAGAATAACATCTATCCCAGGGGTGTCTATTACTATTAAGTCACTGGGGAATCCTATCCCCCTTATTTCCACCATTATATTTGAGCATATTTTATCTGTTTGCACCTTGCCACCAACCGAATTAATCCTCATGGGCGGCATCATTGCCTCTACTGAAATATTATGCAATTCTACCCAGGTTGCAGTGACAAATGAATGAGTTGCACCAGTATCAAATAGCACTTTTGCGGGATGAGATTCGACTGAGAACATACCTACTGCCACATCTGGTGCATCCTGGATTGCTTCGGCCTCCAAGTGGTTCACCTTTCCACGGTTGTACGCTTGGTTACGATTGCCTGCTGCCGGCTGCAGTACACCTTGCCTTGTTGGAGCATTGGGGTTGGTCTGCTGCTGCGCCATCTTCTTCGGGCACTGCATCGCCCAGTGTCCTTGTTCTCCACAGTGGAAACATCCTCTGCCTCCTCCTTGTGCTGGGGCTGCTTGATTGTTCTGATTCGCTGCTGGGGCAGGAAGGCGAGGTGCCTGGTTGTTCTGCTTCTGATACTGATTACCTCCCTGCTGGTTGTGCTGACGATACTGCTGCTGCTGCTGTGGGTACGGCCTCTGAAACTGCTGCTGATGCGGACGCTGATTCTGATTCTGGTATCCCTGTGGGTGACCAGGCCTGCCTTGCTGAGACGAACTGCCTGAGAAACGTGGACGGCTGATTCCTCCGGGTTGGGGTCCACTCATCTTGCGCTTCCGATCTTCCATATCTTTACGCTTCTTCTCAGTCATAACTGCCCTATCGATCAGGTGCTGGAAGGTGGGGAAGGTGTGATTCATCAGCTGGTAATGCAGGGGATCCACCAAACCTCTCATGAACCTGTACTGCCTTTTGGCATCAGTGTTGACATCCTCAGGTGCATAACAGGATAGCTGCAGAAACTTGTCTCTGTATTCACTAACAGACAGGGGTCCCTGCTTCAGAGCCAGAAACTCCTCCTTCTTCACAATCATCAGTCCCTCCAGCACATGGTATCTGCGGAAACTCTCGCTGAATTCTTCCCAGGTGATGGCTTCGGGGTCAGCATGGGTGGCGAGGTAGGACTCCCACCAGGACTGGGCTGCTCCCCTCAGCTGACGGGGGCCATACAGAACCTTCTCCTTGTCGTCACATTGGGCGGTGCGCAGCTCCCTTTCCACTGCGCGCAACCAATCTTCTGCATCCATGGGGTCAGCAGAATGGGCGAAGGTAGGAGGGTGTCCTCTCATGAACTCACCACGCTTATCTCGTGGCATCTGGGGCATCTGCACTTGCAATTGGGGTTGGGGTTGCTGTTGAGCCTGCTGCATAGCTGCCAGAGTCTGCCCAATGGCCTGCACTGCCTGCGTTTGCATCAAGAACATCTGCTCCACTGACATCGGGGGTGGTGGGGGAGGCTGCCTCTGTTGTTCCTCCTGCTGGTCATGCTGCTCTTGCTGAGCACGCCTGTTGCATCGGCGCCTGTTGTCAGACATCTGTGGAAGACATTCATACATCAGCATTGATCTTACAATCCTTCAGCATAAGAAAAGAGAATACGGAATTCTTCATGACACTGAGTGAACAAAGAGCTTCACTGATCCTCATTATGATTCAACACAGCCTCTCAGATAAGAAGGAAAGTAGAAGTAAATGGTTTCCCAACTAAGCAACTGACTTCATTAACATTACTAGCTAAGCCAAACTGCAGGGGAAACCCACATGTTGGCTACAGTCATTACAAAGATCCAAATCCAGCACAAGTTCATCATAACAAGCATGAAAGCAACTGATAAGCAAACTAAACTAAATGGAAGCAACTGATAGGCAAACTAAACTGACTACCTAAGACTGAGACATCTGACTTAAGATTTATTACAAACTCCGACGCTAACGACCTAAGGATCCAGATCTATCCTGGTCTTACAGACAGGGGAACCATAAGTGTGGTGACCACGTGGCGGTGAGCGGTATGGGTGCTGAGTCCCAACAGGAGCGGGGGAACCACCCTCCTGGTGATGGCGCTCTGCCAGCTCAGCACGCAACTCCGCAATCTCCGTTCGAGCCCTGCTTAGCTCATCCAGAGAGTGATCCAGCTCAGTGTTAAGCACTGTGACTAGGTTGACTGTGCTGCTCAACCTAGGGTTAGCCTCACCAACAGGTGAGACAACCACACTCTCTGTGCTGCCAGTAGGGCGGCGGGGGTAGTACCGAAGGTTAAGACCGTCGGCCACCCCACCGAACAAAGAACAGTACTGGGAGAGTGCACGTCGTGCTGCATCCTGCATAGCTGCCTCTGCAGTGTCCCTCTCGGAGATGGAATAGTGCTCCAAAACGGCCTCTGCACCCCGGAGGTCATCCTCCGGACGGCGAACTAGGCAGGTAGCCTCCCAGCGGTCCGGGTACCTCCCGCGACTGTGCTGGTAGACTACACAACGATACTCGATCGACCAGGTGTGCCGGTCGAAAGCCTGGCGCAGCAAGGTGTCGAGTGTGTCGTGGAAGTGGCAACCGCGAGCGGCGTCACGGGTGATGGGTCGGGCGACCCATCCTTCCGCCTCCTGCGGCTCAGAGGACTCCGTGCTGTGGTCTGAGTCGTCGTCGTCGGGGTCTCCTCCAGTAGCTCCTCCAACAGCCGGGGCGTCCCGCGGTGGTGCAGGGGGCGCCTCCAGCTGGGCCACAGAGGAACGGGGCCTCACGGACTCCACCTCTCGCTGGGGTGGGGAGGAAGAGCCCTGCTGCTCTCTGTGCTGGCGCCGGCGCTCCTGCTCCTCATGCAGGCGGTGGTGCAGCCTCTCCAGGTGACTCGACTGACCGGACACGGTGCGGTGCAGAGGACGCTCCGCAAGTCGAGATGGCAGGAAAGGAATCACCGACTTACGTGCAGTGTGTCTAAGACGAGCCATCTACAAAAGACACCGTAAGCACAAGAGTAAGAACAGAACTAATATGACAAGTGAATAAACCATAGACAGAACAAAATAGAAATTTTAACAAGGTATAATATAATATATATATGTAGTAAAACATAGGGTTGGTCGAGGTGACCGACTTTTGAAGTAACATCAGAGGTCAAGGTGGGAGGGAAGGTCAATAGTCCTTAGTACGACCAGTGCTACTCTAGGTCAGCGGTCCTACAGTCAGCACGGCTTTGATACCACTTATGTCACACCCGGTTTTGGAAGGCAAACCGAATGCGAACTATGTACGTGCCAGGATCAGAACTCACGTACACAGCGATTACATAAATGAACATCATCGCACAATGCTCGAATAATAACATAAAAGAGTATTAACTTATTACATCACAGAGTCATAGACATCCACATAGTCATCATCTTAACAGTTAAATCAAAGTGCTAGCGAAACGCAGTAAAGATAAGGCCTTCACAGGCAGCTGACTGGGGGTTGCCGCCAACCCACACCTAGAATTCGTCATAATCTTGGAACTCCTGGAAGTCTCCTTCCACGGCTTCACCTTCTCCGGAGCAGTGGTTACAATGCGGACAACCTGGTGTTTGGTGGTAAAGCAAGGATGAGTACACATCAACGTACTCAGCAAATGTCCCGTTTGGCTGAAGTGGACTAGCTTTATGTGGGGTTAGGCTCAAGCAGTTGCTTTTAGTTGGTCAAGTATTTATCATTAGTAGAAGCCAGATTTTAGCATTAACCAACCCGTAAACCATTTCCTCATCGAGGAACAACATCATCATAGTCGAACCAAAACCATAACATAATCCTTGTATCTCGAACCATCTGTATCTCTAATCAAAGAGGATCCCAAGGCTGCTCTTAACCGCGAGCACGGCTGATATACCAGTTTCACTTCCCTCTGCAGAGGTTGCACACTTTACCCATGAGTCATGATTCCCTTTCTACCCGGGGAGAGCTAATCCCCATTGACCACTACCTAGGTGGTCCGGCAGGGCATCACTACGTAGCTCTTACAAAGATTCCCTAGAGATCATAGCTGCTCGTTAGGTTTCTCCAGTTTGATAAACACAGTACCCCTCCCCGCAGGAGAGTGACTAACAAAGAGCAGAACGAAAGAACCTCGGCACTCAGCCTCGGCAGAGCAAGCACTGTGCCTGGACCCCATTGACGGCACGACGGCTAAGCAACTACACCTCTAGTTCATCCAATTAATCAGCTAAGGGCATCCCATTTCACCCTCATGGTTGCACTGTTATCCCGGGTGGTCTCTCAACGAACAGGTCCTTACGGAGAGGTACTCAGGAAATAGCCTGAGCCCCCTAGAGTATCACAAGATCATCAACATCATCAGGATAACAGTATCATAAATAGTCACATCATGTTCATTGATTAAGTTAAGGCAATAGCAGAGTGCTAACCATAACAGCCCATAAGGTCATCAAGGATAAAGTAAAGTGTAAAGCTAGTCAATCCTTAGGTTTCAAGTAAGTAATGCAGGGTAGTAAGTTATAAATGAATAGGACATAATGGGACAGAGGACACTTGCCTTCACCAAACTGCTGATCAGGGACTTCCTCTGCAACTTCCTCGGGAAACACGGACTGCTCGTTGTCTACGTAAAGTAATCATTCACACTATGCACTTGGGAAAATAACAAACAGAAAGCAACATACCAAACATATGCAGCAGAGAGAGATCACAAGTTCATAGCAGAAAAGGATGGGCACTCTGGTGTTCCCTAGGTCTGGGGTAGAGGACTATACAAAGTGATTCATTATCCACTAATCAGGTTTAAGTCAGGGGTGGGATTAAATCATTACATGGTTTTAAGTTCCTAAACCTAGGTGTTTAAGTCCATAAACTTAAGTACTCTAACTTTTATTAAAGTCTACCAACTTCTAATTATCTCAAATAGGGTTCCAATAACCTTAATCCTATCCTAATGATTAACCATTAATTGGTACATGGAAACAACAGAGAAACATTGTTTAAATAGATAGACAAAAACATCATGAGCATTTTGCAATTTGAAGCACCTAATTTGGAGTTCATATGACAAAGTTATGAATTTTACAAGTTTGGGGATTAAAAATATACCCTAAATACCTATTTTGAATTAAATAAAAGGCCCAGGGACCTAACTGAGAGAAACCAGGGTCGGCGGGTTTAAATTCCAGAAAACCGGGGGTCTCTTTAAGAAAACGCGCGGGCGAAGGGGTATCGGGCTACTACGGCCGTCAGATCTAAAGCGAACGGCCAGGATTAGATCCTACGGGCGGGCGCGCGAGCGCGCGGCGGCCTGGGCGGCTGACAGGCGGGACCGGGCGGGCAACGCGGGGCGCGGGCAGGCTGACAGGCGGGGCCGGCGGGCAGAGCGAGCGCGCGGGCGGACTGACAGGCGGGGCCCAAACGGCAGGGAGACGGGGTGAGGGGGAAGCGGGCCTAGGCCGCTGGATCTCCGGCGGACGGCCAGGATTAGGCTTGACCTAATTAAAACGGGACCGCCCGATCTGGGACGGACGGTGGGGATCGGGTGGCCGGCCTGGGCTTCTTCTACGGCTAGCTGGGGCGGCGGCGCTCGTCCCCGCGGCGGAGGACTCGCCGGAGACGAGGGGCGCGGGCGCTCGGCGGGTCTCTGGGGCGACCTGAGCAACCGGGAAGGTTGGGGAGGGCACGGGGAATCGCCCGGTGGGGGCTGGGTCGGGGCAGGGACACCGGAGGGGGGCGGTCCACGGCGAAGCGGCTCGGCGGCGGCGTTGAACAACTCCAGCGAGGAATCAAACGCGACAGGAGGCAATACACGGGTCGATAGGGGCGGGAGAGGTTCTTTACCTCAAGGCGGGCTCCGGGGACTCCTCGGCGGCGGCAATGGCGCGACGGTGGCCCGGGGCGGCGGTGGCGGACCTCCGCGGCTGCACGGGGAACGGCGGGTGAGCGCGGGCAGAGAGAAATAGGGAGGGGGAGAGGGAATTGGGGCGCGTCCCGGGTTGCGGACGCCGGGGCGAAGCTCACCGTGGCAACGGACACGGCGGAGCTCCAACGGCGGCCGGGAAACGAGCTCGGGACGGCGGGGATTTGTGGCGGCGGTGCTCTGGCGTGCGTGCAGCGAGGGAGAGGTGGAAGAGGGGTCTGCTGGTGCGCAAATGAGAGAGGGGGAGAGGGCGAGTGGGGCTCTGGGCTCAAGTGGCCAGGGGCGGGGCGGGTGCGAGCTCCACGCGCGACGTGGGCGCGGAGTCCGCGGCAGCGCGCAGCTCGGGCGGCGGTTACGCGGAGAAGACGGGGCTGACAGCCCGGGCCCGCGAGCAGAGAGAGAGGGGAAAGCGGGGGGCGGGCGCGCGGAAGGCGGCCGCGCTGACGGGCGGGCCCGCCAGGGCAGAGAGAGCGGGGGGGAAGAGGCGCGCGCGCGCGGGATGGGCCTAGCTGGGCCGAAAGGCTGAGGGGGGCGGGGGAGTGGGCTTCTTTCCTCTTTCTTTTTATTCTGGAATTGTTTTCTCTTTTCTTTTTATTTTCTCTATTTGATTCAAATCCAAATAAGCCACAAATTCAAATTAGACTTTCCAAGAATTATGCACCAAGCAAAAGTGAAATCTAGGGTTCAACATGATGCAATAACTCATACTCCCTTAGGGTTTAACCATATTAAACTATAATTACAAATAAAATAAGCACTTTTCTCCTATAGAAATGAGAAAGAAAAGAATGAGGAAGGGTGAGAAAAGGGAAGTAACACCTGAATTTGTGAATATGAGCAAAGAAATTTTATACCCCCAAATTCAGGGTGTTACACTTAACCAGGATCAAATTCCACAATCCCACTCGAAGGTGAGTCATAGAAGAAATACAATAAAACAGGAAACCTCAAATTAAGTACTGAGTTATTACATAAATCGGAGTTTTTGAGTAGCAAATAAAGTTCACGAAATAAAGTGCAGCGGATAATCGATGTCGTCGGTAATGAGGAAATGGGCAAGGCCTAGCCCACTACTCCTCATGCTCCTCTCCTGCCGGAGCAACATCCCACTCGACCGTCCAACCCGGTGGCAGGGTGGTAGGCCAAGTCACACCATCAACCAATTCCTGCATGGTACCTGCAAAAATTGTGCCACAAGCAAGGCTGAGTATACTAATACTCAGCTAGACTTAACCGGTGTGAGGAGTCTACTCCTCTACCTCTAGACTATGCAGCTGTTTGGCTGAGGGGTTTGGTTTGCCAAAAGCACTAGCTGTTTCTAAAATCAATTTTTTTTTGCTTTTCGGATTCTACCATCATTAACTTAGCTAGATTTTCTCCTTCTAAGCATACATGGTAACAATCAATTAGTTCAATCAACAAGTTATCTCAGGTAGTCCACATTTCACTTCTTACTCGATGCAGTACAAGGAATCAAGCAGTCTCATTAGCTGCGAGAAGCAGACGATTCGAATCGAGTTTTAAACCTTGCAAGATAAACCTAAACACACGGCATGTCAGGGTACTCCGACCCCGCACATGACAACCATCCCCATCAATTCCCCGTTCGCGTCCAGGCCTCACCGCCTTGGCATACAATGCTCCACTGACCCCGGCTGCCGCCGTGCAGTGACCGCACTTGTACCCACCATAGCTAGCATGGGAGACCCAGTCTCAGGTCGCATGAGGGATAAAGTCCGCGCCCGGCTTCACTCAGGTACTAGGTTTACCGGTTACCATTTTTCCCGGCATGTGCTTAGTACGTTCAAAAGCTTGACTCAGGTATCCACACATTAATCCTTAATTCATTTTTCCCGTCTCATGGACAAGGCATCCTCCCTGGATCCAAATCCATAGACCAACATAGATCCTGTTATCAAGATGAATACAATCAATTCCTGACCTCGCGCGAGTGCTAGAAAAATCACTCGACTTCTACCGAGATCCTGATTAGCAAGCAGCTACTCGACCTAGCATACTAGTATTCATCTCAAAAAGGAATCCTAAGTTCATGCAACTAGAGGTTTCAAGCAACTCCTACACTTAAGTGCACATTGCAATCCTACAAGCAATAAGTGTAGTAAAGTAGCATATAATAACATGGTTATGCATAAAACCGGGGCTTGCCTTCAATTGCTGGGGCTGCGGGGAGATCCTCAATAGTAGCCTCTGAAGCCTGCTCCTGGTCCTCCTCTTGGACAGGTCCTTGCTCGGGGATGAGCACGTACTCTCCGTCGGCAAGTTTACAATCTAATGAATGCAATGCGTAAGATATATGCATGATATGATATGTGCTTTTAGAAATTACAACTTTTAAAGGTGTAGGATCTTTTGAGTTTAAAACAAGTTAACTTTACTTATGTAAAACCCTTAGTGGTATACTTGGTAAATTGGGTTAGACTTAGCTAAGGTAAGTGGTAGGTTTATTTTTTTTGGAGTTCCACTGAATTCCTTTTAAGTCTTAGGGATAAATGATAAGTTCTCAAGTTAGACTTATTGGGATGAGGTTTATTCCTTCTTCTCTTTTCTTTTATTTTCTTTAATGTTTTGGAGTAGGTTTGAACTACAAGTTGCTTTTATAAAATTCTAAAAATTCCACAAAAATTACAGTGGCTCGTTACTGGTGTATGTTTTCCTGTCTCAAAATTTGGGGGTCAGCAAGTTAATAGTTTTCTCTGGACAAAATTATTAAACTCTGGGGCAGAAGGGGTGCTTTGAACTACAACTACTATTTAACAGTGGGTAATTCTCTAAAACTTATTTTTGCTGACTTTTAGGTGTTATAACATGACTTGATACAAAATTCTAATCATTAATACCTCTTAATAAATTTTCTATGGTTTTCTCAAGTTTCTAGCCAAATGGGTGCTTTCTACTACCACTATATTTGAAAAATATCAAACAACAGAGTTCTTATTTTTCATAGTTAGTATTTTGTGCAAGAGCAATCATTCTGAAGTTTGGCTTCTTTTTGCTTAAGGGAAGGGGTGGTTTGCATTATTTGAATTAAGTGGTCTTTCTCTTTAATTATTAGCAAAAGGTATGGGTTTACTTCTTCTTCATGGGTTTGCATTTTTCTCTGGTAGTTTACCTCATCATGAGCTTAGCAAATTTTTGGTTGCCTATTATCACATTAAAAGGGGTTGTTCATGATTTATTTGGAAAATGCCTTATTATCACCTTGTATTTATTTTCTTTACTTAAAAAGTTGGGCTGAGGTGCTCTGTATTTTTGTAGTGGGGCTCTGGTGGTTATAAGTCCACTAGATTTTTATTAATCATTTTGGTTATAGTTTTGTAACTCTAATAATTTATTTTCAGTCTATATGAGGCTAAACAAATCATCTTAATTTAAAACTGGTCCAAATTAATGGTCTCTGCATTTTTCCTAGGTTCTCTGTTGCATAAGTAAACTAGGAAAAATATTATTAATCACTGTTCATTAATTTCTAAGGCCTTTCTGATTTTCTCTAAGTTTTGGACAAATTAGCTTTAAATGAAAAACTACATCATATTTTTCAATGCTGGGGTTCCTACTATTTTTAAATAGTGTCTAAATAAGGTTTAAACATCTACAAATTTTCTTAAGTTCAGCACAGAAGGAAAACTAATTTTCCTTAATTAAACAAGGTTTAGTGGGTTTCTGTTTTTAATTTTAAACTTTAAAATTTTGAACAGAAAGCATAGAGTTTACTATTTTTAAATGATAGATCATAATATTGAGGAGCTAGCAAAATTGGTTTGACAACTTTTTATTAAGATTTCATCAAGTTATGGGTTTTCTAAGTTCTCTGGTCATTTTAAAAAGAATAACAGAATTGATTAAATGGAAATCCACTTTGCACTGGGGTCCCTGGCGATTTTCTAAGTTTCCCTCGCGAATCAGTCCTTAGGTTACTATTCACATGAGTCACTGACATTACAGAACACCCCTCGGGTTCTACCAATCCTAACCCGAGGTACTTCTTCTACCTTAAACAGTAGTCGCGGTGGAGAAAAGGGCGGAGGGGCTTACCGGCGGCGAGGTTGCTCCGGTGAAGTGGTCGAGGACGAAGGGGAGGTCTCGGGGATCACGACGGTGTGCGGAACGCCGTCGGAGATGGCCGGAGTCGGTCGGTCCACGCGCGCAGGCGGGGATGCTCGTCGGCGGCGAGGAGACCGGCCTTGTCACGGCGAGATAGTTCAATCAAATAGGTCAGGGAGGTCCACGGGATGCCAGAGAAAATATGAGCGAAAGGAATTGGGCGGAGACTCACTAGATAGCTCGGTCCACGCGCGGCGGCGGAAGACCGAAGTCCGGTGAGGTCGATCTCGGGCCTCCGGTGAAATCCGGCCGGGTCCGAGGGCTTGGCAAGCTTCACGGGCTACTGGCGGAGCTAGCCGAAGCACTGGCTAGGCTTGAGGGTGGCTGGAGTGGGCTGGCCACGGTGGCCGAAGCTCTGGCGGCAATGGCGGGCGGAATTAAGCTCGCCGGAGCTAAGGAAAGGTGGCTGGCCGGAGAGGGTGAGTGCGGGGCGAAGAGAGGTGCGCCCGGGGAGGCTTTATAGGCGCGGGCGGGCACGGCCGAGGGCGTGGGCGCGCGACGGACTTGACCGGACGCCGGGGTGAGCGCGCGCGGGTTGGGCGAGCTCTGGCGTGCCGACCAGGGTCGAACACGTGTGCCCGTGCGTTCTGCCCAAGTTCTGGCGCGTGTGGTCGCTCATCCGAGCCTGCTCTCGCCTTGGTCAGTGCACAAAACCTCTTCTCCTCCCTACAAGCTACCATTCTTGTGTGGGGGTCATAGGATTTTGCCTACTGGTTGCAGAGATATGGAGCCAGGAAATCTGGTCTGTCTCCCTGCCCAAACCCGAGGCAAATCCAAGGTTTTGTCGTGTCTAGGGCTCGCGTCCCAATGCCATCTTCTGGCACACGACAGAGGGGTTAGTTAGACACAATTTTGTCAATGGGGCCATTAGGATTCGAGTTAGGGATCAAGGTGAACATCCCTGATCTTTGGCTCAAGGTCTGAATTTCAGAATTCTGAAATTCAGAAATCCCAATGAGTCCCCACATGAGAAGCTTGATTTGGGGTTTTATTTGAGTTATTTTGGCTAAGCTTTCTCAACATTTCTTGTTGCCCATTAAATATTCTTTAATTTTCATAATTGGCTCAAGTCATAATTTTAAACTTTTCATTCCCTTTTTCTTATTTTCTTGAATTTTGCTCATGGGGCTCACTTAGGATTCTTAATTAGGGTTGCACATTTTTATCTTTTCAAAGACTCAATTATTTTGATCATGTTACTTTTAAGTATATACTTGGTGAATTCTTTATTACTTAAGTTGTTTTGATGCTCATGCTTACTTTGGTTCACATAAAATGATGGTTCTTGGTTTGGCATTTGAGAAAAAAAACCCTGAGTGACACTGGGGTGTCACAGTGCGGCTGCACGGCCATGGCGGCGCAGCCGACCGAGGCCGCCACGATAGTGTTCAAAGGGAAGGGGAGAGGGGCTACGCGGGTGAGAAGGAAGAAGAGCACGACTCTCTAAGGGAGAATTGGGGGAGAATATTTCTCACCTAGACGCGGAGGCTCACCGGCGAGGATGGAACATGGACAGCGGCAGAGAACTCCGGCGCCATGGACGTCGGCGACTCGGCAAGGCGACACCGCGGCAAACTCCGATACGGACAGCGAACAACGAGCAGTCTGGCAGAGCTCCGAAGTGACGACTCGACGACGGCGAGGATGAAGCGCGGACACGACGAGGCTACTGGGGCTGCTCCGATGAGACGAGCGTGTGATGGTTCCTGCATGGACCTGCCGAGATGCAGTGTCGAGGTATAAACAAGAGGGGTTCGAATGCTTTTGTGCAGCGACCAGGCGAGCAGTTGCCGCACTTTGTGAGCACGACGTGGCCACGTGTAGAGATGGCCAGATGGGCCGGGTTAGTCGGGCCGGCCCGAGGACCGGCATGATTTGGCGTGCCTGAGCCCGGCACGACACGATGGGATTCGGGCTAGTGCCGGCCCGGCACTACGCCCGTGCCGGACTTGGGCCGCGACCAAGGCATGTCGTGCCGGCCCGGCACGGCCCGTTTAAAACGGAAAGCACGACAGGCCCGACTATCTATTCCAACTTCCTAAGACCCGAAGTCCGTAACCCTAACCCTAACCCCAGTCGTGCACTCGTCTCGTTCTCTCTGTCTCCGCTGTCCGCTCCACCCTCGCCCAGTCGCCGCCTCGCCCCGTCGGTTCCCTCGTGGGTGCTCGCCTCGCCGCCCGTCGGTTCCCTCGTGGGTGCTCGGCTCGCCGGTCGTCGGTTCCCTCATGGTGCTCGGCTCGCCGGCTGTTGGTTCCCTCGCGGTGCTCGCCTCGGTTCCCTCGCGGTGCTCGCACCCGGTTCCCTCGGTTCCCCGTCGACCGCCGCCTTGCACCCAGTTCCATCGACGTCGAGGCGTCGGCCGTCGCGCGCCGTGCTTCCTGGAATCCTGGATGCCCCGTCCTCGGCACGTCGTCGGTAACAGAATCTTGTATCCCCATTCCCTAGCGCTCCCCCCCCTCTGCTATGGACTCCGGTGTACTAGATCTGTGGATCTGCCTCTCCTCTGTCTTATCCATCACCGATGGTCTGCGGATCTAGTAAGGTAAAGCTTCACACACACATCCTCTCCCTGTTTGGCCATCTATATCGTGCGCTTGTGCTCATAGTCTCTCTGTTCTTCTATCTGGTTCTATCTCTGTGTCTCTGGATCTGCTGTCGCTGGATCTTCTCTATCGCCGACGGAACTGGTGCTCCGGCCTAATCGGCTAAGGTATGAACTCGCTAAACCCTAATCCCCCTCTGTTTTTGCTTCTTTAACCCTAACCCCCTAATCCCCCTATGTCTTTGCTTCTTTGTAGGTCGAGGTCGTGGCCGTGAGGGACCAGGTGCCGGCGATGGAGCATAGGTATGATCCTACCTCCATTAATCATGATTTGGTGTTGATGGGTCAAACCCCAGACGATGTGGACGATGTGCATGATGGTTTGGAGGATCTCTTTGGTTCCACTGCCCCTACCCCTAACCCTACCCCTAACCCTACCATAAACCTTGGCGACGATAATGTCGCTGCCGAGGGCGAGGCTCTCCCAGATGCTACTGCCTCCACTACGGCAAGCACTGGTAGAAAGAGGAAATGCACATCCGATGTCTGGGAGGACATGGATAAGATTTTTGCCACTGAAAATGGTGTTGAGGTTAGAGTAGGAGCAAGGTGTCATTTTTGCAAGAAAGAACTTGCTGCCCGTTCTACCATTGTCACTGGTCATTTGTCTCGGCATAGGGACAAATGTAAACGACTCCATGGCCGAACTAGGAACCAATCTATGCTAAGATATAATGCTGATGGTACCGTTTTTCGTTGGAAATATAGTGCTGAAGTTGCACGTGTTCAGTTATGTCGTTTGATTGCTAGGTTGGACCTTCCATTATGCTTTGCTGATTGTGATGCATTTGATGAATACATTAAAACTGCCCATAATCCTAGGCATTGCAATGTTTCTAGACAAACTACAACTAGAGATATGGAAAAGTACTTTAAAGAACGACATGCTATAGTTGCTGAAAAATTGAAGTCTGTTACTTCTGTTGCTTTAACTTCTGATATTTGGAGTGGCAATGCTAAAGAAGATTATTTGTCTATTGTTGCACATTATGTTAACTCTGATTGGCAGTTAGAAAAAAGGATTCTTGCTATGCGTCTCATTGATTGTTCCCACTCTGGCAAGAACATTGCAGAGAGGATTCATGCTGTTGTTAATGAATATGAATTGGCTGAAAAGGTTTTTTCCATTACCTTGGATAATGCATCTGCTAACACTAGGGCAATGGACCATCTTACACCTTTGCTATCTGCTTATGTTGGTCCTTTATTATTGCATCAACGATGTGCATGCCATATCATTAACCTTGCTGTGCATGCCACATTTGTGGAACTGAAACCTTATCTTGAAGATTTTAGAACTGCCATCTCTTTTTTGAACTCATCAAACCAAAGGATTGCTGCATACAAAAGTTTTTGTGTTGCTATGGGAGTAAGACCTCGTAAGTTTGGTTTAGATATGGAAGTGAGATGGAACTCTACCTACCTTACGCTCAAACATCTTATACCTTACAAGAGCACATTCTCTGTGTTTATCCAGACCCACTATCACCCTAGAGAAGAGGGTACTACACTTTTAAGTGAAGCACATTGGTATGTTGCTGAAAAAATATTAGAGTTCCTTGAAAGGTTTTATGATTCTACTGTTGTGATGTCTGGTGTGTACTATCCTACATCACCTTTAATGTTGCACCACATTCTTCATATTAATAAGCACATGAACATGTATGAGAATGATAATTTGCTTAGACATATAGTTGTCCCAATGAAAGACAAATTCTTAAAATATTGGGGTACAATTCCTTTGCTATATGCATTTGCATTTATACTGGACCCTAGAGCTAAAATGAGAGGTTTCAACAATGTGCTTGCACTCATGTCTCAGCTGACTCATTCTGATTACTCTGGATATCTAACTTTTGTGAGGGCTGATTTATCTGATTTATTTAATAAATATGATGACAAATTTGGTTCTGTTAGGTTGCAGAGGACTTCAAATGCTACCCCTGGTGAAGGTAAGAGCAAATATGCTTGGGATTTGGTGTTTGGTGCAGATGGCATTGGTAGCAGTTCTTCAATGGCACTGGGTGCTGGTCTGGGTGCCTTTGGTGCCAGTAGCAGTTCTGGGATGGTTCCTGAACTGTCAAGAAGGACATCTGCTAGTGCTTTGCTTCATGCAGCAAGCACTCCTGGTATTTCTGGTTCTGAACTAGCTGGTTATCTAGATAGTGACACTGTTCAGAAGTTTGATGATGAATTCAATCTCCTAGATTGGTGGCATGATCACAAACTTACTTATCCAGTACTTTCAATCCTAGCTAAAGATATCATTTCAGTTCCTGTCTCTACTGTGAGTTCAGAATCAGCATTTAGTCTTGCAGGTAGGCTCATTGAGGAGCGGCGTCGTCGACTTGGCTCTGGAATGGTGGAGATGATTTCCTTGCTAAAGGACTGGGAGGCAGCAGATGCAAGAATGCAGCACACAACAGAAGATAAGATCCTTGAAGAGTCCTTCAGAGATTTATTCATCGATTAGTATGTTCTCGTATTCTGGACATGTAATGTGGGTTCTAGACATGTAACTTAAGTCTGTGATGAACTAAGTGATGAAATAATGAAATTATTGAGCTGGGTTGTACTCTTTTCCTATCTAGGGTTTCTCACGAGGTGTGAGTTTTACCTAGATAGGTTTTTAACGAGGCAGCCATTGCACCAGCTCAAACTAAATAATGTGTTATGTGTTGTGATTGTGTTAGATTTTGCTGTATTAATATGTTATTAACTCTGATCTGATGAGCAAATATATGTATTAGATGTTGCTGTTGTTCTGTACTGAGTTTTACGGGTTCTCGGGCCGGCACGAGCCCTAACGTGCTTTCGGGCTGTCGGGCCGGCACGGCACAGTTAACAATCTCCCGTGCCGTGCTTGGGCCTGAGGCTGGGCACGTCGAGCGGCACGACACGGCCCGATTATGTAAACGGGCCTGGCGTGCTCGGGCCTGTCGTGTCGTGCCCAAGTCGGGCTCGTGCCGGGTCGGGCCGTGCCGCCCGTTTGGCCATCTATAGCCACGTGGGCATGGCTGGCCGGTGGGTGGACCCCACGGTGCTGTCGCTGCATGTGTGCAGGCGTGGACAACCACGTGCTGGACTGGGCCAGAGGTCAAGCGCAGGGCTGCATGCCCTTTTTTATTTCCTTTTTTATTATTTTTTCATTTCTTTTGTAAAGATATATATATATATATATATATATAAATAGATATATTTGTTCATGTTAGATCATGTCTAGATAACTTAAGTGTGATAATTTCTTTCTCTTTCGAACGTAAACGCTGTCAAAGTCTCCTTTAGCAAACAAAAACTATGCTTCGACATGAAATGCAACACACAATTAATTGAAAATAGCACATGTAAATACTAGGTTAACTCCTTTTTTTCGAGGAAAAAGAAAATAGGAAAAGAAGAAAAGGCAACACCTGAATTTGTTGGATATTAGAAAAGAAATTTTATATCCCAAATTTAGGGTGTTACAGTTATGCGCCCCTTGATCTTCACCGAAACCAGCGGTCGAAAAGGCGAATCGCCATGCAGGAAGCGTACGACCGCCCCGCGGTTGTGCGCCCCCTCACCTTCGCTGCAACCGGCGGTCCAACATGGGGGGCCCAGACCCACATGTCATGCAACCGGCGTGCCGGTTACTGGGTGCTGAAAAATCGCACCGCCGCTCGCGCCAATGCCACGCCTTCTCGGGGTCGTCGCGGAAGACTGAAAAGATAAGTTTTCAGAACCAGTGCAGCGACTCGAGGCATCCCGTGCATGGCCCAACAGTGGCATTGAGTGCGAAGGTCACGAGCCAATCAACCGTGGGAATAGGTGTAGCAGTCGGCATGACCATAGGCGGGTCAGCAGTAATTGTGTCAACAGGCGCGCAGGAGCAGCAGGCCAACCGCTAATCAGACTCTAGCCCCACCTGCAGGCTCGCATCCTCCCCTGAGGCGGGCCCGGGGGCCACTGTCGGTACCCTGAATCAGGGGTATCCTCTTCTACAATATGAAGACGTTGTACACGTACGACGTCTCCAGACCACACGGAGAGCGGCACCCGACCCCACCACATGGGCAGGTCTAAGGGCACCACGTGGCAAGAAAAGATAATACATCCCAGGATGCATCATTGGGTCCAGACCTCCACAGAGGGACACAAGACCCCTGTACGTACAGGTCCGGAACTCCTAAGAAGGCATGTCGAGTCCCTCGGGTGGGCCCTAGGTCCCTCCGAGTAAGGTCCGGGCCTTAGCAAGGTCCCGGGACGGGAGGACCCCGGCATGAGTAAGGGTTCGATGCTGGCACGTGTGTCACACCCGGTTTTAGAAGGCAAACCGAATGCGAACTATGTACGTGCCAGGATCAGAACTCACGTACACAGCGATTACATAAATGAACATCATCACACAATGCTCGAATAATAACATAAAAGAGTACTTATTACATCATAGAGTCATAGACATCCACATAGTCATCGTCTTAACAGGTAAATCAAAGTGCTAAACGAAACGCAGTAAAGATAAGGCCTTCACAGGCAGCTGACTGGGGGTTGCCGCCAACCCACACCTAGAATTCATCGTAGTCTTGAAACTCCTGGAAGTCTCCTTCCACGGCTTCACCTTCTCCTGAGCAGTGGTTACAATGCGGACAACCTGGTGTTTGGTGGTAAAGCAAGGATGAGTACACATCAACGTACTCAGCAAATGTCCCGTTTGGCTGAAGTGGACTAGCTTTATGTGGGGTTAGGCTCAAGCAGTTGCTTTTAGTTGGTCAAGTATTTATCATTAGTAGAAGCCAGATTTTAGCATTAACCAACCCGTGAACCATTTCCTCATTGAGGAACAACACCATCATAGTCGAGCCAAAACCATATCATAACCATTGTATCTCGAACCATCTGTATCTCTAATCAAAGAGGATCCCAAGGCTGCTCGTAACCGTGAGCACGGCTGATATACCAGTTTCACTACCCTCTGCAGAGGTTGCACACTTTACCCATGAGTCATGATTCCCTTTCTACCCGGGGAGAGCTAATCCCCATTGACCACTACCTAGGTGGTCCGGCAGGGCATCACTACGTAGCTTTTACAAAGATTCCCTAGAGATCGTAGCTGCCCGTTAGGTTTCTCCAGTTTGATAAACACAGTACCCCTCCCCGCAGGAGAGTGACTAACAAAGAGCAAAACGAAAGAACCTCGGCACTCAGCCTCGGCAGAGCAAGCACTGTGCCTGGACCCCATTGACGGCACGACGGCTAAGCAACTACACCCCTAGTTCATCTAATTAATCAGCTAAGGGCATCCCATTTCACCCTCATGGTTGCACTGTTATCCCGGGTGGTCTCTCAACGAACCAGTCCTTACGGAGAGGTACTCAGGAAACAGCCTGAGCCCCCTAGAGTATCACAAGATCACCAACATCAACAGGGTAACGGTATCATAAATAGCCACATCATGTTCATTGATTATGTTAAAGCAGTAGCAAAGTGCTAACCATAATAGCCCATAAGGTCATCAAGGATAAAGTAAAGTGCAAAGCTAGTCAATCCTTAGGTTTCAGGAAAGTAATGCGGGGTAGTAAGTTATAAATGAATAGGACATAATGGGACAGAGGACACTTGCCTTCACCAAACTGCTGATCAGGGACTTCCTCTGCAACTGCCTCGGGAAACACAGACTGCTCGGTGTCTACGCAAAGCAATCATTCACACTATGCACTTGGGAAAATAACAAACAAAAACAATATACCAAACATATGCAGCAGAGAGAGGTCACAAGTTCATAGTTGAAAAGGGATAGGCACTCTAGTGTTCCCTAGGTCTGGGGTAGAGGACTACACAAAGTGATTCACTAACCACTAATCAGGTCTAAGTTGGTGGTGGGATTAAATAATTATCTGGTTTGAGTTTCTAAACTTAAGTGTTTAAGTCCACAAACTTAAGTAATCCAACTTTTATTAAAGTCTACTCATTTCCAATTATCCTAAATGAGGTTTCAATAGTCTTAATCCTATCCTAG
This sequence comes from Zea mays, assembly GCF_902167145.1. NCBI lineage: Eukaryota > Viridiplantae > Streptophyta > Magnoliopsida > Poales > Poaceae > Zea > Zea mays. Next base: position 197,910,315 of record NC_050096.1, read on the forward strand.
TGATTAGCTATTAATTAATACATGGAAACAGTAGGGAAACATTGCATAAACAGATAGATAATAATATTATGAACATTTTGCAATTTGAAGCACCTAATTTGGAGTTCATATGACAAAGTTATGAATTTTACAAGTTTAGGGGTTAAAATTATACCCTAAGGACTTATTTTTAATTAAATAAAAGGGCCAGGGACTTAACTGCGAGAAACCAGGGACGGCGGGTTCAAATTCCAGAAAACCGGGGGTCTCTTTAAGAAAAAGCACGGGCGAAGGGGTATCGAGCGCCTACAGCCGTCAGATCTAAAGCGAACGGCCAGGATTAGATCCTGCGGGCGGGCGCGCGAGCGCGCGGCGGCGGGAGCGGCTGACAGGCGGGGCCGGGCGGACAGCGCGGGCGCGCGGGCGGACTGACGGGCGGGGCCGGGCGGACAGAGCGAGCGCGCGGGCGGGCTGACAGGCTGGGCCCAAACGACAGAGAGACGGGGTGAGGGGGAAGCGGGCCTGGGCCGCTGGATCTCCGGCGGACGGCCAGGATTGGGCTTGGCCAAATTAAAACGAGGCCGCCCGATCTGGGATGGACGGTGGGGATCGGGTGGCCGGCCTGGGCTTCCCCTACGGCTAGCTGGGGCGGCGGCGCTCGTCCCCGCGGCGGAGGGCTCGCCGGAGACGAGGGGCGCGGGCGACTGGCGGGGCTCTGGGGCCATCCGAGTGGTCGGGGAGGTCGGGGAGGGCGCGGCGAGTTCTCCGGTAGGGTTTGGGTCGGGGCAGAGGCACCGGAGGGGGGCGGTTCACGGCGGGGCGGCTCGGCGGCGGGGTTATTCTACTCCGGCGAGCAATCAAGCGCGACAGAGAGCAAAGCAAGGGGCGATAGGGGCGGGAGAGGTCCGTTACCTCAAGGCGGGCTCCGGGGACTCCTCGGCGGCGACGGGGACGCGACGGAGACTCGGGTCGACGGTGGCGGCTGCACGGCGGACGACGGGTGAGCGCGGGCAGAGAGAAATAGGGAGGGGGAGAGGGAATTGGGGCGCGTTCCGGGTTGCGGACGCCAGAGCGGAGCTCACCGGGGCTAAGGGCGCGGCGGAGCTCCACCGGCGACGAGGAAACGGCTCGGGCGGCGATGGTTAGTGGCGGCGGCGCTCTGCGTGCGCGCAGCGAGGGGGAGAGAGAGTCTGCTGGGGCGCAAATGGGGGAGGGGGTGAGGGCGAGTGGGGTTCGGGGCTCAAGTGGTCAGGGGCGAGGTGGGGCGAGTTCCACGCGCGACGTGGGCGCGGGGAAGGCGGGCGCGAGCAGCTCGGGCGGCGGTTACGCGAGGAAGACGGGGCTGACACCCCGGGCCCGCGAGCAGAGAGAGAGCGAGGGAGCGAGCGCGCGCGGGGAAAGCGGGCGCCGACAGGTGGGACCGGGCGAGTAGAGAGAGAACGGAGCGGGTGTGCGGAAGGCGGGAGCGCCGACAGGTGGGACCCGCTGCGCAGAGAGAGGAGGGGAGGGAGGCGCGCGCGAGAGATGGGCCGGCTGGGCCGAAAGGCCGAGGGGGCGGCTGGGTTGGGCTGCTTTACCTTTTTCTTTTATTCTGAATTGTTTCTCCCTTTTTTTTATTTATTCTATTTGATTCAAAATCAAATGAGCCCCAAATTCAAATTAGACCTTTTGAGAATTATGCACCAAACAAAAGTGAAATCTAGGGTTCAACATGATGCAACAATTCATACTCCACTAGGGTTTAACATAATAGACTACAATTACAAGTAAAATAAGCACTTAGCTCCTATAGAAATGAGAGAGAAAAGAATTAGGAAGGGTGAGAAAAGGAAGTAACACCTGAATTTGTGAATATGAGCAAAGAAATTTTATACCCCCAAATTCAGGGTGTTACAAACCTATCCCCCTTAAAAGAATCTCGCCCCGAGATTCAAGGTTGGTCAGCAAAGAGTTCAGGGTATTTGGCCTTCAGGTCATCTTGTCGTTCCCAGGTTGCTTCATCCTCCGAGTGGTGACCCCATCTGACTTTGCACATTCTGATGGTGTTCCTCCGGGTGACTCTGTCTGCAAACTCCAGAATCTGCGTTGGCTTCTCTATGTATGTCAGATCTTCTTGGACTTCCAAACCCTCCACTGGCAACTGTTCTTCTGGTACTCGCAAACATTTCTTCAATTGCGACACATGGAACACATCGTGCACTGCTGACAAACTCTCTGGTAGGTCGAGCTGGTAGGCCACTTCTCCACGCTTGGCTTGAATCTGATATGGTCCGACGTACCGGGGTGCTAACTTGCCTTTAACTCCGAACCTTCTGACTCCCCTGATAGGTGACACCTTCAGATAGACGTAGTCTCCCACTTCAAAACTCAGTTCTCTTCTCCTTCGGTCCGCATAGCTTCGCTGTCTTGACTGGGCTGTCTTCAGATTCTCCCGAACCATTTTGATATTCTCTTCGGCTTCAAGCAAGATGTCGGGGCCAAACACCTGTCTCTCTCCAGGCTGGTCCCAGTGCAGCGGAGTCCTACAACTCCGTCCGTAGAGTGCCTGAAACGGTGACATCTTCAGGCTAGCCTGGTAACTATTGTTGTAAGAGAATTCTGCATAAGGTAACCTTTTGTCCCATCCTGACTTGTCTTGCAACGCACAGGCTCTCAACATATCTTCTAGGATCTGATTAGTTCTTTCAGTCTGACCGTCTGTCTGCGGGTGATAAGCTGAGCTGAAGTTCAAATGGGTGCCCAAAGCTTCTTGTAGCTGCTGCCAAAAATGAGAGGTGAACTGCGTTTCTCGATCTGACACTATCTTCTTCGGCACACCATGAAGGCAGACTATCCGTGACATGTATAACTCGGCTAACGTTGCTCCGGTGTATGTCGTCTTCACAGGTATGAATTGGGCCACCTTTGTTAAGCGGTCCACAACCACCCAGATGGAATCATAGCCGGCCCGGGTACGAGGTAGGCCAACTATGAAATCCATCCCGATCTCATCCCACTTCCACTGAGGAATCCGCAATGGCTGCAACAGTCCGGCGGGCCTCTGATGCTCTGCTTTGGTTCTCTGACAGCTATCACAGATGGCGACATATTCTGCGATCTCCCTTTTCATACCATACCACCAAAACCTCCTTTTTAAATCTTGGTACATCTTCTCACTTCCAGGGTGTATGGAGTAGGCTGTCTCATGAGCTTCTTTGAGGATCAGTTCCCGAATAGGTTTGAGGTCGGGAACACACAATCGGTCCTTGAACCAGATTACCCCTTCTTCATCCTCTCGAAAGTCTTTGCCTCTTCCTTCTAGGATCAGCTGCCGGATTTTGTTGATGTTTTCATCATCCTTCTGCCCTTCTTTGATCTCCCGCTCTAGGGTGGGCTCTAATTCCACTGTTACTCCTTGCGTACTATTCAGGAAACCGAGGCTCAGTCTGTCAAACTCCTTGGCTAACTCATACGGCATTGGGTGCGAGGCCAACATATTGACTTGACTTTTCCTGCTCAGAGCATCTGCAACAACATTGGCTTTGCCCGGATGGTAATGTATCTCCAACTCATAGTCTTTGATCAATTCCAACCATCTTCGCTGCCTCATGTTTAACTCTGACTGGGTGAATATGTATTTCAGACTCTTATGATCTGTGTAGATGTCGCACTTCTGCCCGTACAGGTAATGTCTCCAAGTCTTTAAAGCATGAACCACTGCTGCCAATTCCAGGTCATGTGTGGGGTAATTCTTCTCATGGATCTTCAGCTGTCGAGACGAGTATGCTACAACTCTCCCTTCTTGCATCAGCACACATCCCAATCCGGTGTACGAAGCGTCGCAATACACTGAGAATGACTTGTGAACGTCAGGCAGAACTAACACAGGAGCTGTAGTCAATCTATTCTTCAGTTCCTCAAATGCTTCCTGACACTTTTGAGTCCACTTAAACTCAACTTTCTTCGCTAGTAACGCTGTCATTGGTCTAGCAATCTTTGAGAAGCCTTCAATGAAACGCCTATAGTATCCAGCCATTCCAATGAAGCTCTTGATCCCACGAACATCCTTCGGTGCTTTCCAGTTCAGGATATCTGCTACTTTCTTTGGATCCACTGCCAATCCCTCTTGGTTTATGATGTGACCCAGAAATAAGACTTCATGAATCCAGAACTCGCATTTGCCCAACTTGGCATACAACCGATGCTCTCGAAGCCTTTGCAATACCATCTTCAAATGCTCCACATGATCTTCCTCACTTTGAGAGTATATGAGAATGTCATCGATGAACACTACCACAAACTTGTCCAGATAATCCATGAACACACTGTTCATCAGGTACATAAAGAAGGCTGGCGCATTTGTCAAACCAAAGGACATAACCGTGAACTCATATAGCCCGTACTTGGTGATGAATGCCGTCTTCGGTATATCCGAGGGTCGGATTCTGAGTTGATGGTAACCTGACCTCAGATCTATCTTCGAGAATACGCTGGCACCTCTGAGCTGGTCAAACAGATCTTCTATCCTTGGCAGGGGGTACTTGTTCTTGACAGTGACTTCATTCAAGGCTCTGTAGTCTATGCACATCCTTTTGGTACCATCTTTCTTCTCTACAAACAACACTGGAGCGGCCCAAGGCGAGGTACTTGGCCTGATGTAACCCTTCTCTAGCATCTCATCTATCTGCTTCTTGAGTTCCACCAATTCTGGTCCAGACACTCGATAGGCTCTCTTTGAAATGGGGGCGGTACCAGGGATAAGCTCTATGGCAAATTCAACCTTTCTCTCGGGTGGCATGCCCGTTAGCTCCTCGGGAAACACATCCGGAAAGCCTGACACGACCTTGATAGCCTCGAGCGGGTTGGGCTCTTTACTATCAACTGAAATCTGGTGACAGACTCCTTCTTCTGACTTAGGCATCCTTAGCTCGGCCACTACCTCTTCTCCTGACGGGGATTTCAATGTTATGGTCCTCTTGTCACAACTAACATTTGCTTCATACTTCATTAACCAGTTCATCCCTAGAATGACATCTATCCCAGGGGTGCCTATTACTATTAAGTCACTGGGGAATCCTATCCCCCTTATTTCCACCATTATGTTTGAACATATTTTATCTGTTTGCACTCTGCCACCAACCGAATTAATCCTCATGGGTGGCATCATTGCCTCTACTGAGATGTTATGCAATTCTACCCATGTTGCAGTGACAAAAGAATGAGTTGCACCAGTATCAAATAGCACTTTCGCGGGATAAGATTCGACTAAGAACATACCTACTGCCACATCTGGTGCATCCTGGATCGCTTCGGCCTCCAAGTGGTTCACCTTTCCACGGTTGTACGCTTGGTTACGATTGCCTGCTGCCGGCTGCAGTACACCTTGCCTTGCTGGAGCATTGGGGTTGGTCTGCTGCTGCGCCATCTTCTTTGGGCACTGCATCGCCCAGTGGCCTTGATCTCCGCAGTGGAAGCATCCTCTGCCTCCTCCTTGTGCCGGGGCTGCTTGGTTGCTCTGATTCGCTGCTGGGGCAGGAAGGCGAGGTGCCTGGTTGTTCTGCTTCTGATACTGATTACCTCCCTGCTGGCTGTGCTGATGATACTGCTGCTGCTGCTGCGGGTACTGTCTCTGAAACTGCTGCTGATGCGGACGCTGATTCTGATTCTGATATCCCTGTGGGTGACCAGGTCTGCCTTGATGAGATGAACTGCCTGAGAAACGTGGACGGCTGATGCCTCCGGACTGAGGTCCACTCATCTTGCGCTTCCGATCTTCCATGTCCTTACGCTTCTTCTCAGTCATGACTGCCCTATCGATCAGGTGCTGGAAGGTGGGGAAGGTGTGATTCATCAACTGGTAATGCAGGGGATCCACCAAACCTCTCATGAACCTGTACTGCCTCTTGGCATCAGTGTTGACATCCTCGGGTGCATAACGAGACAGCTGCAGAAACTTGTCTCTGTACTCACTAATAGACATGGGTCCTTGCTTCAGAGCCAGAAACTCCTCCTTCTTCACGATCATCAGTCCCTCTGGCACATGGTACCGACGGAAACTCTCGCTGAATTCCTCCCAAGTGATGGCTTCGGGGTCAGCATGTGTGGCGAGGTAGGACTCCCACCAGGACTGGGCTGCTCCCCTCAGCTGGCGGGGACCATACAGAACCTTCTCTCTGTCGTCGCATTGGGCGGTGCGCAGTTCCCTCTCCACTGCGCGCAACCAGTCTTCTGCATCCATGGGGTCGGCAGAATGGGCGAAGGTAGGAGGGTGCCCTCTCATGAATTCACCACGCTTATCTCGGGGCATCTGGGGCATTTGCACTTGCAACTGGGGTTGGGGCTGCTGTTGAGCCTGCTGCATGGCTGCCAGAGTCTGTCTAATGGCCTGCACTGCCTGGGTCTGCATCAAGAACATCTGCTCCACTGACATCGGGGGTGGCGGGGGAGGTTGCCTCTGATTTTCCTCCTGCTGGTCATGCTGCTCTAGCTGAGCACGCCTGTTGCATCGGCGCCTGTTGTCAGACATCTGTGGAAGACATTCATACATCAGCATTGATCTTACAATCTTTCAGCATAAGAAAAGAGAATACAGAATTCTTCATGACACTGAGTGAACAAAGAGCTTCACTGATCCTCATTCATGATTCAACACAGCTTCTCAGATAAGAAAGGAAAGTAAGAGTAAATGGCTTCCCAACTAAACAACTGACTTCATTAATATTACTAGCTAAGCCAAACTGCAGGGGAAACCCACAGGTTGGCTACAGTCATTACAAAGATCCAAATCCAGTACAAGTTCATCATAACAAGCATGCAAGCGACTGATAAGCAAACTAAACTAAATGGAAGCAACTGATAAGCAAACTAAACTGACTACCTAAGACTGAGACATCCGACTTAGAATTATTACAAACTTCGACGCTAACGACCTAAGGATCCAAATCTATCCTGGTCTTACAGACAGGGGAACCATAAGTGTGGTGACCACGTGGCGGTGAGCGGTATGGGTGCTGAGTCCCAACAGGAGCGGGGGAACCACCCTCCTGGTGATGGCGCTCTGCCAGCTCAGCACGCAACTCCGCAATCTCCGTTCGAGCCCTGCTTAGCTCGTCCAGAGAGTGATCCAGCTCCGTGTTAAGCACTGCGACTAGGTTGACTGTGCTGCTCAACCTAGGGTTAGCCTCACCAACAGGTGAAACAACCACACTCTCTGTGCTGCCAGTAGGGCGGCGGGGGTAGTACCGAAGGTTAAGACCGTCGGCCACGCCACCGAACAAAGAACAGTACTGAGAGAGTGCACGTCGTGCTGCATCCTGCATAGCCGCCTCTGCAGTGTCCCTCTCGGAGATGGAATAGTGCTCCGAAACAGCCTCCGCACCCCGGAGGTCATCCTCCGGACGGCGAACTAGGCAGGTAGCCTCCCAGCGGTCCGGGTACCTCCCGCGACTGTGCTGGTAGACCACACAACGATACTCGATCGACCAGGTGTGCCGGTCGAAAGCCTGGCGCAGCAAGGTGTCGAGTGCGTCGTGGAAGTGACAACCACGAGCGGCGTGACGGGTGATGGGTCGGGCGACCCATCCTTCCGCCTCCTGCGGCTCAGAAGACTCCGTGCTGTGGTCTGAGTCGTCGTCGTCGGGGTCTCCTCCAGTAGCTCCTCCAACAGCCGGGACGTCCCGCGGTGGAACAAGGGGCGCCTCCAGCTGGGCAACAGAGGAACTGGGCCTCACGGTCTCCACCTCCTGCTGGGGTGAGGAGGAAGAGCCCTGCTGCTCTCCGTGCTGGCGCCGGCGTTCCTGCTCCTCACGCAGACGGTGGTGCAGCCTCTCCAGGTGACTCGACTGACCGGACACGGTGCGGTGCAGAGGACGCTCCGCCAGTCGAGACGGCAGGAAAGGAATCACCGACTTACGTGCAGTGTGTCTAAGACGAGCCATCTACAAAAGACACCGTAAGCATAAGAGTAAGAGCAGAACTAATATGACAAGTGAATAAACCGAAGACAGAATAAGATAAAAATTTTAACAAGGTATAGTATAGATAGGTAGTAAAACATAGGGTTGGTCGAGGTGACCGACTTTTGAAGTAACAACAGAGGTCAAGGTGAGAGGGAAGGTCAATAGTCCTTAGTACGACTAGTGCTACTCTAGGTCAGCGGTCCTACAGTCAGCACGGCTTTGATACCACTTATGTCACACCCGGTTTTAGAAGGCAAACCGAATGCGAACTATGTACGTGCCAGGATCAGAACTCACGTACACAGCGATTACATAAATGAACATCATCACACAATGCTCGAATAATAACATAAAAGAGTACTTATTACATCATAGAGTCATAGACATCCACATAGTCATCGTCTTAACAGGTAAATCAAAGTGCTAAACGAAACGCAGTAAAGATAAGGCCTTCACAGGCAGCTGACTGGGGGTTGCCGCCAACCCACACCTAGAATTCATCGTAGTCTTGAAACTCCTGGAAGTCTCCTTCCACGGCTTCACCTTCTCCTGAGCAGTGGTTACAATGCAGACAACCTGGTGTTTGGTGGTAAAGCAAGGATGAGTACACATCAACGTACTCAGCAAATGTCCCGTTTGGCTGAAGTGGACTAGCTTTATGTGGGGTTAGGCTCAAGCAGTTGCTTTTAGTTGGTCAAGTATTTATCATTAGTAGAAGCCAGATTTTAGCATTAACCAACCCGTGAACCATTTCCTCATTGAGGAACAACACCATCATAGTCGAGCCAAAACCATATCATAACCATTGTATCTCGAACCATCTGTATCTCTAATCAAAGAGGATCCCAAGGCTGCTCGTAACCGTGAGCACGGCTGATATACCAGTTTCACTACCCTCTGCAGAGGTTGCACACTTTACCCATGAATCATGATTCCCTTTCTACCCGGGGAGAGCTAATCCCCATTGACCACTACCTAGGTGGTCCGGCAGGGCATCACTACGTAGCTTTTACAAAGATTCCCTAGAGATCGTAGCTGCCCGTTAGGTTTCTCCAGTTTGATAAACACAGTACCCCTCCCCGCAGGAGAGTGACTAACAAAGAGCAAAACGAAAGAACCTCGGCACTCAGCCTCGGCAGAGCAAGCACTGTGCCTGGACCCCATTGACGGCACGACGGCTAAGCAACTACACCCCTAGTTCATCTAATTAATCAGCTAAGGGCATCCCATTTCACCCTCATGGTTGCACTGTTATCCCGGGTGGTCTCTCAACTAACCAGTCCTTACGGAGAGGTACTCAGGAAACAGCCTGAGCCCCCTAGAGTATCACAAGATCATCAACATCAACAGGGTAACGGTATCATAAATAGCCACATCATGTTCATTGATTATGTTAAAGCAGTAGCAAAGTGCTAACCATAATAGCCCATAAGGTCATCAAGGATAAAGTAAAGTGCAAAGCTAGTCAATCCTTAGGTTTCAGGAAAGTAATGCGGGGTAGTAAGTTATAAATGAATAGGACATAATGGGACAGAGGACACTTGCCTTCACCAAACTGCTGATCAGGGACTTCCTCTGCAACTGCCTCGGGAAACACAGACTGCTCGGTGTCTACGCAAAGCAATCATTCACACTATGCACTTGGGAAAATAACAAACAAAAACAATATACCAAACATATGCAGCAGAGAGAGGTCACAAGTTCATAGTTGAAAAGGGATAGGCACTCTAGTGTTCCCTAGGTCTGGGGTAGAGGACTACACAAAGTGATTCACTAACCACTAATCAGGTCTAAGTTGGTGGTGGGATTAAATAATTATCTGGTTTGAGTTTCTAAACTTAAGTGTTTAAGTCCACAAACTTAAGTAATCCAACTTTTATTAAAGTCTACTCATTTCCAATTATCCTAAATGAGGTTTCAATAGTCTTAATCCTATCCTAGTGATTAGCTATTAATTAATACATGGAAACAGCAGGGAAACATTGCATAAACAGATAGATAATAATATTATGAACATTTTGCAATTTGAAGCACCTAATTTGGAGTTCATATGACAAAGTTATGAATTTTACAAGTTTAGGGGTTAAAATTATACCCTAAGGACTTATTTTTAATTAAATAAAAGGGCCAGGGACTTAACTGCGAGAAACCAGGGACGGCGGGTTCAAATTCCAGAAAACCGGGGGTCTCTTTAAGAAAAAGCGCGGGCGAAGGGGTATCGAGCGCCTACAGCCGTCAGATCTAAAGCGAACGGCCAGGATTAGATCCTGCGGGCGGGCGCGCGAGCGCGCGGCGGCGGGAGCGGCTGACAGGCGGGGCCGGGCGGACAGCGCGG